>NW_028262336.1:27379166-27688425 GCF_047370975.1 Nipponia nippon
GAGTCTTTCGTATTACAATATCCATTGTCCGTAACAAGATCTGATATCTGAAGACACATTTTTTTTCTTACCTTTACAACCTGCCTTGTAACCTAAATGGAAGAAATTAGCATTTAGGAGCTGTATTTCTAGTCCTATGTGGGCTATGTGCCAGAATTCACCAATCAAAGTAGAATACCCCCATCTCAGTAGACAAAAAGCAAATTATATAAATTATATAAATTATATCTATTGTAATAGAATATGTAATATATATAAATTATCGATTATAATTGAAGCAAGCATGGATGACACTAAATAAACTGTTTCTCAGAAATTAGAAGATTTGTTGTTTATTTGAAATTCCTCCCACTTAGGGAAAGGTATTTTGGGATGAAAAAATGTTAGTTAGCCATTTCCCCCTTCACCCCAGTAAGCTAAGCTTTTTCCAATATTCTCATTTTCAAGGACTCTGCAGGAACTGCTTCATGGGAACTGGGTTTGCAAAAAGCTTCAGCTGCAGAAGACAATGAGAAACTGGTAAGTTTAAAAAAAATCTTGTAAGAGTGAAAGCTGCAAACAGCGTGCATGGAAAAAATGAGTCTGGAAGAGTGAGAATGCAAGAGGAGATTTAATGAGATTAACTAGGGGGAAAGACACCCGCAGGGTGCAGTTCTTTAAGCTTCAGGGTTAGGACAGAAAAGAGATTATTTTTTTTTTCCCCATTAAAGCAATGTTTTAGTCCAGAAACTCAAAGCGGCATTATTGCCCAAACAAAGCATGCTCCCTGCCTCCTAAGGCACGCCAGCGTGTTGGGCTTCACAGAAACTGCCCCATGCAGGAATCCCTAATACCCGCCTCAGGACTTTGATTTCCCAACTGAGATCGGTGAAGAGAGCTTAGAGACAGTTGGTGAGGATGCAAAACTCACTGTGTAACTGGAATCTCTACTGGCTCTCGTCCACCAAAAAGAGCTGAGGGAGGCAGAACTGATGGGGTAGCAGTTTGGCTAACAACCATAAATTAATAAGATGACCTGAACTGTACCCAACAAGGAACCAGAAGCTGTAACAGGAGCTTGAACTTGTCCTCAGGAATAATTCACCAGGCCTAAAGTGAGCTCTATGAGAATGAAGAGGAAAAAAAAAAAAATCAGCTGAGGAGTACTTCTAGTGTAGAGGGTTTTTTACGGAGAAGAGTTGTGTCTATCTTTCCTGCTCTACCAACTTTTCAGCCCATGGGCCAGTTACATATAAGGAGTTACAAGCAACAAATGTTCAGGAGTTCTGTGAAACTGAAGGGCTGAGAAAGTGCGATCATGCTCAAATTGGTGTGCCTGGGTAGGGAAATAAAGCATAATTCAGCCTTTTTGCAATCAACAGTATGCTTTTGTGGACTGGCCACTTGCTGAATTTTGTTCAGCTGGAGACGCAGGAAAAAACAGAAGAGAGCTGCAATTGATGGGCACGCGTGTGTTGGGATGGAAAGGACTCTCTTATTTTGGAAAACAGGTTTCAACAGGTTTTCATTAGTTTCATCGTTGCTCCTGAAATAGTCTGTCAAAAGGAGGACAGTTCTTCGAGGATGGCCAGTAACCAGCTAGAGCGCAGTACCATACCGATAGCTGATTTATGACACTAAACTGAAAACAGCAATATTAATTTCTGAAAACAGTTGTAAAAAGCTTATAAAACAAGACAGCTAGCAACAGAGAGGAGTTTTTCCCTGGACTAGAAGGTGAGCTAGACCAGGCTGGAAGGTACAAAGAGGACAGACGGCCTTGGCCTGGGCCCTCTGCCAGGGGAATCGAAGGGACTGGAGTACAACTGGCTTGCGTTGAGGGACTGAACATGTCCTCACAGAGAAGTGCTGGGGAGGGGGGTGTTCCCTTAGCTTTGCTGGGCCAGAGAGTATTGGGCCCTTTGGACTTCACTGTCTGGTAGACAAAGCTGAAACAGAGGAGTGCTTTTATTTTTTTCTTTTTAAGACAGACCTGGCTGAAGAGAACAAACTGAGGGAAGAAATAAAAACTTCTTTCTTAGAGGTGCAAAGCTGCTCAGAAATGTCGACTGTGAGGCTGGACATGTTCTTTAATAGACTGAATATAAATGCAGGTAGAGCATTGATGTTGGCTGAAGGTGCAGGCAAGCCAGAGGGGAGGGAAACAGAGCCATCACTGAAAAACAAAAATACAGGGAAGCAAAGAAACGCCTGACTCGGCCAAAGCAGCTCTGAGAAAAACACAGCGAGAGCCGTCGCTGCTGCTTGCTGGCTGGGAGCAGCCCAGTACTGTACGCCAAGGGACTCTCTCCTGTTGGCTCCATATCTCAGAGAGCCTCTGTAACTAAACCAGATGGTATTAGGGTAGTTCTTGATTATATCCTTGCTAGCTGCTGACCAAAGCAACCGACACTGATTATCCCCTTGGGCCAGGAAGAGTAAGCAGATAAACACAGTTTTTCCTCTTTCATTTTCAACAGTGTACACCTAGAAACGTTTCTTCTCTCGTTATCTGGGTTTCAGTGAAGGGTTTTGAAAAACCTGCTCTGATGAAACTTTGGGCATCCTGTGCAGAATTATTTTCAGTATTGGCTAACAGATATGTCTGGTGAACGGTGATCCTGGGGAGCAGACAGCTTCCAACAGACTGTTATATTACAATGTGTCATGGTTTAACCCCAGCCGGCAACTGAGCACCACACAGCCGCTCACTCACTCCACCCCGGTGGGATGGGGGGGGAGAATCAGAACAGTAAAGGTGAGAAAAGTCATGGGTTGAGATAAAGACAGTTTAATAGGTAAAGCAAAAGCCATGCATGCAAGCAAAGCAAAGCAAGGAATTCATTCACTACTTCCCATCGGCAGGCAGGTGTTCAGCCATCTCCAGAAAAGCAGGGCTCCGTCACGCGTAACGGTTACTTGGGAAGACAAATGCCATCACTCCAAACGTCCCCCCTTCCTTCTTCTTCCCCCAGCTTTACATGCTGAGCATGATGTCATGTGGTGTGGAATAGCCCTTTGGTCAGTTGGGGTCAGCTGTCCCAGCTGCGTCCCCTCCCAACTTCTTTTGCACCCCCAGCCTGCTCGCTGGTGGGGTGGGGTGAGAAGGAGAAAAGGCCTTGACTCTGTGTAAGCTCTGCTCAGCAGTAACTAAACCATCCCTGTATTATCAACGCTGTGTCCAGCACAAATCCAAAACGTAGCCCCATACTAGCTACTGTGAAGAAAATGACCTCTACCCCAGCCAAAACCAACACACTCTCCACCCCTTATTTCATACCATTTATGTCATGCTCAGGTCCCACACTATCCCATACATCCTCATTAGCCACCACCCCACAAAATGCCCACTGAGTTCATTTAGCCCATGACTTTGGGCTCCATCTGTGATGGTGGTTCCTGAGGACAGGAGAGGTGGTGTGTTGCGTGGAGTTACTGGGCACCAAAGCCAGCTCAGGTCAGGTCACTGCTGCACCGTTCTCCTCCATTGGTCCAGATGGTTCCTGATATAGTAATTCCCATAACATGCAACTCAAATCCCGGGTTACAATGATTTAAAGGTTACATTACGATCTCCATTACAATCTCCAACCCTGGCCCCTTTGGGCCACACCATAGGGTTTAACATTGCAATGAACTCCTCCCCTTGCCCCTGCTCCAGCTTGGACTCCTCCACAGACTGCAGTCGCTTAGGGGTGTATTGTGACTGTAGAGGTCCTCTTGCTACAGAGAAGCATGATGTAACGCTCTACACTTTTCCACTGCTTGAGCTACTGATCACAATTTCCTTTCAACCAGCAGCAAAATTAACGTTTGGCCAGATGCTGTTCGCTGCAGCGAAATTCACAAGCTTCATACCAACTCAATCTGACTTTCATAAGTCATTTTGGAATTACTGCAGCTATTTACTCCAATAAGTGCTTTGCTCCTTCCCTTTCCTTATATCACCTTGGAAGCTCTTCAATGAAATGGAAGAACTAAAGGCAAAAATACTCCTTTTTCCTGACAGGGAGCGTGCTAGCTCAGCACCTGTCTTTTTACCAAAGGGCATTGGTGCCAAAACAAGTCCAGGAGTGATGTTCTCCAGGGAAGCTCAGCTTTTTCCCCTCTCCCAAAAGGCGTGCTGTGTGCAAACTGGTTTTCACGGAATATTTCCATTGTCTCTTAAATTAGCTTGTGTCTAGAAAGTATGTTTTCCTGTGACCTTCAGGGCAATCAGTTTTCTATAGGAAAAAGGGGCAATTTCCCTTTGCAAGGCTTACCTTAGGCAATGAAAAATGCCTGTCACTTGCTGGAACTACAAACCTTTGGTCACTAAACAAAATCCTAATCAGAAGCCCTGCTGTCAAGGTTGAGGTGGTTCAGCAAATCAGTAATAGATTTGAGAGTAGCAAACATCATAGGTGTTACTGAGTAAGAGCTCATACAGCTTCTTTTCCCAAAAGACGAGCTCAGCTGCACCTATGGTGATTTTTGGCTGAAAAAATTCCGTAAACATTAGTCTCCTGCCCCAAGAAAAAGAAACCTTTTTTCAATGCTGATCTGAGTCTCTGAGGATTTCTTTACCTATCTTCCTCTTTGAGAAGGATTTCTCCAACTTCACCTATCACATATGCAGAAATAAAGTATGCCTGCTTTCTTGCCAAAGAAAAAATCTTGATATATTTCCTGTTCATCTGTGTATGCCAGAATTGTCCAAGGTACTTTATTTTACAGCAATTGTTGATATCTTTCAGAAAGAAATATAGGCCTGATTTATGCCCAGACTATATGAAACACATTAGGTTCTTGCGTAGTAATATGTGTTGCCAGAAGCAGAAATTATTATAAACATGTGTTGAATCACTTAGCATTGTGTTGCAACTGCCTTGCCTTTTAATGAGAAGCCTGTAGTCTTAATATAACGTTAAAATACAATTACTACCACCAGAAGGACTGAAAAAAAAAAATCCTATCAAGCAGCCAGCCCTTCAGTATGATAATTGCCACCTCCAGCCCCCATGGGAGCTGATGCTGCAGCTTCATTCCTCCGTGACTGAAAGAGAAAACCCCAATGCGCTCAACTCTGTCCTTCGACGAGGCTGGCTGCACTGTCGTGCTCTGGTTTTCTCTTGCTCATTTCATGTATGAAGAATTTACAGTTAAAATGAATAATTAAAGTACAACTTCATTTGGTATTAATCTGGGTAATGCTCTTGAAGAGGGGGGTCATTGGTTGCTTTCAGATTATGGAAAGTTATAATTTGCCTGGGATTTTTGGATTTCAGAAGAACTGAGGTGTTCTTCTGTGCAGCGTGGGGGGAACTTGCTTTTGGGTGGAAAGAAACTTCTTTAAAATGAAGTTCTGCTCCAGTACCAGCTTTTCCCAGCTGATGTCACTCTGGCAATGAATTCAAGCACACCAGACAGAAAAGCAGCACTCTCTATAAAATCTAATGATGCTCCTGAACAGAGAGGACACTCATCCTGGGGGCGTAGGAAGGAGATGTATTAACACATATGGCGGAGCTGAAGGCTCAGCGTGGGCACCGGCTCGGCTGCTGCTGCAGCTTGGCCAGCAGAAACGGCGTGATGACGGGACCACTGACCACGGCCACCTGCTGCCCTTGGGGCTCTGCCCTCGCTGGCCCCCTGGCTCGCGGTGCCATGCGGCAGAGGCCTCTGCTGCAGCCTGGCCTCCACCGCTGCGGGGCTGGGGCTGGGTGGAGGCCATCGCCCGGCAGCCTGGTTGGTAGCCCGTGGCCTCTCTGCAGGAAATAGGAGAGGCGGCCTGTGATTGCTACGGGTATTTGGCAGCTCGGCAGGGGAAGTTTCTTCTTGTCCAGATCTCAGTAGAGTCATCAGGCATTCGTATCCCAAGTACACCAGTGCCAGCCAAGAAACACGTGAATGATACTGTCAAGGGTGTGGAGAATATTAAATCCAGAAAAGAGGTAATAGTGAATATGCTCCAAGGCTTTGCATGTAACTTGGTTGTATTTCACATCAGAACAAAGACTGGAAAAATCTAAGATGATAATGTGTAAATGCAGAAAGGAGCATAAAAAAACCTGGAAAGCAAGTGAAAAAGATTGATAAAGTCAAAAGCAAGGAAGTAACTAAAAATGGGTAAGCTTAGCAAGTGAGACGTGTAACGTAACACAAGATTACCAAGTAATGGCAAGTAGCAGGATGTTGAAAAAGAGGGAAAAAAATTAATCTTCTATAATTGTTGTCAAAACTCCCTCTTATGTTGCCAAAATAAGACCATGACACATGGCAAAGTTCCCTGTTGAAGACAGCCTCTTTTTTTTTTTCCTGTGAGAAAGAGGTTTGTGTTGGTTAATGACTTAGCTGGGTGTCTACAAAGCACCAAGGAGGCGGGGACCACGGTGACAAAGCACTCTCAGGGCCCCCGCTCTGAATTTGCAGGGAGCCTGGCACGACTGCACTGAAGAGCATGAACCACTCACTTGTCTGTATTGGATTTTTTTTTTTAATGCTGCTTCAGAGCATTTTGTCACAAAGTCCAGCAGAGAGCTTCCCATTTGCTGCTGCTGCACCTTCGCCTTTCTGAAGCTGCCTGGTTGGGTTGCACCTCCCCGGGGGGGATGCACGTCCCTCCTCCTCCTCCTCCCCACCACCTGCAGCTGCTGGCTGTGGGCAAACAGCTTTTGCCTTCCTCACTGCAGGCCAGACATGTCTTCCGGGGCAGCAGGTAGTGGATGCAATGAATCAGCTGAAAATGGTTATTTTCAACCCAGGCTTTTTCCAAGTATATGAAAATGACTCCCGTCCTTTCTAAACAAGCACTTTGGTTGTCTGCTATGACGCACCCCAGAGATGGTTTGTCATGGTTTCTGAGCTTTGAGCTGAATTACAGTGAGGATGGTTAGCTGAAGTAAGATTAAAATCCCAACGCTTCTCTCCTCCCCAGGGGGAAAGTGTCAGGCGGTAGCATTCATACCAGCAAAACCACTGCAGACGGAGTCCCTCTCTTCACATATGATACGGTGGTGCATCAACAACACTCTCCTCGCGATGATATTGATTTTTCTCTGACATTTTCAATGGTGTGCTTGAAGCACTTCAACTGAAGTAACGCAGAGGAAAAAAAAAAAGCTGTGAGGCCATAGGGTCTATGTGCCTGCTGTGTTACAAAACTCTGCTCCCATGTATTTGCTGGAGAGGCACTCAGATTTCCCTGTGACAGGGAGTGTGGCTGCAACTTTCTCTCTGCTAACCTTGGGTTGTTCTCTCAGTCTCTTGCTGGTAAAATCCTGGGTGTATGTGCCTGACAAGATGGATGGTGGGTATATGTTCTCTTATGTGCATGTACAAATTATAGGGAAATTAACAGAAGATTGCAGTATCAATAATTTGAATTAAAAAATTAGAATGTCATCTTTAAAATTCCTACTCACTTGTGCTTAATTCCAGCTTCCTAATGAGCTGTTTCTAAAGATTTATGATTTTTTTACCTCTGGCTTCAAAAGCAGGGCCTTTTTTATTAAAAAATCATTTCCGTTACGCCATCGCACAACTTGGTGGTTTAGCGCCGAGGCATGGGAAGCAGGGGGGTTACTCTAGGGCTGCCGCTCGCAGAGCAGAAGAGAGGCCCTGGCCTGGTGGCCAGCCGCTCCGCTGGCTGAACCTCTTCTCCTGAGCGAGGCGAAGCCCTTGCAAAGTGCGCGGGCGCAGCCCTTCAGCCTCCAGCAGCCTTTTTGGGGAGGTGGGGGCTGAGGCGGAACCGCTGCCGGCTCCCTGCTCTGCCCTTTTGCAAGCAGCCAGCCGGCCCGCAGCCGCGGAGGTGAGCAGAAGCACGGGTGCCTCTGGCTTTCATGGGGAGCATCCCCCTGCCTTGTTTCTCCCCATCACAAGCGACCGAGGAGAGCGCTGCTTCAAACGGGTAATCGTTTGGGTGGCCGTCGCTGTCACCACCTGGATTTTATGCTTGCTGTGCTAAATCAGCGATGTGTCCTGGCTACAGCCTGTAGCCAGGCTCATGAGGCAACAGGATCCGACCTACAGTCCCCGCTGGAAAGCGGTACAAGAGGCCAATCAGAGGTAGCAACAGGGCATGGTGGACGCTTTGTGAAATAGTATTTTGATAAAAATGCTATTCTTCGCATGAAGGTAAGCCACAGCAATAAACTCATCCAGGTTAAAAATGACAAGTTTTGATGTTTGGGCAGATATAGTAAAAAAATATAAATTTACATGTATGAAAACATATATAGCAATTATATATGACATAATATATGACTACGTATACCTAATATTTGCATAGAACAGATAAATTATTTAAAATAACCCTCACAGTATGTTTTGTTGGGGTTATTTTTCAGCTGGATCAGTTCTGCAATCCTGTTAATGATGTGTCCCCGTGAGCTGTTGTATGGACTCAGTGGAGAAGACTGCATGGGGATAGAAACGTATACCTGCATGTGACAAGGGCCAGGCCCTGCTCAGCTTGGCTTTGCCACGGCAGCAATGTCTTTGGGAGCAGCCCCTGAGAGCTAGCACAGGGCTGGTGCTGTGAGGCACTCTCCCCTCTTAGCCCTGATCCCTAAAGCTTTCCTTTATCAGTTTACTGGAACTGCAATTTGTAGAGACACATGAAGGATCAGCTAACACCGCTATGTGTCATTAGCATGCGCGATATACAACTGCCCACATCTCCCGAATGCCGGCAGCTGCTAAAATTACACTTGGGCTCCAGTAACTGGCCTAGTGATGTTGCTAGACAATTGGAGGGGATCCTTCTCACCTCTGGTTTCATGAGAAGTGGTAGGCGGCTCGTCTCAGTGTGTTGGCACTGAGTCCTGCTCACGTTGTCTTACAGAGTGCCATGCTGCCGCATGTACAGCGACTGGAAGGAAAAAACATCCTTCTCCCCTCAGATGCTTTCTCCTTTTTTTTTTTTTTTTTTCCATTTTAAGCCCAGGCTAATTTTTGTTGTTATGAAATGTCACTGTGATGATGCCAGAGCCTATAATTCAGTAGCCAGTGGCAGCCACTTCTCGCATTCAGAGTTGGAGCCGGAGGCTGGGTTAGTGGATGCCTAGAGAGAAGTTAAAATGGGATAGCTATTTGCAGAGATTGATTCACTGAAGTGCCTCAGTAAGCAGTAATTTAGAGACACGGGAGTCTCACATTTTGTAACCATTATGGTTTAAGGAGCTAGAAGGTCCCCCCCCTTCCTTCAACCACCATATTAGTCTTCTTTTCTGTTAAAACTATGATATTTTTCATTTTCAGAGGCTTCCTACCGGTGCCTGCAATCACGCTGAACCCCAAGACAGCACATCATGGATTTTCAAGAATCCTCTCGCTCGAGACAAGCAAGGCCAACAAACTGAAATAGATGACTGCGTGCGTTACTTACACCGCTGCTTTCTGTTCGGCTGGTGTCAGCAGTCTACTCCAGGCTCCAATGTCAAGCAACATCAACAGACTGAGGCCATGCGTGAAGGCAGCATGGTGCAGAAAAACTGATACTCAGGCAAGTTCTCACAACGTCTGTAGGTTCGGGCTGCTTGCGTCAAAGGGAAGCTTGTTCCGCTTCAACTCTGACTGGGTAGAGGCAGCCACTACGGCAGCAAAGAGGTGTGAAACGCTGGCCTCATAGTCACGGGGAGCTAACAGATCCTGCTGATATCTTTTGGGTTCAGGCAGATTTTTGCATGTGGTGACGTGCAGGTATGTATCACTAGCATACTCAACCCTAAAATAGGAGGCAATATCCAGTCAAGGTTATCCTGTTTTCCTACAAGTCTATTCTTTCCGACAAGTTCGATGCATGGATGAAAGTCAGTAAGCCCCCCCCCCAAGCCTTTCTGAGCCTTCCAAGACCATTGCCTGCATATGCTAGAAAGGGAAACCCAAATATTTTGTCTTAGCAATCTGCTACCATATGCCTGAGAAGGGGCTGCCCAGCAAAGTCTTTGCTCCTGATACCTCTTAAAGGACATTGGTATAGCCTGATCCCTTCATCTTTTGCCTGGAGAGTATAAAGAAACTAAAGGCATAATGAAATATTCTTTTACACACACGAGCTGTCCGTGTAATACTTACTACGCTGAGATACCTGCTATGAAATTTGTTTATATTATTGAAAAGAAAGATACAAATGGTTTAGATATAAAGGTTTGTAACCAAGATTAATTGAACATTGACTGGATAATGCTGAAAAGACTGTGTAAATCATGGACGATAAATACAGGTTGCCAGAGAGATTGCTCCTGAAAGCATTTCCTGCAACTGAAATAAGAGAGCCCTGCAATGCTGTCAGGCAGCAGCCTGGAAACGTGTGGCCGGGGAACATTTCTGCAGGCTGCAAACAGAGTAGGTTTTCAGCCAGTGCCGAGACAAATGGATGAAGCGACCCTCGGCCCAAGGAGGGACCCTGCATCTGGGTGACGTGGATGCCCTTGGGCTGCTTTCATGACTGGGATCTCTGCAAAAGCTGTGTCCTGCCATAAGGAATTGTTCGCATGTATCTCCCAGACGCACTGGAAGGCACGTGGACATATGGAAGATGTCAGGAGTGCTTTTTCATGTCTAGCTTTCGTTACCAGCATCGAGGAAAGAAAATCAGTGGTTTTGTAAACAAAGGGGTGCCATCAGGAATCTCTCACCAAAGCAATTCACAGATGACTTGGCTTATGCTGGCTATTTCTTTTCTCTCTTTTCCTCTCTCTGAGGAAATTTGGCAGCTACTCGGGTGACCCTGATGGCGCACAAACGAGCCTTGCCTTGAACTTTGAATTATCATTTAAACCCCTGCTGGCACTATGCGTGGGATTTGACCAAAGGTATTAGCGAGCTGTTAGTGAAAATAGCAGTCTCCAGTGGGTGTTTGTTTGATTAATGAAACTGCAATACGGTTTGTTACAATTGCTGATTTTTGGTCGGAAAAGGCCCACTCAAGATCGGAAAATCAACGCTGCACTGTGACAGGTCAAGGACTGCCATGTGCTGCTAGACCTTACAAAAGGGAATTAATGCCTGATGCTAATACATCCACTTGTCTCCCCGTGTTCATGACCTCCAAAGTCCCCTGCAGTTATTAAGATGCAGTGCAATTTTTTCTTAAGTGTGTATTTTAAATTCAAGTGGGTATTATGGGCTCCCTGCGAAACAGATGGATTCCACACGCATGCTTGTCTGTGGAAACATCTGAAGTGTAAAAGGGTCCGTTAAATAAACCTCATTATACATCTGTCTGGTTGAATTTATTCAGGCCTTTATAGAGCAAGAGACATCCTGTCCCCCATTTTTCTGAGTTAGAGGACAAAAGGACGTGACCAAAAAGGAAAGAAGAAACTTTTCCATGTCAGCATCAATGCTGGCAGAGCTCTCCTTCAGATTTAGGTTTTCGCTAACAAAAATTTTATTCTCTGAAGAAAACACATGGGTTTGGCGTTCTCTGTCTCTCCCACTGACATCTCTGCGGGCCAGACTTTCTTTTGTTCTCCAAAAATGGAAATATTTCGCCTGAAAAACCTCTCAACGGGGAAAAAGGCATCTCCCAGCCACCTGAGTCGTCGCCGGAGGGGGGGAGCTCCCTTGGGCCCACCTCTCCTGTGCCTCAGCCCACGCTGCGGCAGCCAGGGTGGGAAGGCCGCCGCCGATGCGGGGCGCAGAGGCAGTTCGAAGCGCGGCCGCAGCCGAACGTGGCGGCGCCGAGGAGGAGCGGGAAGGCCCGGTGCCGGCAGCAGCACCGCTCCGTGGGACCTGGGCTGCAGCGGCTCGCGGCTCCGCCTGCGCCGACGGCCGGGCCTGCCGGGCTCCTCTGCGGGGCTCTCAGCGCGTACGCGGTCTGAACGGGCAGAGCGGGCGGCGCCGGGGAGCCGGGGAACCGCCGCCCTGAGGAGAGGCCGCCGGCCGCTCTCGCCAGCGGGGTGACGCGGCGGAGGCGTTGCCAGGAGCAACCGCGGGAGATTTAAAGGGCCCCCGGCAGCGCGGCGGGGCGGGGCGGGCCGGGCCGCGGCGGCGGGCGCAGGCAGGGCGCTGCCGCTGCAAGCGGGGGCTGCAGCCCGCCTGTAAGGAGCTGGGAACGGCGGGAGCCGTGGTGTCCGCCCGGCAGAAAGCTGCGCTCTCAGGGTCCCTCGCAGCCCCTCCAGCTGCAAGAGCGGCCGCGGCCGCCCGAACAGCGCCTTGGAGGACGCGCAGCCGGCCGGGTCCCGGGCTGCAGGGAGTGCCCGGTTCCAGGTCAGCGTCTGGCGGCAGCAGTGAGCTCACCTGCGGGAGATGTGCCCAGGTAAAGGAGCTGCTCAGCCTGGTGACGGAGCTTCGCGAGGAGGTGAGACGTATCAGGGAGCCAGAGACGGAGGCTGGCTGGTGGAATGGCGCTCTGCCATCCCCGAGGCAGACGCACCAGCCGGCCGCAGCACGGGAGGCAAAGGGCCGCCTGCCCTCGCCCCACCGGGCAGGAGGGGGAGAGCCAGGAGACGGGCATGAAGGGAAGCAGGTTACTGCTCGGGGTGGCAGGTGAGTCTGCTCTCAGCCTGCCTCACCTTCCCAGATGCCCCTGCGCAACAGGTATGAGGCCCTGGGCTTGGATGGGCAGGCAAGCGATGATATGGAGGCAGGTCCTTCTGGGATGGAGGGGTCGTCCAGGCAGCCTCCCCCCACATCACAACCACCATGTCAAGAGCAAAAGAAGGGTAGTTGTTATAGGTGACTCCCTTCTGAGGGGAACGGAGGGTCCCATATGCCAACCAGACCCAATCCACAGGGCAAGGATAAGAGATGTCACTAGAAAGCTCCCCAGTCTGGTGAGGTCCTCAGACTGCTACCCGCTCTTAGTTCTTCATGTTGGCAGCGAAGAGATAACCAAGAGAAGTCCTAAGTCAATCAAAAGGGATTTCAGAGCCTTGGGGTGGTTAGTTGAAGGATCAGGTGTTTAGATGGTCTTTTCTTTGATCTGTCCGGTAGCAGGGAAGAACATTGAATGGAGCAGGCAGACCCAGCTGATCAACACATGGCTCCGAGGCTGGTGTCATTGGCGGAACTTCGGGTTTTTAGATCATGGGATGATCTGTTCATCCCTAGGTCTACTGACATCCGGTGGGATGCACCCTTCTTAGAAGGGGAAAAGGGTTTTTGCTCAGGAGCTAGCAGGGCTGATTGATGGAGCTTTAAACTAGATTGGAAGGGGGAAAGGGACAATACCAGGATAGTCAGCGATGAGCAATGGGATGGCATGCCAAAGTTCGAGGAGCTGCGTGCTAGTGAGATTCCTCAGACTGCTCCACGAGGTAATGGGCACAATGAACCACACTTGAAGTGTTTTTACAAATGCACACAGCCTGAGGAACAAGCAAGAGGAGCTAGATGCCTTGGCCTGGTCCCAGAGATATGACATCATAGGCATAAGCGAAACCTGGTGGGATGAGTCCTGTGACTGGTGTGCTATGATGGATGGCTACAGGCTCTTCAGGAGGGACAGGCAGGGCAGGCGAGGCAGGGGTGTGGCATTGTATGTAGTGGAGGGGCTGGAATGCACGGAGCTAGCAGTTGCCCATGGCACAGTTGAGACCCTCTGGGTAAGGATTAAGGAATGGACAAATAAAGCGGATGTCGTTGTGGGAGTCTACTACAGGCCACCCAGCCAGGATGATGACATAGATGAGTTATTCTTTAAGGAACTAAGGGATGCTTCCAAGTCATCTGCCCTTGTCCTTATGGGGGACTTCAACTTGCCAGATGTCAACTGGGAATACCACACAGCTAGTACAATCATGTCCAGAAGATTCCTAAACCACCCGGTTGATAACTTCTTGGTACAAGTACTAAGAGAACCAACCAGGAAAGGTGTCTTCCTCAATTTGCTGCTTAGTAACAGAGAGGGTCTCGTGGGTGAAGTGGCGATTGGTGGCTGCCTTGGCCACAGTGACCACGAAGCAGTCAAGTTTGAAATCTATGGTAACAGAAGGAAAAATGCCAGCAAGAACTCAACTCTGGATATGAGGGGAGCTGACTTCAGGCTGCTCAGGGAACTAGTTAGTAAGATCCCCCGGGAAAAAGCTTTTGAAGGTGCTGGGGTCCATCAGTGCTGGTCACTTTTTAAATACCACCTCCTAAGAGCACAGGAGCAGGCAATTCCAAAATGTCGGAAGTCAAGCAGGCAAGGTAGAAGGCTGGCTTGGCTGACTAGGGATCTTCTAGAACTAAGATGAAAAAAGAAAATGTATGACCAGTGGAAGCAAGGGCAGGCAACATGAGAGGATTACAGAGTGGTTGTTCACCACTGTAGGGAGGAAATACGCGTGGCCAAAGCTCAACTAGAGCTGAAGCTGGCCAGTACTGTGAAGGACAATAAAAAGGGCTTTTTTAAAATATGTAAATAGCAAAAGGCAGGCCAGAAATAACATTGGCCTGTTCCTTGATGAGCATAGTCACCTCACAAACAGGGATGTAGACAAAGCAGAGACATTTAATGCTTTCTTCACCTCGGTCTTCAACGCCGGTGATGGTGGGCTAGAGAATCATGACTGTGAGAACGACAAACTCCCAACCAACTCCGAACTTGTACAGGATTTGCTGCTCCAGCTGGATCCCTATAAGTCAATGGGGCCTGATGGGATTCATCTGAGGGTGCTTAAAGAGCTGGCTGATGTCATAGCAAGGCCTCTCTCAATGATTTTTCAATGCTCTTGGGAATCTGGAGAGGTCCCAGTTGACTGGAAGCTGATCTTTGAAATGTTTTCACTGCCCCAGGAGACACTGCCAAGACAAAGGAGGGAGTATTGCACAGGGAAATATCCCAGAGATGGGGGTGAAATTGGGATGTGCAACATAAAACAAGGAAAACCACTGCCCGTGCCACCATGCAGGGGCCATTTTCCCAGTGAGTCCAGGGTGCATCCCTTGGTGGGGAGGGGGGTGTCTGCTGTGCCCAGGGAGCTGGGCAGTCCTGCGAGCAGTGAGGTGAGAGGAGGAGGCAGGGTAGAAGATGCTCCAGGTGCCTGAGAAGGGATTCCCTGGAGAGACCAAGATGGAGCAGTTATGCACACTGCAATCATGGAGGACCCCATGGTGGAGTAGGTGGATATTTCCTGAAGGGCTGCAGTACATGGAGAGCTCACACTGGAGCAGAGGAAGAGTGTGCAGAGAAAGGAGCAGCAGAGAGGAACTGTTACAACGTGACCATAACCCCCCATCAGGGTGCAGGGAGAAGGCAGAAGAGTTGGGTTTGAAGGAATGAAGTTGAGCCTGGGAAGAAAGAGGGGTAAGGGGAAGGTGTTTTAATTTTTGTCTTTGTTTCTCACCATCCAACTGTATTTTAATTGGCAATAAATTAAATTTAATGTTTGCCCATGATGGTAAGTGATCTCCCTGTTTTTACCATGTCCCACAAGTTTTTCTGTCTTATTTTCTCCCCCGTCCTCTTGAGGAGGGGAATTAGAGAGCAGCTGGGTGGGTGTCTGACAGCCAGCCAAGGTCCACCACATTCCTTCTCCTTTTTTTCTTTTTTGGTGGACCTGTCAGTTCTTTGGAGAGTGAACCAGTCTGGCAGCACTGCTGGCAACCACTTGCCAGGAAGGAGCACATGCAGGCCTTTAAAGAACAGGAGGGTCACTGCTCCTTTTCACCCAGCCCGTAAATTGCTATTCCCTGCCTGGTCTCCCCATGCTGTGGCTGCCTGGGAGGGCTCACAGCTGCTTCTTGTCGCTCCTCTGTGTCTCTGGTTTTTTGCAAGCAATCCGTGGAGGTATGTTGTCTCTCTTAAGCAGTTCAGTGAGAACTCCACTTTGAAGTGCTCCCTGCTTGCCTAACAGATTTATTAGCCCTCCACAGGTCTGTCCTCACACCATCTCATAGTGAGTCATCCTGATGCTGATGAAAATGATGCTGATCAGTGAAAGCTATCATGCATTGCAGCCCACACATTTTCCTTGACGTGCTGCCTTTCTTTAGTCAGAGAATTACCTGCTGCTCCTGGGACAACAGCCTGAGCTTATTGCTACTCAGTTCCATTTTTTAAAAACTAAAACCACACCATGTTAAAGGGGTCTATTTGCTTGAGGGTACTGTGCTATCCCCTTACAGATTAGAGTAACAGGATGGCAGGTACACCACCAGCCACCCTGCCTGCCATGGGTGGTCCTGCAGAGAAGACTCAAGAGAGGGAAAACACTCTTGCCTTGTGGAAAGGAAATTCCCCTTGACCTTTTTTTTGAAGGCAGAGGTTCCTGTAGGCTCCCTGTAAGGGTAGCTCAGATGGCGTGATGCTGCCTGGACGTTGCTAGTGCACCCAGGCACCTAGCCTGCCAGCTACAACAGAGACAGTAATGTTCACCTGACCCCAGATCTCCCCTTACTGCATAATGCATGCAGACTAATTTACTGTGCCAGTACTTTCTGTTAAGGGCAGCCCAGCAAGTGCCCTCCACACCGAGCAGCCTGCCTTTTCTACTCCAAGCCAGCTGTCATGGTCTTGGGTGCAGCAAAGCTGCAAGTGCCAGAGGCCACGAGAGCCTGCAGACCCAGCTGTCCGGGGCTGTGAGTTCGGGTGAGCTGTGCCCACAGAGGCTGGCTTTAAGGCAACCATGGGGCAGCCTGAGGCAGAGCCTGCAAGGCTACAGGCTGCTCTGGAGGATCTTCTTTCAAAAAAGCGTGGGAGCTACCATGATGTTTTTAACTAGTCGTAGCAAACCATGGTCCTTGTATGAGCAGTAATGGTAGAGCTTCACCTCTCCACACAGGACATGATACTCTGTCACCCGCCTCCTCCCTCCCTGCCCCAGATGTGGAGGGTTTTTATAACACACTGTGAAGTGCTGATACAGCAATTCTTAAGGGAGTGTTATGAAAGGTGCTGAGAGAAAAGGCATGCACAAATGTCGCCTGCCTCTCCTAGGCAATCGCAGCAGGGACTCTGGCTCCCTGTGAGATGGAGCTGTAACTGCACAGGCGGCCGCCTGCACGCTGGAGAAGTTCACACCTCCAGGGGCTGGGCAAAAGGAGTGACTGGATCCTAGTTTGAAGTAGAGAGACTGTACAGCACCGACATTGTGGTAAGTTCCCTGATGCGTATCCTTACAGCACGGTCTGTTCCAGGCAAGGCAAGCAGTCTCTGGAGACAGAGTGTAAGGCTAAGTTGGCTTTTTTGTTTCTTTCCTTGCCCCTTTTTTTTTTTCTTTTTTGCACACACTTCATCACTTCATTCCAGCATTACACTAACGATAGCTGTCACTTTTTCCCAGGGTTTTATATCAGCATCATAAAAGCCACAAAAGAAATAAATTAAACCCCCGGGGAGGTCAGGCTCTCCCTGTAAGCAGGGGAGAAGTGGGTGCTGGCTGCATGGCGGTGGCGCCCAGGGCAGAGGGAGGTGAGGAGAAAGTGCAGGACAAAGGAGAAGGGAGAACAGTCCAGCTTAGCCTCTGCCTCCTTCCTCCCAGGAGAGCTCAGAGAAAATTTACTGTGTTAAGTTATAGGATTTGGTTACAGGATTTCAAAGTGAGTTTCTCAGTAATGATCAAGTATTAACTTTTTTTTTCCCCAGAGAGAGAGAGAGAGAAAGATATTTCAGAGAGTCCAACAAGCCAGTTTTGATGCCCACCTCTGACTAACACAGTGGTGTCTGAGCCCACAGCTCCAGCATCCTTAACAATGGACCACTTCATGTCTTCTTCTGGAGACAAGAAAGGGAGTGAAATCTGAGAGGCTAGTGAGGAATTAATCATCTGCAGGCTTCTTGAGCCTGCTCCTCCTTCCCTGAGCCTTCCAGCCTCCCCATTTCCTCTCAGAGCCAAAAAGCCTCAGCTGACAACTCCACTGGCTAAAGCCCAAAAAGAGAAGATAACTCCTGGCTGTTGCCTGGTAACTGCAGGTGTAGCATCCCACTCACTTTAGGTAGCACCAGCAAAAAGACCTGTGGCTGTCAAAAAGAGCAAGTTATCTTCTTCATGTTCTTTTTGGAAAGCTGCCTTAGTCCTGTTGACTACAAATCCTATTAGAGCACGGGGGGGCCTAACTGGGATTTGAATGCCACAGTAACTTAATGATGGTGTAAAAACAGTAACCCCATGTTCAAAGGCCCTTTAGTGTGAGAAAGCACTTGTTGGTAGGGAGAGAGCAAGTCCACACACAAACACAGGTATGAGTCAAAAGTGACAGTACAGGTGGCCACATCGCACAGGTAGGTGCTCAACAAGAGGGGTGCAAGCAAAGAAACAAGGTCTAACCTGCCACATCCCTAATGGCTACTTGAAGAAAGATCATCTTGAAGGCAGATCATCTTGAGCGCCATTACGCGGCACGTGTGGGACAACCGGGGGATCAGGCTCAGCCAGCATGGGTTTATGAAAGGGAGGTCCTGCTTCACTAACCTGGTCTCCTATGACAAGGTGAGCCATTTAGTGGATGAGAGGAAAGCTGTGGATGTTGTCTACTTGGACTTTAGTAAGGCCTTTGACACTGTCTCCCACAGCATTCTCCTGGAGAAGCTGGCTGCTCATGGCTTGGATAAGTGCACTCTGCACTGGATTAAAAACTAGCTGGATGGCCGAGCCCAGAGAGTGGTGGTGAATGGAGTCAAATCCAGTTGGTGGCTGGTCACGAGTGGTGTTCCCCAGGGCTCAGTGTTGGAGCCAGTCCTGTTCAATATCTTCACTGATGATCTGGATGAGGGCATTGAGTGCACCCTCAGTAAGTTTGCAGATGACACCAAGTTGGGTGGAAGTGTTGATCTGCTGGAGGGTCGGAAGGCCCTACAGAGGGACCTGGACAGGCTGGATCGTTGGGCCGGGGCCAACTGTATGAGGTTCAACAAGGCTCAGTGCCGGGTCCCGCACTTCAGTCACAACAACCCCATGCAACGCTACAGGCTTGGGGAGGAGTGGCTGGAAAGCTGCCTGGCAGAAAAGGAGCTGTGGGTGTTGGTTGACAGCCACCTGAACATGAGCCAGCAGTGTGCCCAGGTGGCCAAGAGGGCCAATGGCATCCTGGCTTGTATCAGGAATAGTGTGGCCAGCAGGACCAGGAAGGTGATCGTCCCCCTGTACTCAGCACTGGTGAGGCCGCGCCTTGAGCACTGTGTTCAGTTTTGGGCCCCTCACTACAAGAAGGACATCGAGGTGCTGGAGCGTGTCCAGAGAAGGGCAATGAAGTTGGTGAAGGGTCTGGAGCACAAGTCTTACGAGGAGCGGCTGAGGGAGCTGGGGTTGTTTAGCTTGGAGAAGAGGAGGCTGAGGGGAGACCTTATTGCTCTCTACAACTACCTGAAAGGAGGTTGTAGCGAGGTGGGGGTCGGTCTCTTTTCCCAAGTAGCAAGCGATAGGACGAGAGGAAACGGCCTCAAGCTGTGCCAGGGGAAGTTTAGGTTGGATATTAGGAAAAACTTCTTCACTGAAAGGGTAGTCAGGCACTGGAACAGGCTGCCCAGGGAAGTGGTTGAGTCTCCATCCCTGGATGTATTTAAAAGACGGGTAGACGTGGTGCTTGAGGACATGGTTTAGTGATGGACTTGGCAGTGATAGGTTAACGGTTGGACTCGATGATCTTAAGGGTCTTTTCCAACCTTGATGATTCTATAAGACAGGTTTGTTAATCTCTGGTCTAAACTGTAGCATCACAAAACCCATCTGCAATGGCTGTGTTCAGCAGCTGGCCTCCAACCTTCAGTGCTACTGCGTGATGTAAGCTTGCTTGCACCCTCCCAGAGATCTCCACCTTGCACCCATCCACCTCAGCGCTGATAGAGATCAGCCCTCCTTGCCACCGTGTGGTGGCCAGGTGATCCAGGCCGTGGCAGCTCACCCGTCCTCCTCCCCGGCTCTGTATCACTGTCCCCGATGATACACATCTTGTCTGCTGCAGCGACGGACCGAGACAGCGTGGCATGGACTGGATCTGCATAGAGGGAAAAAGCAAACCATTAGCTCAGCAATGTCCGAGGCATTGCACCCCTGTGGCAGTGTTAGGTATGCTCCTGTACTTCCCTCACTCTCCGCACCGCTTGCTTTAGATTTGATCACTGAAGGGAACACTGACCATGCATCCCCTAACCTCTCCCTGGTCAGAGTTTATTCCATGTCAGCACTGTGGTGGTGGTATTCTGTTTCAGTACCCCCTCCTACTCCAGATCTGCCATCATTTGAATTTTCATATTAATTTTCTAATGCACATAGAGCAGGAGAAAAGAGCAGCAAAATGACTCTGCCAATGATCTCTGCTGTCAGTCCATCTGAAATATCACCCCCAGTGCTTCTCCAGTGCTAGCTGGCTGCAGAGAGCCCTGCGGGGCAATGGGCTTAACAGTGTAATTAAGCAGCTCCTGAGGTGGCCAGCTCTGCCGAAGCTCCCAGGAGTGTAAATGCTCTCTATGCCTCTCTCACTTTCTGCAGTCACATGGAAGAGCTTTTTTTTTTTTTTCCTTTCCCCTGAAGGTTATTTGTAACATGACAAATGCCCTCCTGAATCAGATTAATGGGCCATTTCGGCCGCCCAGCATCTTAACTCTGACAGTGCCAGCAGGAGATGCCATTTGAGGTGAGCATGTGAGCCCAGCTACCAGTGGCAGTCCTTCCTCCTTGCTCTCCCCACGTTCCCAGACACTGTATTTGGTCTGGTAGGGGATACAACCTCAGCCAGTCCCTTTGGTATTTATTTATGGACATGTCGTTGATGAATTTTTCTAGCCCCTTTTTGGACCTGATGATCCTGTCTGTCCCCCCACGCTCCTGAGGCGGTGAGTGCAAGCTGACTGCCTGCAGTGTAAAGATGCACTTGCTTTTCCCTGTCTGGGACTGATGGCCCATGAGGTTCAGCAGGTGCCCTCAAACTCTGGCTGTGCACGAGTGGTGGATAATGGTTCTGGATCCAGCATCACGACTTTGTAAACCTTGGGTCACACCCCCCCACCCCACGGCCTCTCCAAATGGTGCTTTCTTTGCTTTTTCCAAGCGGTTGATGAGCTCTTTATATTCCATATGATGGGGAAGGTTGTTGGCTTGTTAGTATTAGGAAGAGATTATGTAGCCAATGTGTGGGATGTGTAAATGCATTTTTTAGGAGGTTAAAAATAGGAACCTGAAATGATGATATCTTAAGTTGTGCATATTACCACTTTTTTTTTTTTTTTGTCTGTCTCCTTATAGAGGTTTCCATAAGTTGTCACATGTGACTATTTCTGGTTTAGTTCCATATTAATGTTGAGTAAGGGTACATTAGTCTGAAACTCTTCCTCTAATGAACTGGGCAGCAGAATGTGGATGTTTTAGACAGACTTTATTTTCCAGCTGTGTTTTGATCTGCTCAAATGAAACAAGAACTTCTCCCCATCCCTCTCCCCACCTGTGCATCACACTGTTGGGTGTGGGGTTTGCTTGTGGCTCATTCAAGGACCAGTACCAGTAGGCAAAATCATTTTGTATTATAAGGCAAAATTGTTGTGGATCATCAGCTAGCAGGGATGTCTTGGGAGCTGCAAGTCAATCTCAGTAGTTTCTTCTCCACTTCTGTTTCTCCCTACAACCCTACAATCAGGGTTCCCTGGGAAGGAGGAAGACCTTTCCTGGCACTTCCAGCAGGACGCTGATAGTCAGCTTGAACCCTCAGGTTTTGTTTTGATTGCACCTTCCTCCTGCCTTAACATTTTATACCTTCACACCACTTCGCACCTAGTCTGCAAAAGCCGGCACTTCTCTTTCTGCATTTCTAAAATGCAGCTGCTATTTAGTTACCACTGAGTTATTTCTGAGCGAGCCAGAGCCTGTGATGCACCGTGCCTGCAGATAGCTGGCACAGAGACTCTGCCTGCCTGGGAAAGTTTCAGAGCTAATCTCCTCTGCGGCACCCAGCCCTGAACGAGCAGGGGGGCCTATTCGAGTCTTCCTTCCCTGACTCACCCCAGCAGCTCTGTCTCCTCGCCCACAGAGCGAGCGTAGGACAGCTGGCCTCTTAACTCGCGCCCCTAACCTTGTGTGCTACCGTTTCTCCTCTGGTGCGATAAGCAGCATCCACACACCAGCTGTCTAATTAATTGTTTGTAGGCATCGAGGTGAAGGTGGTGTCTTACAGTCAGAATGGAAAAGAGGAAAATGTTGCAGCTTTGCATCAATAAACACTTATTGTCGAGTGAAGCTTTCTGAGGCAGTCATCAAAAGCTTTAAAAAAATGTCCTCACTGTCCGGGTGTTTTGAGCAAAAGCCTTAAACTGGTGCCTGTAGGAATTCCTGCTTCTTTCTACCCTGGAACTGGACTGCCCTGTCAGTAAGTTTACCTAGTGGGGTTCCTTTTTGACCAACTAAGGAATGCATAATACATTTATCATTGTTTTACACAGCCTCTGTTTTTGCTAGCTACTTCACTCTAATTTGGTTCTCTTGCTTCCAGTTTTGAACCAGAGTCCTCGTTGTAGAGCTAGTGACCCCTTCGGTTAGCATCCTTAATTACTCCACTTTGTCCTGCCTCATTTTAAATCTCTGTCATGTAGCTGTGGGTAGGACTTACAGAGTGGGTCCCTGAGACCCATGACGGTCAATGGAGACGCCACTGAGAAGTGGATGCCTACGCTGTAGACAGATAAAAGGAAGCAGGAGGAACCCAGAGTCCAGAGAGATAATTGTCTCCAATTCAGGCCAAGGTTACTGTTCCCTGATGGGATTTTTGTCATTGGTACTGCCATGAGAGGTGTTTGTAACAACTACAACCCTGTAACATCCTACCATGCTAGCTGTCTCCTCTCTCATTTCAGTCAATGGTGATCTAGTTTAGCATGTGATTCCTGTGGCCATATGTGTAAATTTTGGGTTGAGATGAGTCATTTGCTTGACTCCACTGCCTGTCTCTCCACTGCCTATAATGCATAGTGTAAAGCATTAAAGCATCGACAGACTGCATGGCCTGGACTCACGTGGCTGGGATAGCAGTAAGAAGACCTAATACAGCTTTTGCTTTTTGGTGGTGTATCTATCTGGTAAATTCAAAGGTTGGCCCCGTATGCTTGTTAGATGGGGAAAGTATTTATCATAGGCAAACTCAGGGCAGTCCAAAGGGTAAAAAAATCTGTAATTGTTTGCCAGGCAAAAGCAAATCTATACTCCTGCTGAGCTGACTTAGGTTTAACTACTTTTAGCTTGTTCCAGATTCCAGATGGGAATAGCTGAAAAATCACTTGGCATTTTGACCATAGTGCTAACATTTCTCACGAAGTGGGAAGGAGGGGTGGAAAGGGAGATGAGGGGAAGACAGGAAAGACTGACTGTGTCTCACACCTGAAAAAGAGAAATTGTGTTGACTCTAGTGGTTTGGTTAGGAACTGTTGTGTGGGGGTTTGAAACAACCCCCCTGAGAGCCTCTATTTCCCTCATTGGCACACTTGTTTCTCAGAGGGGTTTTGGAGTATGTAGGATAGATCCCTTTCAGAGGGCATAACCTGGACGGTCTGTTTCAAATGTGCTCCAGTGCCTGATGGGGATGGAAGGGCCCAAATCACAGAGGGCCAGGGAAGGTGTAATCCAAGTAACCCTGCTTGCCCCATGCTTGTAGACTGAGTGTTACTCAGAAGTGAGAAAGTGGAGTAGGCAAGTCTTGGAGGAGGACGTAGGAAGGCAAGAATAAACCTTCTCTGAGGAAAGGGAGTGGAGAAAGATGACAGAGAGAAACACTGGGATTCTTTTCGTATCGACCATACATTCACTACAATGACAAAAGCATCAGTGATGAAGCACATTCCCCACCCTCCTCGTGCAATCCACTCCTGGTAACCAGTGTGTTTGTGGCCCTCATCAATGCCAGCCATTATCTCCATGTGCTGGATGCCATGGGAGGACTGGCACCCTGTCAGTCACACTGGGCTCTCCTTCTGGCAATAAACAGCCATTCAACTTCCACCATGCATATGGTGAGAGCTTGAAAAGAAAGATACCAGCAAAGCTATTGAATCCAAGGCTGGAAGCAGATGTCATGGGTGACGTGAGTCCTTCTGCAGAGCTGTCCATAAATATATTGTGAGGGTCCACAAAGGCCCATGGATGACTTAGGGATGGAGTCAGGAAGGCCAAGGTGCAGCTGGAGCTGAACTTGGCAGGGGATACAAACAAGAGTAAGAAGGGCTTCCACAGGTATGTCAGCCAGAAAAGGAAGGTCAAAGGAAACGTACCCCACCGATGAGCAAGACTGGCAAACTGGTAACAATGGCTGAGGAGAAGGCTGAGGTACGCAACAACTTCTTTGCCTTAGGCTTCACTGCAACCTCTCTTCCCACACCTCTTGAGTGGAGGGACTGCAAGACAGGACCTGGGGGAGCAAAGTCCCTCCGACTGTGAGAGAAGATCAGGTTCATGACCACCTGAGGAACCTGAACATACATAAGTCTATGGGACCTGACCAGATGCATCCCAGCTTCCTGAGGGAATTGGCTGATGCAGTTGCCAAGCCACTCTCCGTGATATTTGAAAAGTCATGGCAGTCAGGTGAGGTCCCTGGGGACTGGAAAAAGGGAAACATTGCACCCATTTTTTAAAAAGAGTAGAAAGGAGGACCCTGGGAACTACTGACCTGTCAGCCTCACCTCTGTGCTTGGGAAGATCATGGAACAGATCCTCCTAGAAGCTATGCTAAGGCACATGGAGGACAGCGACGTGATTCAAAACAGCCAGCATGGCTTCACCACGGGCAAGTCCTGCCTGACCAACCGAGTGGCCTTCTGCGATGGAGTGACTACATCAGTGGACAAGGGAAGTGCTATGGATGTCGTCTATCTGGACTGCTGTAAGGCTATTAATGTGGTCCCCCACAACATCCTTGTCTCTGAATTGGAGAGATATGGATTTGACGGGTGGACTGTTTGGTGGATGAGGAATTGGTTGAATGGTCACATCCAGAGGGTAGTGGCCAATGTCTCAATGTCCAGATGGAGATTGGTGACAAGTGGTGTCCCTCAGGGGTCTGTATTGGGACCAGTACTGTTTAGTATCTTTATCAATGACATAGTGGGATTGAGTGCACCCTCAGCAAGTTTGCAGACAACACCAAGCTGAGTGATGTGGTTGACACACCTGAGGGATGGGATGCCATCCACAGGGACTTGGACAAGCTTGACAAATAGGCCCATGTGAAACTCATGAGGTTCAACGAGGCCAGGTGCAGGGTTCTGCACCTGGGTCGGGGCAATCCCCAGTATCGATACAGGCTGGGGGATGAAGGGATTGTGTGCAGCCCTGAGGAGAAGGACTTGGGGGTGCTGGTGGATTAAAACTTGGACATGAGCTGACAATGTGTGCTCACAGCTCAAAAGGCCAACTGTATCCTGGGCTGCATCCAAAGAAGCGTGGCCAGCAGGTGGAGGGAGGTGATTCTGTCCCTCTACTCTGCTCTGGTGAGACCCCACCTGGAGTGCTGCGTCCAGCTTTGGGGTCCTCAGTACAGGAAGGACATGGACCTGTTGGAGTGGGTCCAGAGGAGGCCACAAAAATGATCAGAGGGATGGAGCACCTCTCCTCTAAAGAAAGGCTGAGAGAGTTGGGGTTAAGGGAGACCTTATTGTGGCCTTTCAGTACTTAAAGGGGGCCTATAAGATGGGGACAGACTTTTTAGCAGGGTCTGTTGCACTAGGACAAGGGGTAACGGTTTTAAACTAAAAGAGGGTAGATTCAGACTAGATATAAGGAAGAAATTTTTTTACAATGAGGGTGGTGAAACACTGGAACAGGTTGCCCGGAGAGATGGTAGATGCCCCATCACTGGAAGCATTCAAGGTCAGGCTGGACAGGGCTCTGAGCAACCTCATGTAGTTGAAGATGTCCCTGCTCATTGCAGGGTGGTTGGACTAGATGACCTTTCAAGGTCTCTTCCAGCCCAAACTAGTCTATGACTATGACTATGCAGCCTTGGCGGTCAGTGCAGTCAGAGCCTCCCTGAGCTAAGCTGGGGACAGGAAGGTAAGCACAGCCAGCAGCCCCCGCAGTGCTGGCTCCCACGGGGACTGAAGGCCTGGAGGATGCATTATTTTGGCAGCCTCTCCCACTTGCACTGCTCAAAGGGAGCGAGCCTGGAGGACTGTCTCTCAGACCCTGAGCACCACCTTACCCTGGCAGTTTTGCCCACCCCAAACTGGGTAATGGCTGACTGGCAGAACTTGCATGGTGAGACACCCCAGGGCAGCAGCTTCACTTCTGATACCAGGGATGAGGTCCCAAAGGGTGACATGGACTACCAGCATCCACTTACAGCTGATGGCCTTGACTGTGGCCACTCACATCCAGAAGCTGGATTTTTGCCAGGCACCCCAAGGGGGATGCGGCCCCAGGGCCCTGGTCAAACTTGGGCAGAGGAGTCCAAGCATGATTGGCCACTCAGGAGGAAATCCTGCCATCCTCATCCTTTGGGAAAAAAAACAGCCCAGGACAACAGACATCAGGTGTCCTCCCAGTACCGCTGCAGGATTAGGCTCCCGCCCACAGCCCCTTGCAGGTCACAACTGTCTGAACGTGAGCAGGGAGGCAGACAGAGAAGCCGACTTCATGGTGCCACTCAGGAGCAGCACCAGGAAAGACAGAAATAGAGTTTTTCTGGCATTAAGCCTTAAAAGGGAGATGTGTGTACAAACTGACGTGGGCAGTGACACATTAACAGAAGACAGACAAAAGGACAGCATGGTACTTTCTAGAAGGGGTGCCAAGTGCGGTTTGGCGGGCTTGTGAAAGTGCCAGACCCTACATGCAGTCAAATTGTTTAGCCCTGGAGGCTGGATTATAGATACTCTGAAATAAACACCTTGAACTTGGGTCGTAATAGGGATGTGAGACGCCTCAGGACCAAATGCTTTGATCAGCAGATCCACACTTATTACACCACATTAATTGCTAAGGTAGGCTGAGCCAGATGTCACACCAGCTTTCTCTTCATCAAAAGCAGCAGCAGCATGAAGTTTCCTATGCATCTCAGCCCTCATTTCCTGCAGAATAGCTTTTTATATTTCATGGTTCCCCTGCTCTCTTTTCCAGTTGCTTGAACAGCTCTGTTTAATTCAACCCTAGAAGAACTTGCATTTCTTTTGCAGTGTCGAGATCTACGTGCTCCCCACTTTCATGAAGTCCTGAGCTGAACGCTCCCAAGCTAGAAAGGATACAAAATGAGAAATATTGCATGTTTATAGAGACAATACCTTGCCTGCTTTTAAACTAATTCAGAACTTTGCTCACAGATAAGAAAAGGCTGACAGTGCTTAGTGAGGTCTAATTATTTATTATTGAAGAAGCACGGATTTTGGACCAGAGTTTCCCTCAGCTAAGTGCCATCAAAGCAGATTAAAAAAGGCACTTTCAAAGAGTTTACAGCTTATGCAGTCTGCAGCCAGGTTGGAGGAAAATAATCAGAGCAGACTTACAAACGAATCCATGGGTTTGTGTTAATGGAGTCAGAGTTTGTTCTTGAGTTGTGTAATAGTCTGCAGCACTATAAAACTGAAGGAAACATTATGCAGTAGCAAAATGCTGAGGACTTTATCGTGTACATTTACAAAGTTTACTCAAAAGCATATGGAGCCATTTAAAATACCATTCAGCTAACACTGACTTGCCTACACTGTGCGTATATTTAGTGTTTATTGTAATTATAGGTTCACAGAGATGCATATACAAGTGTGTACTCTTAATGTAGTTGGCTGTGTGATACAGGTCTATTTTTATTATGGCCTTTGACTTACAACATTTCCTGAGTTGTGTATTTAAATTTGAACTTTTAAATATAAAAGTCTATGTTAATGAGAATCTTGCGTATTTTATAAATCCACAGAGCTGTGGACCTCAAACAGCTCCCAATTATTTCAAAATAGGAATAATGGTAGCATTTTCTGTCTTCCTTCCCAGCCAGCAAGAGAAATTGTTTGATTATGTATTTGCTGTGTTTGTGTTTTTGCATGCTATTGGGCTAAGAAAGAGAGTTTACTGGGGAAAAACTGAATCTTCGTGCTCACTTCTGAGTCTAAAACCCTGACTCTTGGTGTCTTGCCTGCATATAGGCATTGCATTTGAAGTACGTATTTTAGGTATGCTAACTTGTTAAGATTTCTGACACAAAATTGCTTGCTTTCACAAGCATACTATGGAAGTGGTTGGTTTGTGTGTTTGTTTTTTTTTTTTTAAGGGCAATTTTATAATCACAAAAGGGCAATATGATCTTTTGCTCTGTGTCAGTCTCAGCAGCATTAGGGATTTCATTTGGGCTGGTGATGGACTGGACTAATCTCACCAGTATCATCTCACCTTGCGCTTCGACCACAGCATCACAAGCAGGCTGGAGTCCATGTGACTGCAGCCGAGCGCTTGGAAGTGAGATGTGAGTATATCTTCAAGGTCCTGAAATCGGGAGGCAGATAAGAATGCATAATATATTGAAGTCTCAGGATCTTGCATTGCTCAAGCACATGTTTTGAATGCATAGGGCTGCTAATGCTCCTTCATTCAGCTAAACTTGTTACAGCTCTCACATATGGCTATCAAAGCCATATGCCAGGGCTCATGATTTTAGGCAGATCAATAGAAGACTGATGCACATAAAAGCTGTGGTGTTTTTTTTTTTTTTTTTTTTTTTAATATGTGCTGGGTTCCCAAGCTTCAGATGAGGTCTTACAGTCAGAATAATGATTGGAAAGCCCTCTAGAGCAAACCAGCAAAAAGAACTGAGGATGTGGGTGTTTATTCCATATCCTCAGGGCTTCAGAGCTCTGTCTCGGCTTCCTCTTAAAGTAGGGCACTAAATCCTCCCCAGAATGTAGGTTTGTATGTCTCCTCCTTCCAGAAACTGTGCAAGGTTTAATCTTCTGCTCATAAAATACAGTTGAGGTTTTTGCCCCTTGTTTCTTTTATATTAAACTGATTTTTAACACAGAACTCCACAACTTCCCCCATCTGGATGAAAAGGGAAAAAAAAAAAAAAAACAATATCACCCCTTATGAATACCTTACAGGAACCTTCTTAGGCTCTTTTTTTTTTCTCCCAGACTCAGTTAACTTGATGCTATAAGATGGCACAAGCTGAGAAGAAGAGCCTCCTCCCAGTGCTGAACAGCCATCTCACTGTGTAGGCAGGCTGCTCTGCTGGGATAAACAGGAAAATATGTCTGAAACCTCGGCAGCTGAGGACCTGAGCCCTCTTGTGTCCCATATGCTGAGGAAGGCTCCTGTCACTGGGCTTATCACTAGAAAATAGTGATGG
The DNA here is from genome assembly GCF_047370975.1 of Nipponia nippon. Classification (NCBI taxonomy): domain Eukaryota; kingdom Metazoa; phylum Chordata; class Aves; order Pelecaniformes; family Threskiornithidae; genus Nipponia; species Nipponia nippon. The sequence goes on from NW_028262336.1 coordinate 27,408,300, forward strand.
AGCCAAGTTACCCAAGCTGGTAGGCAGGCATGGGGCTGAGCCCATGAAACCCCTTGCTTCCTTAGCACCTCTACCTGCAGTGTGGCTGGGAGCAGGGACAGTGCCTGGTCTCATCACTTCCTTGTACCTCTTCTGTCCCAGGAGCAGTGGAGTGAAATCACAGGCATCTTCCCAGAACGGGATTTATGTGGCTTTACTGCAAGGGAGTCTGGAGTTCAGATTTGAAAGCTGAAGCCACCTTCAGTCTGCACTGATATTGTTTAGCTTTAGCCATGAGCTCAGTAGCAACTTCAACTAAAATCATCCTGAATCTCAATTCTTTAATAATGCCAGAAAGCTAGAGAAAGTGGGAGTTTTGAGGAACCTGCAAAATTATCATTCTTATTTGCATTATGTTGTTTAACCATTATGTTTAAGCATTATATTATTTGATCAAAGTCATGCTCAGAATGACGATTCAGTCCTCTGGTGGGACTGGTATATGTTCAGCCAAATTAAAGAGAGTTTATTCTCAGACGTCGCTTGCCTAAAAGTGCTGGGTTTTATTCTAACGCTTCTGTGTCACAACTGTGATTCTGCATTAAAATGCATTAAAGGCCAAAGGCAGTAGCAGTTATCTTGGCTAGACACACTCCGCTGTGGTATTTCTATAATAAAGAGAGCCTATATGCATGCATCCTGTCAAAGCCCCACCTTGCACTGCCATCTTCTAGACGTGCCTACCTGGACCAGGTGTTGTAGAAGCTAGATGTTCCCCAAGGTTTGCACCAGCTACCGTACACTCCGTCACTAGCACCCTTCAAGGAGTCCTGACAAAGAGAGACTGCTGGGGGAGAACACAGTGGATATCTAGGAAATTGCTAACAGTACTGAAAGGACAGGTAAAGATCAATTCCTTAGTGCTTCTTTTTGTACAAGAAGTAGGGAACGTCAAATAAAATTACCATGTGGAAGGTCGAAAACAAGCAAAAAGAGGTGATTCTTCACAAACATGTACTTAGGCTGTCATAGGATGCTAAAATGTATGTTGGGTTAAGAGTGGCTAGGCAGGCTGTGGAAAAGACCTTTACTCAGGGGAATGAAATACAAACCCACTGTCCTGGTTTCAGCTGGGATAGTGTTGATTTTTCTTCCTAGTAGCTGGTATAGTGCTGTGTTTTGGATTTAGCATGAGAATGTTGATAACACACTGATGTTTTGGTTGTTGCTAAGTAGCGTTTACATTAGCCAAGGACTTTGCAGCTTCCCATGCTCGGCCCGGTGCACAAGAAGCTGGGAGGGGGCACAGCCAGGACAGCTGACCCAGACTGGCCAAAGGGCTATTCCATACCATGTGACATCATGCCCAGTATATAAACTGGGGGGAGCTGGCTGGGGGGCAGTGATCGCTGCTCGGGGACATGCTGGGCATCGGTTAGTGGGTGGTGAGCCAATTGTATAGTGTATCACTTGCTTTGTATATTATTATTGTATATTATTATTATTATTATTACTACTACTACTACTACTACTACTACTTCTACTACTACTACTACTATTCTATTTCATTTTACTTCAATTATTAGAGTGTTCTTATCTCAGCCCACGAGTTTTCTGACTTTCATCCTTCCGATTCTCTCCCCCATCCCACTGGGTGGGGGGAGTGAGCGAGCGGCCGTGTGGTGCTTAGTTGCTGGCTGGGGTTAAACCACAACACCTACCCTCTCTGGGTCAGGCAGATTCTCTAAACCACAATTTTATACAAGGCGTGAAGAATACCTATGGAAAGAAGGACTGCAAGCTTGCCATGCTCCTACACTCTTCTCCAGCCTTCCATTTTTGGTCACCATGGGAAGCAGGATGCTGGGCTTAGGTGGACCTTTGCTCTAACACTGTATATCCATTTGTGTATTTCTTTTATTCCTTATTATTTCGGTTCTCCTCTGGGTTGGCTTAGGAGACTTGGTCATGCCAGTGCTATGCAGTGCAAATCAGACTTTTCTCTCTCCACGTTGAGCCTCCATTGGTGGGTCCTACACCCTTTGGGAGGTGTCCTCTGGTCCCTGCTTAGGACACTGATTACGCATCAAAGAGGATCAGGGTGGGGGTATCGGTTGTTTTCTGGGTAAACTACAGATCACAAGTGGGATTGGGATCATGGATGAAATCTTTTTTGGGCCTCCAGGTGTTTCCTTCTCTCAGAAAAGGCTCAGAGTTGCTCCACTCTCCGTGGGCACATGAACCTTTAGTGTGCTCCAGTATCAACGGATTTGATGGAGGACACCCTGACACCCTCTCTGGACCAGGCCAGGACTGTGACTTTAGGGCTGTCCTTGGCAAGCAGCAGAGGGAGCTTGGCCAGCCCACCTTGAGGGAAAGCAGCTCTTCTCTGCTGCCTGTCATCGGCTTGCTCCTCCTGACTTCCCCTTCATTTATGAGGGCTTTTAAGGACAAGACCTATCTTGGGGCATTGAGTAGAGAGTTTCGTTCTCTATATCTAGTTTTTGTATACCTTTTTTATACCAACCATGTAAAATTTAGGCTTTGCAGAGCACAGAATGCTAAACTCTTTTGGCTACTGAATTTTGGCAGCCCACAGACTTTCATAGCTGATTTTCTAGCAACCCTATTGCCAAAACCAGCCAAATGCCTTGGCAGTGCAGGTTTTCTATGTCAGAAAAAAAAAAAAAAAAAACGTATTACAACACTCTGTATAGGTAATGGGTACAAATGATATTTTAAAAAACACTGGGCTAATTGCAGCTCAGTCTTTCATTGCTCATTGTTTATGTCAGCTCTGGGGAGACTTTATTCTGTTGCAAATAAGGGGTTTCTAACGATCATACCTGCAAGGCTGGTGATGATCATCTTCTGTAGTGCTTTGCAGAGAGCACTGGCAGCAGACCAGGGGCTCCTCCCCAGGGGCCAGCCAGCTTCTTAGCACACAAAAGCCCCATAAAAATAGACCTCTCCCTCCCCACCACCTTTTTTTTTATAAAGCAGGTTGAGGGGCAAGGCTGTTAAAAGGAAAATAAAGCCAGCTTTATTTATTCTAGGATCTTTTCTTTTGTCAAAGGGCTCTAGAAATCAAATTACGTTGCCAGAGCTCAGCTCCCTCCGGCCAGCCTGGCAGGGACCACTGCTGGCCGTAGCTCGGGTTTGCTCCCATCTCTGTGCAGAGGCTGGAGTGCAGAGGTGCAGAGCTTTTTCCATAAACCCTTTTTAGAGAAGCATCATATGGAGTAAATGGGATTTTGTCTGTTTTTCCCGACCCCTCATCCTAATTAAATGGAAAAAAAAAACCTCCACACTTGAAATGCTCCCCAGAGCTATAGCCTGAAGTAGTGCTTAGGCATAGTTAGATGGACTCAGTGTGGTGATCAGGGACTCAAAATAGCCGTAATAACCAGGTCCTGTTTTGGACCAGCAGCAGTGTCGCAGCTATTTCAAGGCCCTGCTTCCTGCAGGTGCTGGTCAGCCCCTGCTGAGGCGAGTCTGCCCTGTGCCAGCTAGTTGTTTCTCTCTCTCTCTTTTAAAATTCATTTATCAGCAGCATTTAAAAAGAATAATGTCTACCTTTTGATCTAGGTGATATCCTAGCTGAAACCAGTGTGGATGCTTTTCTCCATTGAGCTACATCAGAGAAACGGGGTTACAAACACAGAAGGCACTAGTTAGGGAGACTTATTCTTTAATTCAGTGTCCAAATTCAGCTTCAACTAAGAATCCCATTAAAGGCAGAATATTTTATTACCTCTGTATAAATCCCAATACTTATATTTGGAACCTTAAAAGATTTTTCTGTATAGGCAGCCAAATAAATTTTCCAGGACTACAGAAAGTTGCAGGGAAGATTTAGTGCTTGCTCCTTCTAGGAAGAAGGTGGAAGAGAGAATTACTGGGAAGCAGCAAGAGAAAAGAGCCGTCCTGGCCTGACCGAATTGAGACCCTCGCTTTCCGAGTGGTAGAAAAATTGTAGAGGAACGCAACCAGGACGCTGCGCACAGCGTTATTTGTAATCTGTTCTCATATGTCATTAGGATATTTTCAATCTTGCTGCCTGGAGACATTTTAACAGCAGCTTACCCACCACCCACAAAATCCATTAGTTTAAACAATAAAAATGAGCCGTTTGGCCACACAGCAATGGCCCTAAAATTGCTTTGGTAAGCGCAGATATAATGAGGATGGAGACTTTGGAGCTGTGTGAGGATCATGACAGACCTAATGGAAAATACAACTGCTGTGAGCTGTCCTCCATAAGAGCAACACCAGGCCTCTGTTTGCTTTTCCTAGACCACCCTGTAGCTGGAGAACCAAATTTAGCAAGAGGCAGGTACTGAATGCAGAGCATGGCACATGTATGCATGTTTTTTAGGGTGGCTCTTCTGGCATGTGCCTGATAATGTCTGAAGCTTCACCTGACATCTGGTACTCATTAATCTGAGTGGGTCTGTGAAAACCAACCAAGAGCAGGACCACCAGCATCTTCAAGAGCCAGAAGGTGTGCAAGCGGCAGGGGAGGTTGGGGCTGGCCCTCATCCCTGCCCGGCACCGCTCCCCCTCGCAAGGGACCACCCTTACCAGCTCTGCTGATGGACCGCAGTGTAAGCACTCCCTAACCCCATTCTGTCAAAATGACTCAGGCCAGAAAACTTTTCCCGTTAAATGTATCAACTCAACAGCCAGGGATATTTTTATTTCATTTATTTCCACCCACCCCTAGGGTAATTTCCTTGAGGCTGGGGAGTGGAATTTTGTTTCCAGCCCATCTCTGCATGCAACCGCCCCGCTTGGTTTATTGCTGAAGTGGATGATGCCCAATCAATCCCACACTTGGAAGCGAGGTGCTTAGCTACTGTCCTCTGTCAGCTTTTCTATTTTATGAGCCTGTCAAAATGTTTTTATTCACTCCTAATATAATCTTTCCACAATAAGGAGCTCGAATGGCTAGAGATGGGCAGGAGGCTGCTGCCGTTACCTGGGACCCGTGATAAATTGCTAGGCAGCTGAAAGCCTGAAAGGGTTGCAGCAGCCACGGGGGTGTTCGTCTTTGAAGTTTCAGAAACTTTGTTCACCCTGTGCTTGATGTGCCTGTCACGGTGTGCAGTTACTGCCTTTCTTTCACGGGTGTGCCTGTGTGGAGGGAATCTTAAAAACTGATCACTTAATCAGTGCATAAAACTGAGTGATTAATTAACAGTTGGTCCATGAGCAGCAAGAGCAACACCAGTGCCTCACTGGACAAACAACCCCACATCACGAAGCTTGACTGTCTGGGAATTACTGTTCAAAGTAATTGCATTTTTCTGTAACTGGGATTGCATGGGATTATGGTATTATAAATGGGATTTGCTCTAAAGGCCGGTGGCCCTCTATTTCTTACGGATTACTCCAGCTTCTCCTAAAAGGAATTTTGATAATGCTCCTTTAATGAGACTGCACTAAATTGAATTACATCCTGCCTTCCCCCGAAGCGGGATCTTTTTCTATGACACTGGACACGCACACAGAAAAGAGTCTTACGTATTCCTTTCTAGGGGGTATGCGTGACCTATATAACAAGACATACACAGGCACAAACCTAACCCTAAGTATTCATGAAAAAAAACATTTTTGGTTCTTCTGAAGCAATTTTGGGCCTGAAGGCCTCTGCTCACCACCACCATCATTCTGGCCTGAACAGTCCAGCTTTAAAACCAAAGATGGTAAATCCTCCGGGGACGTTCTGCAAACTCTTTATAAAACACTGGTACTCCAGGGCCTGCAAATAACACCAACCGTTTCCAGGGCTCTCATCCCCTGCGCTGAATTCCCTCGATATAGTGGGGATGGGAGAGCAGAGGGAATAAACACCTGGCCGGTGACAGGCAACGGGAAGCTCCGCAGTTTTTCCTGCTGCTGGTTCGGAGTAGCAGGTGTCTCTTCACCATCCTGCGGCCTGGCAGGTGCCTTGTGAAACCACCAGCCCCAGCTGTTCCCTCGCTGAATGAACATACCTCCTGGTCAGCCGGCCAGCACGGCTGTGTCCCAGGCCAGCAGGCAAACTGGCCGAACAGGTGAGGTTTTGTGGAAGGTCATGGATGGGGAGGAGGGATGAGTCAGCGCAACAGGGCTGGAAAACGTCGCCTTGTCTTTGTTGCGGTCTGGAGCGACTCACCCACTCACCTGAGCTGCGCAGCCCCGCTGCAGCCACGCTTCGTCTCGCAGACAAACGCCGCAGGCAATGCTGGAGACGAGGCTGCTGTGGCTAGCAGATAAAATGAGTTAACAAGAAGCCTTCCTTGGATATATATCTTGCTGTCTTTATTCTGCTCCTAGCTCTCCTTCCTCAGTCCTGCTTAATTTCATCTGTTTGCTACAGAGAAACAGCAATCAGCTTGCTTTTTCATGCAACGTGCACCTCCAGTTTTACTTCCTAACCCGGTTTTTAGCTCCATCAACCCACCTCCAAGCTCAACCTGAGGGGTCCTTGCTATGAGCTGGGTACAGAGGCCGCCTTGAAGATCACTGGGTCTGCTCACCCGCCCCTGTCTGGCCTCTCGGCAGGTCAGCCCTGTGGCGTGGGTCACTGCGCTCTCCCTGTGCTGCAGCCATGCCCCCGCAGGGGCAGGGGCTGAAGGAAGCTCTCAGCTGGGCTTCCAGCTAGCAATGGGCAGAAAGTGCTGGGCTGGCATTTACATATCACAGCTCACCAACAGCTTCGCTCCCCTTCTGCAGCTTTTGGGAAAAAAATTACCGGTGGTGCCATTTTACCCTTCCTGGGCACCTGCTGTCGTGCCGCCGTGCCGGGCTGGATGGTCTTGCAGCCTGGGAGGCTTCTCCTTGCATCACCGATGAGGCACGCTGCAGGGCATTCATCTCGCCAGGACGCCGACAGCACAACGTGCCGAGTCTCGGCAGCAGCCGTGGCGAGAGGCGAGCTGGCCGGGAGGTCGCTCCTGGGGACGGGTGGGGAGGCGGGAGGTTAGGCGTTCGCACCACGCTCCTCTGCACGAGTGAGGGTGGCTCGTCGGCGCAGAAACACACCACTACAACGGGGCTCCTCCAGGAATGTATTTATTTACATAAAACGCTATTATACAAACTGAAAGAAAGGAAAAGAAAAAGAAAGAGACGATGTCTTAGAGGGGCAGGTGTGCCAAAGTCGGCGCCCCTCGCTCCCACCCCATCTTTCTGCTGCCTTCCTTCTGCTCTGGTCCGACTGTGGGTGCCGTGATCCTTGTAGGAAAATCCCTTCCCAACCCTCTCTCAGTATGAACATCTGAGAACATGAACAACACGTTTTCCATTTAGAGTGGCTTTCAGAAATCTTTGTTTTCTGCCTCCAAAGAAAACTCTTGCCCAAACGTTTTTTTCTTAATTTATTTATGTAACACAGTGTAGAAAGCTGTCAATTCATAAGCAATGGTTCTGTACAATCATCCTGCAGAGGATCCCCGTTAATTTTCGACCAGCAGGCACTTTTCCCCCCCAGAAGTGCTCACAATTAACAGGGATTCTTTTTAATATTTTTTTAAGATCAAAAAGATACATGGAAAAGAAAATAAAGTTTACCTTTCAATGCCTAAAGTGTGCACATAAAACAGGCACAAAGAAACGAATGTGTATTCCCATGATTTCTACGTCACTAATACAGCAGGAGCAACAATCTGTACAATAAAATGCAGCTGCAGAGGAAAAGAATTTCAATAACTCATCTGGAATACTTTTTAAAAAATGTTGTTTTACTTTAAAATGCATAGTGATCAGAAAAAAATGCTCAGCAAAGAGAAGCAGCTAAACCCCACAGACACAGAAAGCATCCCCCATCAATTCTTAAAGCATATTTCAATTAGGACTTAATTTTTGTCACAAATCACAAGAATAATATACAACTGGCTAAGGAACTACATGATAAATAATTGGGAAAGAGAATCTATCCATGCACTAGTTAAATACAGCTAACCTCTTTACAGTACACAAAAAACATTCATTAATAATGTAGTGTAAAGACTGAAATGTAAAGAGAAAGAGAGAGAAAATACATTACTGATTTTATTAATTCAAGTTCAGGCATCTACTTGTGTTACAGCACAGCTGTCAAAAGGCGAGAATGAGTAAATAATAAAACAGAGTGTTTTTCTTTCTTTCCACATTATTCTATAACTGAACACCGATGGGCAGTGAAGCAATCATTCTGCTGTCCAACTCATGAGGCTGCTGTGGTGTCCTAGTTCTGCATCTGTTCAAAGAACTTGTAGGTGGGATTTTCATAGCCATTTTGCTGCATCTTGGAAAGGTGACGCTCCTCTGGTGTCACTGCAGCGTCCACCTGTCGTGAGAAGAAACAACCAGGGTCAGATTCTTGCTTAAATCACAGCATAGCCCACATTTCCCCACTTTATGGCCATCCCACGTACTTTGTACCTTCCCCTTGCGCATTCAGGTCAGAAAGCATCCTCTGAAACGCAAGACAGGGTTTAAAGCTGAGGACAGGTTTATTCCCCCCTAGGTGTTTTGTTTTTTTTTTTTAACATGCAAGGTGGAAAGTAAGTTAGGTCCCAAGCTCAGCCCAAATCTAATAAAAAAGTCTAAAAGAAAGGTGGCTGGGAAGTGATAGGGATACTTCTCCACTAAACAGAGTATTAAACCTAGGACCTGGAGGCTCTCACGTTGTCTGAAGAGACAACTGTCTCTGAAAACTCTTCTCTCTAAGTTATGCAGCACCATGAGTGGCCTCACAAAAACCATCAATAGACGGCACTGCACCCAGCCGTAAGCGAGAAGCCAGCAAACAGCTTTAAAAAGCAACTTGCAAGACATGGCCCTTCCAGCTTGAAGCGTGGTAGTTCACGTTTTGGCAAGAGTAATATGCAAAAGATACGGCAACAGGAACAATTCTGCAACTTATTTTTTTGCTGCAGGACTTCAAAACCAGCTGACCAAACTCAGCAGTACCAGCTTTGTTGTCTCGATCAGGAAGCATGCAACTCCACAAACAAAAAAAGGGGATATATTTTGCATCTCCCTGCTAGCCCCCTACTATTAGGTTTTTTCCCCCTAGGATATACATCGGTATCTGCACTTGGGATCAACTGGATCTCAAAACAAAAGAAAAAGGTCACTAAAAAGCTGAAGGAAGCACCTTGAGGCTGCCTTCTGTCTATATTGTGCTCTCAGATCTGCTGCAGATGCTGTGGTCTCAAGACCAAGCAAAATTAATTGGAAAAAATAAAATGAGGGTAGCAAGGAAATTCCAGAGTAGCCAGGCACAAGGTGGGCAAAAAATCCCATTGCACTCACAGAAAGAGAACTTCTGTGGCTCCAAGGTTGAGTTCGGCTCAGTTTAATGACAGAAAGCTTGAAGTGTCCGCACTGGTTTAAGTATTTCTACTTAACAAAAATTGACCTTTCTTGATTACTTGGAAGACAGGCTTAAAGACAGCTCATTCAAGACTTCTCCATTGAATATCTGCTGCTTCACAAATTATTTTCTTCCTTCACTGAACATTACAGTAATATAAAACTCCATCAAATTAGAGTGGGAGAGAACAGTCTCTAAATGTTGATTAGGTGTTTTACCTCTGCTGTATGAGCTCAATACCTGTTGCGTATTCAAAACCTACCGCACCCTGGCTACCTTGCTAACCACCTATCAAAACAGAGCTAAGAAAGTCTGCTTATCAGCTATTTCATTTGCTATCTGATACCTCTAGTGTTTGACAGCTCTTAAAAGAGAAGGTAAAAAGTGAATTTTACATTGTCAAAAATTTAAAATCAGGAAGGTGCCTAAGACTCGACTCTAAAGTATCAGGTATGAACATTTTCCTGTGGATTCCTGTAAGTAATGACCTTTAGGAAAAACAGCCGTTTACTTTTAGCATAAAAATAGCCTTCTGGATAATGGAAAGTGTATTCTCTCAAGAAGCCTTACATAGCAGGCTAATTTACTCTAACCTTTTAATAAAAAAGCAAAGGAGAAGTACTGATGTCTGATACTAATTTTAAATCTACTCTACAATACTGGAAATAACTCAGGTTAGTGAGGACAGACTATGACCTTCAGTAAGTTGCTACCTGATACCCTGGAGAAAGGCTGAACTATGTTCTTCCATGCTTGGGAGAAATGCAGGCTGCTCAGCTTATTTTTGCAGCCGCTCTTTTAGCGCGGTAGGTTATACCACAGGACCACCTTTCCCACAGTAGCACCAGAAAATGGCTCCTCTCAGAGCCATCTTCTGTCTTGATGTTCTTTTATTTGTATCTTCCATCAAATCTCTTTTCCTTATGCAATAATTGCACTTTTTTGTGAAATACCCCATTTTAACAGTCACATACTGTTTTTCCTCACAAGCTGTTGTGAAACTCTCCATAGCTGGGAGTCCCAAGCATTCCAGCAAACCCTTGACTCCGGCCGGCAGAAAGGATTACTGGGCTGAGCTGACATGATGCTCCCTGTGTTTCTGATTCTGCGATATAACTTGGCCTTTTCTGCTGTTAAAATACTGCCATTCAAAGGCTGGCTTCTTCTTTTTTTTTTTTTTTTTTGAAGTTGGATTTGCATGGAGTAATTCTCTTATGCAACAAACCCAAAATACATCTATTTCTTCACCTCCTGTGACACGCTCTCAGGCAGTGAGATCCTGTTTAGAGAGAGGTTGCTCTTGCTTTAAGCTGCTTTTTCCAGATTTCCCTTGTTTTAGAAATTAGGGAGGAAAAAATAGTGTTTTTCTTTCCCTGCCCCCCTCCCTCTCCAAAAGTGACAAAAGAAACTTTTTCTTTTCCACTGAAGGATGCAAGCTTCCCCTGGCCAGCCCACGCGAGCGGCGAGCGCTCAGCTTGGCTGTCAACAATCATTTTGATCCATCAAGGACAGGAGAACGCCTGGGAGTTTCACAGCCTGTCTCCTCTTCAACCTCTACACCCAAATCCCCCAGACATTTCTGTACGACAATGTGCTCAGCAGCCAGCGTACAACTGTGCACTGGCATTTGAACGACGCGCCCGTGCCTGCCGCCCAAGTCTCGCCCAGCAGCGAGGGCGGTGGCGGGGCTGGGCGAGCGGCAGGGAGAGAGCTGCCACAAGGCACAGCACTCATCTCTGCAGGCGTGTCCAGGGGCTGGGTTGCTTCCTGCTGCTGTACCTGTCCTTTCTCCAGGGGTTTCCACAAGGATACACCATCTATATCCACGTGCAGTGAATCAACTTCTGGCAATTCCTAGACTCTATTGCTGAGTTCAGCAGAGCAGTTGTTTTCGATGTATGTCATCAGTATAACAGCAGTAGGGCCTAACAAATCCATTCCATATAGCTTTTGTACAAACATGTAAAAGGCCTAATCCCTGCCCTGAGGACCACGCAAATTCAACAGCGTTAACTGTTTCTGTTGTGACAATGTCACTGCATGCCATCTGCTGCTGCTATAGCTGTCACTAACATGGCTGCGAAGGGAAGAGAAGAACAAAGCAGGGGAAATGGCAAATGTCCCTGCAGCCTTTTCAGCACTTACAGAAAATAAGAATACACAAGCAAGCACAGAGGAAAAGCCACCCTTCCTTTCATTCTTGAATGGGCTGCTGTAGCATCAAGTCAGCCCTGGTTCTTGTGCACAATAACACCATGCTACAGGAGTATCTGGTGCTTCTCCAAATCAAGAAGTGAGAGCCTCACAATTCACAGCTAAACCCACCGACAGCTCTAAAAGATTCCCTTCTAAGCATGAAATTAAAGCGCAATATGAAGCTCTGGGGTTGAAGGATCGGGGTCTCTATGTACCAATACATGCCTGAGAGCATCTTCCTTTCTAGGAGGCTCCCCCCACTAGGCTGGGATGCAAAGGAGGGGTACCAGAACCTGTGCTGTATTTCTTCATATTTAAGCTCCAAACAACACTGAACTCTGTCACCTGTTTTAGCTTAAGCCTCCCACTCAGCACTTTTTATTTAGGACTAGAAGATGTGTTAAGCACACAGCATAACCTGCTTGCAGGAAAGAAACAGGGTAAGACAACAACATAAATAAAAAAGAATCAAAGAAAGTGCAAGGCAGGAGACACTAAAGAATTGATGAGAAACTAGAGAAACTTGGAAGAAAATCAGGGAGGATAAAGATTACGAAAAAATATGATGAAAGGCAGTGAAATCAGACTGAATTTTTAACACCCTTGTACAATATTCCATATTAAAAAGCCCCACTTTGATAAAACTAGTTTACAGTGAAAGTCCAATAACCTCTGAAATGTGGCATTTATAGATGAAAGGGATTTATTGAGGTTCCTGCTTGCAGTCTTAAGTAATTTTTTTTTTTTTAATTTCCTCTTCAGACTTTAAAATGACTAGCGCTGGTACGCTAGCACCTCTCTTTCCTGTAGCTGTCTGCTGCAGGGTAATCCATCTCACCGCCAACCTATGTGCACTATCGCTCATCCTGAATGTCTTCTACTCACTTTTACCCATTTCGACTCTGCCAAACTGTCCCTCTCATTTCTTACAACCTCTGTCCTAGGTATCGCTCTGCCAAACGACATGCCTTGAACCTGATTATCTCCTTGTCAGTAAATCCCTAAAGCCCTTTACCATTTTAAGAAGCTTTTTGCACCCATTATGGAGGTGACAGAAGTTGAACACAGCATGTAAGAGATGCGGGTACTCCAGCACTGCTGAGAAGCAGCCAGGACACTTCTCTTTTCTACAGCGTGATGTCTCTTAAGAAAACAGCACGGTCAGGCAGATAACCTCATTTGAGACTGTCCATCTATCCCCTTCTGCTCCAGCGTATGGATCTTTCACACAGAAAATCCTATTGCGGAGTCAGGAAGATGGTAATGCTGCAGAGAAATTCATGCGCTGCCTCTACACACATGGGGCAGATCAAAAGCCCAGACAGGAGGTGCTGGCAGCCCTCAGAGATGCACTGAACACAACACTGTTGTTTAAACGATGGTAAATGGATGCTGCCTAATATATACCCGCAGAGCGGACTTGGAGAGATGGACTTTGGAGAGTACTACAGCAATTTTAATCGCTTTTTGCTACAGCTGTGACCCCTCTTCTTGTCACCTCTCCCCACAAGCTCCTGCTGGAGCTGCTGCCTCTGTAACAGAAAGCAAATGAATTTCAAAGAGGAGATCCTGGAAGAGGACAAGCTGAGACAGACGGCTATAGTCTGCAGCACAGGAGAGGTGAGAACGTCTCTTTTGCCACCTGCTTTCATGGAGGAAGTCACCTCCTGCAGACAGCTGGGGTGGGCGCACCAGCAAAAACCACCTTCAAAACGTTTGCTGGAGCTCCTATGTGCACATATAATAAGTAATTTTCAATCACTCGGTCATTTACTTAACTGTGGCAGTCCTGCTCCTGGAGAGGCTGAACCACTTTGAAACATCTATATTCTCAGATTGGAAGAAAATTATTATGACACTTTTTCTAAATAGGACACGTATATTCCTCCTCAGAGCTTCAAAAAAAAGGCTAACAGGATTTTTAATAACGTCTTTTGTTAAAGAAATAGTGAAATGAGAGAAAGTACTACAGTCAGAGTTGACTTTTTGGAAGATAAGAATGCAGGTGGAACAGAACCTGTTTTGTAATCTTGCATCCATTATCACAGAGTTAAATTCTCACAGTAATTTCTGACATGCAACAAACAGGTTGCAAGATTTGTGAAAATATACTCAGCCAACCTAGAGCTGATGTAGTTATTTTTACATCAAGTGATTTTGCTCTTTCATGCTTTTTGTGCACAGCACGTTAAAGGTGCATTGCTGCTAAATGAATTAATCCTCTTTAGAATGGAACAGCTTAATTTTGAAGACACTGTAATAAGACACATCAATTGTATATGGATCTTTGGGTGGGTTTTTTTTGTCCAAAGTGCTACAAAATTTTCACCAGCCTAGGACAAAAATAGATGTTATGCTTTTCTTGCAGGCAAGAAGCTCAGACAGTGAGGCTACGCAGTCTGCCAAGACCACAGAGCAAGTCTGGCAGAATAAGGAACCCTGCCTGCCAATGCCAGACACAATGCAGCAAATCTACAAGGCAACACCATCTACAGTGTGGTACTATATGTCGACTAATATTCTTAGTAGATCCGCATGCTATAGCTTTATGGTTTTGTCTGTAACATTTTTTTTATGCCCTAAGTGATGCTGTCATGTTGACATGAATTACTTGTTCAGCTTGTGCATGTTATTTCTAGTCCACCATTTCCAAGTTCACTATGAAGAAAGCTCATAGGAATCCAGGATTACCTCTGCCACATCATTCCATCAGGTGAAGCCCATCTGAAATTTTAAGGTTGTCCTGCAGTAACGGTATCTCCACAGTCAATGTCTGATTTGGGGCTTTGGCCTAGCAAGCCTCCTGACCTATTCTGTTGTCCCTAAATTCAGCCAAAGCAGAGTCTCAGATTGCACAACTGTTGGCAGCAGCTATCAGCTCAGTAGTTTAAAACTAAAACCTGTTTCAATTTTCTACAAAATGGGCTCCAGCTTTTCATATGGAAAGTTAAAGCCGAGATTCTTGCTTGCTATTTTCTGCCTCTTGGCCCAAAATTCTGCACAGCTTGCTGTCTGTTCAAATCTCACCCCAAACACCCTTCTGACCATGTCTCTTTGCAAGGTTTGAAGCTACATGGGCAACCACAGCATGAACATAGGGACGCACAAGCACAGGCTTAAGACAAAAGCTTACTCAAATATTTTTAAGACCCTTCATTGCCCCAGACAGTGGAATACATGCATCAGGAAGCACGTATGTCTCCAGCAAGACCACAGCAAGTTTCATTTGACTCAAAGTGAAACCAACATAAACTGTGGACTTGAACAAGACTTACTTTCCATCAAAAATGTAAAATACCAGTTTTGGAAGGCAAAAACATATAAGGATCTCAAGTGCTTAGTAATACAAGTACTATCTGCAAACCAGACACTCACACAGCAAACTAGATACCAAAACATAACGTGAAAAAAAAGTTACATGAACCCCCTTCCAGTTCTCATAATTGAGCTTTTCTGCTTACAGAGATCTTGTCTTAAATCCAAGCAACAGACGAGGTATTTTAAGTTACTGTAAATTGACCACAAATTTACTTGGTAGATTGGGAAGAGATGAGGGTTTTCATCTTGAAAATCCCACACAAGAGTCTTATGTATTATTTGTTTCTCAAATCTATGAGTTTCAGATTTGCCATAAATCAAAAGCTGTTGGTAGCAAAAGAAAATCTTGTTTAGAGAACAAAAAGTAATAAAGTATCTGTATAGGGAAAATCCTTGTAGTGCACAGCACAATCCACAGAAGACCTGCCTCAAATGTTTATTTGCAAGCTAAATAAAGGAATCTCTGTGTATTAATTCCCAACAACAGTAAACCCACATTTCTCCTCTTGTGCAGTATCTGCTTATTGGCTACTGTTAAATTTCCTATAAAATGAACTTTCACATTATGAGGTGATTGGTCTGGCATAGTTCCAGAAGAGATTTTTGTGGTTTTACACCCAACTTAATACGGTTCATATTGTGTCTGCATTTACAAAATAAGGCAACTTGATTCCACTCTGCTAGATTCAACCACTCTGCCTCTGAACATTAGGCTAGCCAAAAACATGGTTTCTTCATTTGTAAATGTATTTATAGAGCAGTGTGTTGACTGTGTTGTACATGTGACACCAGTTGTGCTTGGTAGTCTTTTCTTACCTCCACAACCCCATGATGAATAGATGTGTACTGCTTCTTCTTCAGCATCACCAAAGTAATGACAATCACTGTTGCTATGACAACACCTCCCACCATTAGTCCAATGATGGCACCTTTATTTGAACCCACATCTTCAGCAAAGAACACCTACAAAAGAAAAATAAAGGAAGGTGGCTAATAAAAAGCTCACTGAATATTTGGCTAACCTGTCCAGCTGCCACAGCAATAGAAAGCCTATTGAAGTATCAGTAATTAAACAGTGTTGCATGTCATCCTAATTATTCAAAACTGGATCGCTGTACCACAAAGCTCTCATAGTTGGAGAAGAGCAATTTGGGAAATCTGTATCGCCTGTGGTGTAGCAGTGCTGGTGCTAAGGGGAAGACTCATCTCCATGTCTCTGCTTCACACAGGCCTTAGATATTAGCTGCTTTTTTTCCTTGGGTAAGTGAGTCAAGCTAATTGCAAAATGACTGATAAGCTTGTAGAGGAGTAAACCAGGGAGCATACAGATTTCTTTATTTTTAGAATGCTAATCATAAATCTACACCTGTGTGGCTTGTTTGGACTATGATGCATTTCTTCAATAAAAGAGCAGTGAAGACCTGTAGGACAACAGTGAAACTTGCACGCAACCAGTTGGGAGAAAATTCTCACACCAAAGAGACAAGAGTCCAACAAAACCAAGCATGCTGATTTAAGTGACCACCAAGGGATGCTTCAAGATTCTGCAGGGCAAATGGAGAATGAGCTATACCTGAATGATGACAATACTCATGTGAAACCTAGATGAGGTAACAGTTGTGTGAAAAACAGAGAAGACCCACTTAAATTATATGTACTGATAAGGCAAAACTGTGGACAGCAAGCTGCTTTACTGTGCATTTAATAAGACTGGCTTTTAGCAACAGGAGCAGGCATGAAAAGTGGGTGATTGTTTTCACTGTCCTGTTTTGTATTCAAAGAATATGCTGGATTATTTTACATCTATGCATATTTTACAAAGCTTTTGTCCGCTTGTCAACAGCAAGCTTTTATTATTATTATTTTTAATCAAAATAGGCAAAAAGGATTAGAGAATAAATTACATTCACAGAATTGTAAGACTTACCTCACTCTGAAAGACTAAATACTTTGACAGGCATTTAACAAAAATGCAGAGGGAAGCAGGAAACCAGCTGAGAATTATAATGAGCTGTATAACATTTGCACTCTTTAAGAAATACAATCTTCCTCAGAGAGGTATTAAAGCATGCAGTATAAATATTTATATTGTTCCTAGTCATAAGCAAGAAATGTGTTTAAACAAAGTTAAGAATTCACTAGAAAGTACACACAATGGACAGTGTTGGCATAAGATGATGTGAAGTAATAATTTCTTCTGTCAATTTTACCTGCCCAGGACTGAAATTCTGTTACCATACTATTTTGGAGCACTGTGGAATGCCCCAGCTAATATACGTGTGCAACAGAGGAAGGCCTTAAGCACTGCGAGCCATGAAAATCAACTGAATGTAGAGTTAAAACGTGAACATTCATAAAGAAGAAAATAACTGCAATTTCAGCTCAATTCAGAAGTTTGCATGTAAAATACAATGCGCAGCTGAATTCAAAGCAATATCCTAAGGAGACTGTTTCAGTAAATCCTACCAGGACACAGAAGAAGGGAAACACAGATGAAAGTATTTCCTGCTTACTGCTTTTGAATTCAAGCTAACGGAGAAGGGCATCAGCTAGACTATGGCATGCGGTAAATAAGCAATGCCCTGTAAGGCATCAGTCCAGTACTTTCTCAGCAATACCGGACTCCTTGCTCAGTCTCAATTGAAAAGATAACCTAGAGGACAGCTTACTAATTTTTAAATAATGGTTGCACCTATCAGTAAGAAGCATAGCATAAAATGCTTTAAAAAGCTGGAAAGGTCCCATTTTAAGCATCACACAGATTACCCGAGTGCAGGGATTGCAATGCATTCCCTATCAGCCACCACGGTAAGGGTAGTTTCCAGCACCAAACTGCTCAGGATGGTATCAAACCACTTCAACATTAAGGTTGCTGCTGGGAAGTGCATGAACACATTCCTGCAAGTTCCTTCCCTTCAGTAAACTGCACGGGTTTACTCCATCAGGATGTTTAACCCATCTGAGCTAAGCACATCAGAATTTCCCAAATTAGTGCTAATGCATTTTGGATTAGCTCGTCAAACTGGGAATTCTCAGTTCTCGGCATCAAAGAGATGGCAGAATATCTTTTCACACAGTGATTGCCTAGTTCAAATGCAAATTTGAGTCCCATGTTAATTTTAATTTTCAGCACTACTTAGCTTTAAGAATATATTAAGAAAAAAAGCTTTCAAGTTTAATATCAGGATATTGAAAGTCACAGGACTGGAATCTCATCATGTAATATACCTTTACAAAAGAGGAAGCAGAAAAGGTTTATACTCAACACTGCTGTATGGGTTCTTCATTACTTATTAAGGGACTGAAAAAAAGCTTTTAGAAGATGCTTGTTCTTACTTACATTGCTTTTGGTTGTTATTTTTGTGTTCATAAGAAGCACAGTTCAAATGGGGAACAATATTTTGCTCCTACCTGCCCTTCACCTGTTAATAATTTAATATACCTTAAGGAACAAATCACACAGATACAGCCAAGTACAAATTAAAATTAAGGCCAGTGGAGAATCTCCTCTTATCCCAAGCAGGCGATCTTGCAAAGGGTTATGCTCCATGGAGTTCAGCCTCCTTCATGTACCACCACCATCTGTTTTGACAGAAAAGGAATCTATTCCTGAAACGGTGTCACTCTATTGCTGCACCATGCTGCGTGTCTCCATCAAACATTTCTTTTTTAAACTTACTTAGCGTTTTCCTTCCTCTGTATCCCTCCTCCTTAGTTATGTGACCATGACAGATGGACTGTGGGACAAGTATTGCCCATATGACCACATCCAGTCACGTGGCAGTGCAAGGGCAGGAACTGTCAGAATTTCCTCTCATGTGAGACTTAATGGCTTTCCATCGTCTCTCCTGAAATTATTCCAGGTTTACACTCATTTAAGAAAGAACCAGAAAAATCATAATCTGTTCACGTGAAAACTTTTTGTTGGCACTTTCAGCATCCACATCAGTCAGGGGAAACATGGCCATAACTGACCCACTAGTTCACGATTGAATCAGCACCTCAAAATGCACGTGTGGAAAGCACTGTTTGTTCACTCACCAGCTTTTGATGATGAACTTCATATCCTGAGTCATGCCGGAACTCTGCATCCATCTTCACTTCAGATATCTCTTCTGTTTTAACGTTAGTCAACCCAGAACCTGCATTGCACCGCAATGACAATTCATTAAAGTCATCGGCTCAGTTATGCTCTGCTTACCTCCACCATTACAAGTGCAGAAGGCAACGGTATCATTCATGCAGAGGAGGTGTGATGCAATGTGAAAGGGAACTGGGAGGAAAGTGAGGTACATCTCATGTTTCAGTTCCACTGAGGTGATACAGAATGAGCTGGTAAAATTTCTCCTCTGTTAAATGTTCCTTAATCCACTGCGGCTATGTTGGTACCAGCATCAAAGGCTTTCAGCATGAAACACTGCAAGAACAAAACTGTGAGGGACCAACAGCGGTCTCCCGAATTGGCTCACAGGATGCAGACAGATCTGCTCTGACAGCCTCTTTAGCCATGTCAAGAAAATTTGGTGTTTAGGCCAAAATATTCCTCATCCCTCAGCCCGAAGCTCGGGCTGCTGTGAGGAAAAAACATACCCATGGTGTGAGGTGGGGAACCCCAGATACTGTGTTTTCTTGCTTCCTGTGAGTCTGTATCTTTTGCACAAACATGCACAAGTAAGAGTTATTAAAACGTTCGTGAAGTTTACACAGTTCTTATTGGTTTTCATATTTCAGACTGCTCAGAATTAATATGATTCAAGTCTTGACTTCTGCCTGAGAGATGATAACTGTCCCTCTTGATTAGAAATGTACAGTAAAGCAAGTAAGCAAAGCTTGCAGCTATTTTAATTGTAGATAATTTGCAGTCCTGTTCTCCCCTTATGAGCGCGAAGGGGAGATGCTGCACTTCAACTGGAAAGAAGGTCTGGATTTCCTCCTGGAAAACAGCCTGAGGAGAATGAGCCAGACTTAACAACAGCTGAGCAGTGCATCCTATATATGTATCTACGAATGTTTTGTCCTGAAAAGCTGGCTCTGGCTTATAGAGAACATATGGGTATTCATGTAGCTGGTTATTTTCCTTCTCAGTACCAACTGACTTACATTTATATTTCTTGGAGGTACAAACACTGCAGAAGTGTGGTGTTTATGAGAAGTTATTTCCTCACCCTATCTAATGTGATAAGAACAAACTGGTTCATATTCCTTGTCTATATTTATTTTAGCATTTTATCACTCCAGCTCTTCTCTCCACGCCTTCATTCCGATTCATAGCATTTTGGGCTGACCTTAAGCTCTGATGCAGGGGAAGAACCTCTTCTAAAATGCTCAACACTACTGACTGCTCCTGTGCTCCACTGTCACTCTGGACTCTCAATAAATTCTTGAAGACTTCCATGTGCCAATGAGCTCCACAGTCTGAAGTAGCACTCAATGCAAGAACTATTGCCCTTTTATTGCCTTTGAATGTGCATTTTCTTTTTTCAGTAAATGCTGATTTATTTTTGTATTATGAGTCAGCAAGAACAGACCTTCCCAAGAACTTCTCTGGACTGTACAGACAATCCCATTCTAAGGTTCTGATCTTTCTTTTCACAGTAAACCATACAAAGGAGAGAACAAGAATCATCTTCATGCAGTAAAGTATTTATGGTTATTTTCTTGAACAGTCTGACTGCCCCATAAATTCTACTTTAGTAAGTGTCTTTTTTTTTTTAAGGAGTAAAGCACTTAAAGATCTCAAATTTCTTTACTAAGCATCTGGTTTTTGATGCCACATTACAGTACTGACACAAGTATATTATGACATTTATATACGAGAGACCACTTCTAAACGCAAGAACCGTAATGTACTTAAGGAATTGCAGTTTGAAAACAAACCATGATGTTCTGTCAATGAAATACAGGAGGAAATGGAGATGAAGGAAATAAAACCCACATGGTACCTGAAAAGAGGTTTAACTTTCTATCCTTGAAGCAGCTATGGTTAGTTTCCCAAACTAAAATAAGAATACAATTTATTCTCCTTTGTGCATCATCTCAAAATAGCCCCTACACCTGCACCAACGGGAAGTGAAGAAAATGAGAACGTGTATCCGGCTGCACAGAGGCTCGCCTCTTCAACCCCGCTGTCTTTGGTTTTAGGATTAAAAGGGGAGAGGGAAAAAAACAACAGTAGAATAGCAGTGCTTCACATAGATTAAATAGCTGGGGGGGAAAGGGCTTTCCCAGGACTTGGTTCACTGCCCACAGGTGTAGCAGCTGAAGAAGCAGCTGGCTCCCAGCTGCTCGCCACTGCCCATGGCCACACTTGCTGCCCGTTAGACACGCTGGCAAAAGCACCATGTGGAAACTCGCCCAAGGCAAGGGCCTGGGGAATTGCACAAGTCTACTGCTATAGCTGGCACATTCACTGAAGCTATAAATATTGATTAGAACATATCCACACATACATGAAATACATCTGTGAAGAATCAACTTGTCTTTTGTTGAGGGAAGTCCTGCCTCCCAAACGTCTTAGAGCTCACCAAGAAGAGTTAGGAAGCACATGGGAAACAGTGATTCGGCTTGGAGTGAATCTGGATTTCCAAAAAGCCTTTGAGAAGGTCCCTGATCAAAGCTCTGGCAGAAGCTAAGATGGCAAGGATTAATAGGGAAAGTCCTACATGACTTTCCATAACTGATTAGGAAAATAATAGGAATTCCTAAAGATAGGAAATGAAGTGTAAATACACAGCCATTTTTCACAATGGAGGAAGGTTACCAGCAGGGCCCCACAAGGATCTGTGCTGTTTGTAAAGTGATCTGGATAAGGGAGTGAATAGGGACGTGACAAGCTTTACTGAAAAAAATAAAATAAAAAAAGAGGATAGTCAAAACCAGCTGCAAAGAACTGCAGGAGGATATTACAAATTCTGAGTGCACAATACAAGGGAAATGGTATTCAATGTTGATACAATGTAATGTGATGCTCACAGGGATACACAGCCCTAACTATACATACACAACAACGGGCTCTAAATTAGCTCTGTTCTACCCAGGACAGAGACCTTGCAGTCACTGCAGATAACTCTCTGTGGGCAGGTGGCTCAGTAGCAGTCAAAAACGCAAAGAGAAAGCTAGGAGTAATTATGAAGGCATAGAGAAAACAGAAAACATCATTACACCACTATATAAATGATGCATCCTCATTTTAGATCTGGCTATCCATTCTGGTCACCCCACCTCAAACAGAGGCAGAAGAACTAGAAAAGATACAAAGCAGGGACAGACAGACGATCACTGGTATGGAATGGTTTCTGCACAAGAAGGACTAGACAAATTGGCAGTCTTCAGACTGGAAGAGGTAACCAAGGGGGAACACTACAGAGGTCTATACGACAATGAATGACAAGGAGAAAGTCTACAGGAAACGGTTATTCATTATTTCTCCTAAGAAAGTACAGGACACCAACACAGCTATGACACAGCAGATTAAAAATTAACAAAAGAAAGTGTATGTATATATAATTTGGCACAATGCAAAATTGGACTGTGGAACTCATTGGCACAAACCATGAGGATGTTCAAAATACAAATGAACAAATGCAAAGAAGAAAGGTTCATCCAGGGTTACCAAACACAATGGTGAAAATACAGTTTCCAGTCCTAGAAGTCCATCAAATGCTGGCCGCCAAAAGCTCAGAGGATGTGCCAGGAGCATAAGGCAGAGGTGAAGTCTGTAAGTATCCTGTATGCACCGCTGCTAGAGGCAGGATACTGGGCTTGGGTACTTCTGCTCTTGGGCTCTGACCACTTTCAGTGCAAGTAAGCTTTGATAGCTTAGACTGTGGGTCTTTGTTAGCTTCAGTTAAACAGAGCGAAACACCACAGGCAGGAGTTACAGCAGCATTTCAGGAGGCAGAACAGGTCAGGAGCCTTCACATCAATGAGCGATAGAGGGTGGTAAGTGCATCAGCAGTCTCAGCTGCTGGAAAAACACAGGCTCAGGCTTCCCTAAAGCCACATTTCTTTGAGGGTTCCCTTCCCTCCTCCCACTCCCATCAAACAGTAACGCTGGAGCTGTACTTCCAGCAGGCAGCAGGTTAAACAATCTTTTGCCTTGAGATCAGGCAGAAAATTTTTGCTTTGGGCCATGCGACCAAGGTCTGGTGGTCTACTTGGCCTTACTCACCAATCCACAAAAATGCCATAGGATCTGAAGACAAAGCAGGACCTGATATTAGGAAGCTAATGATGTTAGACTTACTAAATCTTGTCTTTGGCAGCTAGCACAGGAAAAAGGTCAGAAAAATCTTCTGTTGCACTAACAACCCTGATAGCAATTTTTTCCTTCCTCCTATCTCTCTTAGGAGTGAGGAAAAAGACTTTTAAAAGTACAACTAGGGTAAACTGGTGGTCTTCTGCAAATAATTGATTATACAGTTAAGAGAAGAATGACTCTGCACTGGCATCAATTAAATACCTGGTATGAGACAAAAACATATATGAGGTTACACATGCCTTTCCACCATGTTACATAGTAGAATTTAGACTTTCTGTTTAACAGATTTCTCTTTATTTCCAGTTCATTCACTTCCCTGTCCTGGTGACTACATACTTAGACCAGCATGCTAAAATCAAAGATTTATTTTTCAAAGGTAGTAACTGAAGAAGGAAAAACTGAAGAAGGAAAAACTAACTGAAGAAGAAAAAAGGGTTTTTCCAAAACTTTTATCAGAGGTGTGTGAATCAGGTAAGATGCAAACAGCTAAGGGCTGCCTAATAACACTCCACTCTTGCATTGAAGACAAGCATACGAAGAAAAGTTAACTGTATGACAGACCTTTAATTCTGACACAAAATGTTTTTTTCACTACCAAGTCTAAAATACACAACCCAAACACAAAAGCCAGTGTAAAAGAAGAATAGTGAGAGCAACAGCCTCACTGCAAATTCACAAATAATGATAATCATTAGTGCTTTGTCTTCTGCATTACATATTATCTTTAGGGAGTTGCATTCCTAATTACTTCAATTTAAAAATGCTGCAGTTCAGCTGGTAAATATATTAACTTGCAACTCCTTAGAAAATCTGACAGAACTATTTAGCCATCAAAAACATGGGCTTAAAAGCATCTAGTAAAATCCAACAAAATGAACTATCTATGATGGGCTTTTAATTATATTGCTGTTAATTAGCAATGTTAACTGCTTTTATACACACGTGTATACATTCACGCACACACGTAGCCAAACATCAAAAAGAGCAGCATATGCAAGCCTTATTATTCCTTGCCCTTAAAGGAAAAAAAAATATTAAAAAATCATATGGAGTTAAAAACTACTCATATGAAATAAAAACCAAGTAGCTGCTTTGGGGAACACTTGATTCTCACACAGATGAGCTTTTCCATTTGTGTAAATATATATTTAGGCTTTAAGAAGGATAAGAAAAAGAGGATACAAGGAATTCCATGAAGGATGCAATTAGGTGTACATTATCTACTACACTGCTTGTAATTGCTTCATCTACTGCTTCAATAACAGCCTAGCAAGATTTTGTGATTTTGTTTTCCAAGGATCTGAAACAGTATTAGCTGTGACTGTGGTCTTCCTGTTACTTTTAGAGTTAAAAATTAAACCTCCAAGTGAAGCACAGTGGAAACTACCAGACCTGGGTGGTCTCTACATAGAGAAAACCCAAAGTAGCACGTTTAAGCAACAGATGTAATGACTGCATTCACGAAAACATTTAACTCCATGTCCGTGAACTGTATTTGAGTAATGGCAAGAAGAAGAAGAAAAGATTTGTTGAATCAAGTGTAGTAAACAGCTTTACCTGGGTAAAGCTTCATCTAAAATAAAAAGGGCAGATGTAAAGGAATGGAGTGTTTGAACAACTACCCGGGCAGACAGCCGCATGTTCTTACTCGAAGTTCAGCTATTACTTCCACATGACTCTATGACTTTGTGCAGGTCGTTTCATTTTGAAATGAAAGAAGAAGAATGAAGATTGTGTACTCACTTATAAAGATTAAAATGAAGGTTATATACTCAGTTTTTGTAAGGACAACTCAAATATCTTGGAGGAGTAAGTACTTTTAAGACTGCATGGAACTAAAACTTTCTGGTCTCTCCGTAGAAGTTAGTAAAATGGTGGTTCGCTTTTGCTTCATGGATGACTACAGGGCTCTCAAATCAGAGAAAGCAGAAAATAAGTGCAAAAAAGAATGTTACCTTTTTTAAAAAAAGAATCTAATTGGAACTTAGTATGAAATAATTCTTTCTCAGAATACCAGAGATTATTTTACATGTGTGTAAAAATGAATAATCAAAACAAGTAAAATTTGGTAATCTTTCTGGCATGACAATGCAGATGCATGCATGTGCACATGTAATTGCATTCACAGCTAATAACTATCTGATTTATAAGACAAAACAAAACAATCTAATGGAAAAAAAATCCGTTAATGATTTTTATTTGGTAGCTGCACACAGTTGGTTTAAGACAACTGTATTGAACTAACATCACTAAGACAGGAAACCCCCCCCGGCAATTTCTGGCAAGAAAATCATAAATAATTCACTAAGCTGCTCTATGCCCTCACCTCATACAGATTGTAGCGTATGTGCTAACGATTCTGCAGAACAGCCATTGCCTCTGCAACCATGTATAAAAAAAAATCCCTCAGCTTTCTATATCATGTAACAAAGATGGACATGTCATGATTTATCAGCGGAAGGGCCAGAGACACAGAAGCAGCTTTCTGTGCAATGTCTCCTCAAAATTATTGACTGTTTGCAAAAACAATCAACTGACAAAGAGTTGGGAGAATGCAAAAAAACCCCAAACTATACTACATGGAAGAAAGTAACACAGTTAATATCATAAAATTGTTGCACTGTGAATTACAGGCATCCTGTGAGCGATATCATTACAGCTGTTAGTGGTATAATTACAGTTGCAACTGTGCAACAGATGAGAATATGATCTACCCTGAACAGAGCTCTGGTTATTTTCTTTATCACCTTGAATTTCAGAAAATCTGCTGATACTAAGCAACATCCATTCTGATGGCACGTTTTTTAATCTTCACTCAACTTCCACAGGTCAGACCTGCTGAGTTAACATGAGTAAAAAGGAGCTTGCTTATGAGTATCTAAAGATGTTTTTATACGTATCTTTATGTGTGTATGTGTCTGTCTCTATACACAGAGAAAAAGTTACTAATAAACACGTACCCAAAATTCAGCTGCAAGAAATTAAATGTTCATCATGAAAAAGCGACCTCTGGGGCACAGGCGAGAAGAAAACACTATTGAAAAAGCTGTTACAGTGAGGCCATCAAGGAAAGAGGTATTCTTTCCATTTGAAGCTCTTCCTATGGAAGTTCTTGGGCTGGATTGAAGCCTTCGAACGTCTCCCTGTATGAAGCAACTTATAAATAGCAAGAAACATGTCATCATCTCTTATCATTTTGTGCTGTATTAAAAAATAGCTCACTGATGACTGCTTAGTACATCTCGATATTTTCCTTGCCTTTGACCTTTATCTCTGTTTACTTCCTTCTCAGGAAAGAAATGACAAAAAAGGGATTTAAGCATAATTCTTACTTTTGTTCCTCCACTTGTGAACTAAAAAGGGGAGGGACAGTGTGTGGAAGCACTTGGCTCCTTTTCAAATACCAGCGTGAATCACACCTATGTTGTATCTATACTAAGAAATGGGGGTCCCCCTGACATTACTCTCCTCCTGGGACTGACGTAAATCAGATTGAAATTCAAGCTTCAACTGCTGACAAGGAAGGTGGAGTGCAACAGAGATAGGGATTTGGACAACTGGCTTAAATTTTTGTAAATGCTTTAAACTTGGTCCTTACTCAAAAGCTTTTCCGCTCTATGGATTGGACAACGCTTCACACTTCCTGACTTCACTCATAGACTTTATTTATTTTTTGAAAGAGCGAGATCGATGTGGTGAAGTAACAAGATTCTAGTTATCACCAATACTACTAACAACAAAGTACTTGCTCTTGTTTTCTGTACTGGGACCAAATTATCTCTCTTGTGGGAAAGGGACAAAGATCATTTGCATGATTTTGATCTACTTTTAAGAAAAACATAGTAATCATTATTAAGAATGTCGTGTGGGTGAAAAGTGGTAAAAAGAAAATGGAAAAGAGAAGGGCACATGTTTGTATGTTTGTCTTAGTCCTTTCAGAGCTGATTTTCTTCAAGGATTTTGAACACCTACAAAACATTCACTTGTTCTTATTCCTAGGCTTGGACTGTTGCAGGTTGACATGACACCTGTATTTTCACCCTGAAGAAGCAGGTCACCACCTTACTAGTTGAGCAAAACAAGTAGAAGCACAAACTGGAAAGCCAGGACTATGAAAAGGGCAAACCTTTCAGGAAATCAGCAAGAATCTGGGCAATTAAAACAAACCAAAATGTTACAAGCAGCTGCATGTATTAATGTGCCTCCAGGTCCCTCGTTAGTACTTTTTCATTCTAGAATAATATTCTCATTTTTCAGATTTTTTTTTTCCCCACAAATAGCCCCAAACCGTAAAAAGTGACTATCCCAAAAGGACAGCGACTGCAAAAAAAAGTATCCCTTTTCCTTTTTTAACCTCTAACATAGAAATTTGATTTATAATTAGCAAGTAAAACAATTTTAAGCACACATTTTTAAACCATCAGAATGCCTTTTGTATTTCACAGTTTAATTAAGCATCCATTTGCTTTCCTCTATTCCTAGTTTATGAAGCTACTCAGACTGGTACCAGTTTTTTGTTAAATTGAAATTTTATCACAGATGAATTGTTTTTAAAGGATGATGAAAAACCAAGTGGACATTTATTGCCAGAACTAGTATCAGTAAGGGCAAATTTGTGGAAGTCTGGACCTGGTGATTAAAGACATACGGAACTGAAGGTCTACCAGGAATAGTGAAGAGAATACGTTTTGCTTACTGTTACAATACATTTAGCACTACTATAAAGGGCAAAATCCCTATTTCACATGCACATGTAAGACACTACGCTGTGAAATTCGGAACGCAGGCACAGCGGTGAGAGATCTCAATCTCTCCAGGGAAGCAACCATCCCTCTGCATGGAGGAATGCGACGTGCATCCTTGCCAGGCTGGAGGGGTTCACTCTCTGTGCCAAAAGCAGAGCGTGGGCCTTTTCAGCATTTAAACTCTGTCCTAAAAGTGACGAAGGCGGCACAGGCCCCCGGGCAGTACTACTTTTGCACTTGAGCAGAAAATCGAGGAAATATCCCATGTGATTTTCGCAGTGCAAACGTTACCGTATCTGCTGCAAATGTCAAGCCATAAGGGTCACACGCTGAAATGTTTTTTACCTCTCCTTAGCAGTCTATCGTACACGTTCACAAAGATCAGTCATGACCTACGCTAGCCATACTTTCAGTACTATTTGTATCACCCCAACCAACAAAGCACTCTGATACAGTGGACTGAAACACATCATTTCGTGCTGAAACTAGAGTGCGGCAGCGTCAGAAAATCCTTCCTCTAGAGAAGGGACACCGAAGATTTCTCTCACGTGTGCGTATGTGTGGGGGAATAGAAGGGAGGAAGGAATAATCTTTAGTAATAAATAAGGGCCTCGTAACAGGAGGTTTTTCAAGATAACTGAAATTAAAATAGTTAACAACCACAAACTTTAGTATTACAAGAAAACTGCTAGATTGAACTAATATTACAGAATTCGGATTAAACCTATTCATGTTTCATTTCTGATGATATTTCTACTGCTCTTGGGGAAGAAATCTAATCCAGAAGGCAGAGATAACCCAGTACTGGGGGGATGTTCCCCGATCCCATGATTTCTGTCACTGTTGTACATTTCTGTACCTGTTTCCAGGCTCTCTTCATGGAATGAATGAAGACTCTAAACACAAGTAAAGATGTCAGACTCCTAAAGCAGTGAGAGGAGCACATCACCTGGCCAGCCTTGACATGTATCCCAATCGCTGTAACATATGAGCTTATTTTACTTCCCACTGTAGCGATTTCCTTAGTCAGTAAACTCCAGTTAGTTATCAGAAATATTTAAACACACTAGGAGGGTGTTGCCCATAATGCTATCTAATGGATGTTTGGAGGAAAAGATTAAGGAAAAAAGAAGACAGATTGATCAGTTTTATCTGGTCTGAAGAAAAAAACCACAATGACGATGTGACACTGAAATAATTCTGACCCGAAAATATACCGATCTAATCTCACTATGTGTTGGAGAGTAACCTCTTCTGAAATAAAAGGCTGTTTGCTCTGAATGGAATCGGCCATTTCTAGATAATGCTAAACAAAAACAAGGGAAAAAACAACCTATAAAGCAAAAAAGTTAGTATGAAAAGCAATCTTTTACCTTTGAAAATTGGATTTGTCCCATTTAACTTTTCCAAACATTTGCAGCCTGACTCAAGCTAGTCATTTGCTATTACTCTGAAATCAATAGGAAGACACAGGTACCTACAGAGGGCAAATAATCACCCCTCTATAGCCTAGAATGGAATGAATAGCCGTATAGAGGTATCCTCAGTGAATCCAGAGGGAGAATATATGTATCAATTTTTAGATATCTGGAGTTAGCTAAGACAAATATCACAGCAAAAAATCTTGATGTCCCCTGCAATTCTAAAATTGTATGCATGAATTCTTTATTAGCCCCAACTTACAAGAAACTGTACAATCTACGCAGAGGATTGGACATTTCTGTCACACGTTTCCAAATTAAAAGTACTCTCTGCACTACGGGGTGCTGTGCCTACTGCCTCCTGCACCTGCCAAAGCCTGATTGCTAGAAGGGATGACAACTTGATCCAAGTACCAGTTCTGGGTCTCTGGGTCCCACCCCCTCTGCAAGCACCCATTCCGAGCACCCTTGATACAGCACTGACGCAGGCTGACCGGGGGCCTGCGTGGGGACGCTTCCCTGGTTCGTGGCAGAGCGTTACATTTTAAGAGAGGATTATACCAAAGAAAAGGTGACCATTTCAGCTCAAGCAGACCACATGCATGCTGGGAAAACACAGGTTAGGTAAAAGCCATGCAAGTTATATACCTGGTCGTGTGGTGAGTCCTCTGTCTGCAGCTGGGCGGGCATCAACTGGCTCAACTGGGCATGTGCAGAAAAGAAACAAAAAAGCAAACAAAAAATAAACAAAATCCCCCAAAATGATAAAGTCAACTGCTCTTCCGCTGGGACAGTGCAGGAGAGACATACTGCATGAACAATGTTACCAAAGCAACAGCTAGAACAGATCTGCCTTCAGTTAATCCTGGAAATAAAAGGAAGGGATGGGCATGACTTCAAAAGGAAAGCTTCACAACTGATGTGTCAATTTTACATCATATTCTGGTTACTGCTTAAAGCAAGAAACCATCAAGATCAAGGAATTTCTGCCTATAGAGCGAAACTGTATTCATTACATGCAAACTTTTTCCAGTTGTCTGATCAGAACGGGCAGCAAGAACAGACATGATGAGTGAGTTCTTGCAGCCAGTCTTGATCAATGCTGACTTATAAACCCACTGAATCCTGACTCCTTTTTCCTTTCAATAGGGATTCTTTACAGCACTAGCTATAAGGTTTGAAAAAAGCAAAGCACATTTTGAAAATACAATCAATACTTCATTCTGATATGCTCCGATTTGGACAGTAAATTTACCTTCTGATTTTTGAAAGGGAAGCAAAGGAGAAACACCACTTTCTACCCAATTGTGTGTCACACACAGTTTTAAAACTCCTGTATTAACTGTACTGAGGCTTTACCAGCTGAAACCTAAGGTTGAAGAAGCTCACTGGCATTAATAGAAAATAGGATGTGCAAAACTTTTAGAGCTGTTTGAGTCATTACCTACTGCCTCAGTTAACTCCAAACTGAACATATTGGAGAAATTCATTACAACACTCAGATCCCCCCCCCGCCTTTTCTTTCTGTTGTTTCTTTCTTTTGGCTCCAATACTGTTGCCTTCCTTACCCACCCAAGTGCCAGTGTCAGAAAGAAATTAAATTCAGAAATAAATTTTATGTTGTAGCTTGGAATTCAGAATTTTTTAAATAACATATTCTCAATAATTTGAATTTCAGGATGGATTCAAGTATGAACCTTCTAACCAGCAGTAAGGGAGCCACAATAACATAGGAAATCTGACAAAAGCATCGTTTTCAATCATGAACTGCTCACTGTATTTGGCATCAGAAAATCACGCTAGCCTGATGATACTGCTGACTTAAGCAAAGGGACTGCCCGTCTTCTTAGGGAGTCTGTGTCACTTGCTTAGTGTTCCTGTGGGTTTGACAAACAACCTACCATGCTTGTAAATGAGAGCCCATGTGGCACCCATGTCCTTTGTACACAGGAGGTGACTGCAATAGCTCCTGCCTCCGGAAAAAAGCAGCCAGTCAGTTTTATAGCAGCCACAGACTGAAAGTGCATCTGCACATCTGACTTGCTTCTGTTTCCAGAAGGGCAGAATTTTCACAGAGCTTGCTGGCCTGGTGCTGCAGAGACAAGCCATCAAACCGCTCTCCTTCACAGCAGTTCAGAGTGGCACTAGCAGACCGCGTAATTGCTTTCCTTACACAGCACTACACAAAACCCAATTTCCATCATTAACTAAAAACTACAGTTTTGAGTATCTTCCTATTTAAGTCTTCTGCTAGGTATTCCAATATTGTCTGCACCAACCTTTGGGTAGGCTGGCAGTAATTTTCAGTGGAAAGGACTGAAGGGATGGAACAACCAAGGACCAACATTACCCAAACTGCTCCTGCAGAACCCTCCTCTGTCACCCTGGCCCCCTCCTCCTCCCTAGAAGGCTGAGGGGATTTATTTCCCTCTCACTCAGCACTCTGTAACCCTACGTGCCCAGAGCTATGGAGAACTGAGAGAGCAGGTTGTGGGTAGCAATAAAACTGGGAGTAGGTGAAGGGAGAAAAGGATGGAGGAAGTTTCTGTTGTACAGTAGCATGGACCTGACCTCAGGGTAATGCAGTATTTGTGGAGTTAGGTGCAAGAATTAATAATTCTTCCTGTCATCTATAGTTTTGGAAGCACTTCAGAGGGGAAAAGGCAAACATCACTGGCACATTTCACAACTGATACAGAAGTGAAATGACCTGCTCAAGGTCACAAACCCGTTGCAGGGCAAAAACTGGAGGCAAAAGCTCAGAGCCAAGGATCTTCCAAAGCAGATTGTGACTCCAGGCACCTAAGTGCAGCGTGCCCCGGGCAGCACGATACAAAGAAAGGCCGGTTTCTGGAGAGCCCTGAGCTGCCACCTTTTGAATTTCAGTTGCATTTTAAAACCTGCTTGCTCTTGCCCCAGTATGGATGTATGCACAAACAGCAGTTAACTCGGAAAAATCTTGTCCATGGGCTTCCTCACTGCCTGCCCCACTGGACCACACCACCTCACAACAGCTGATACAGAGGGGAGAAGTTTAAACCTATTACAGTATTTATCAATAATCAGAACTCTAAGATGTACTGTGTATTATTATAAAAACTGCATTCATTTTGATGCTCCAGAATCGTATTTCTCTTGAACACACCTCCATGTGCACAGACATACGCAGAATTAAGACTGAAAATTTATTTTCCAAACAGTCTCACAAAACTAAATTGGTATATACCTGCTTAGGCTGACTATGCAGGCTTCATACAGGCTACACATCCGACCTCATATCTAATGTTAATACATCTCAGAAGAGCAAGAGAGAATATGGTTGCTCCTCTTTTCAAAAATAAAAGAAAGGTGAATCAAAAAGCTCAAAAGCTGGTACAAACCAGCAGACGCGGAGAGCTATGTGATGCTCACCTACCAACAAGAGCACTGAAGGGAGTAACTGGCCAAGTCATAAGGATAACACAGTATATTCACAAAAATCTCACTTTAGATAAATACTTTGTCACTAAGGCTAACTGTAACTGCACAGTAAAATACAAATGGTACAACACTAAACCCAGTTAGTCATTGGCAAAATGCCCAGGGACGCTGGCAGTGTCAGAGCTTCACAGCTGTTTTGCCCCACCTCTGAAGGTACGTTTTTCATTGTTAAAATACAATTTTCTGAGAGTTTGGTGGTGCCTTCTGCAGCATCCTCAGAGGGTATTTTTCGTTAACCTAATGTGTATCGCAATATGCTAGACATACGTTCAGCCACGCAAGTTGTGTAGAGTATTACCTCGTGCTTTGGATTCATTTCTGTGGACATTTACTGGGAAACTACCTCAGGGAAACAACAAGGAAGAAAATACTTTCAGAAACTACTGAGCTATGCTAGACTTTCAAGGTCTTTTTATTTTTAGGCTATTTTTCACTCATTCATCAGAAAAAGCAATTTTAGTAAAATAAACCGTTTGCATAAAACTTATCGTTTTATCTAAACATGCAGTTTAGATTGGGAAAATTTCAACTGGAGTCATGAAACCTTGAGATTACACAGCAATGTACCAATCCAATACATTATTAATATCTCTGGGTGAAACATGGGATTCGATCATGGCCACGGAAGAAAACAGGCACGGGAACTAATAACAAATTTAAGATATTTTTTGTAGTATTTTAACTTCATCGCTTGTACACAGAACACTGGACACTTTGAAACAAAGACTTAGTGGCTGCATTTCCTTCCACTTTTTCCACAACTACATTTTGGTTTAAGCATTCCCTGAATGGTTCATTAAGAACAAGCTCCATCGCTGTGACTGTGCCGGAGGGGGTGGGATCCCAGGTCCTGCAGGATCCTGTCCAGGATCTGTTTAGTTGCCTCTCAGACGTCAGGGGTCCCATTAGAAATTTGTTTTGCAATGAGGTCAATGATTTACCTGGTGTGCCTGCTCAGAACTGAAGAAAACTATTGCTTATACAGTGCAACAGCTCTTTGCAGTGAGGAAGTCGAGACTCTCATTCTATGTAGAAACCCACCTGCATACGCCAGGCTGTTAGCACTCTGGATTTGTGTTCAGCAGTTTTAAAAAAGTTGACTTCATCTTTCAAACTAGACCTAAACAGTATCGACAACTGAACTTGTAACTTACTTGCCATCTGAAACTCCTCTGGTAGTTCTTAAATCTGCTAGACCAACCGCTTAGCAGATTTCCCAGATACCAGGCTGTTCACATGGACCATGCTGTGATTTTCTTGACGGTGCTGAGTACCCTCAGCCCTCACCCTAGTAAATGGGAGCTGAGATGCTCAGTTCTTTGCCCTTTGCTGGCATGCTCAGCATCTCCCAGCAGCAGAAGTTGCTGTCACTAATACAGCAACGGTTAGTCACTACAGAACTTGAGGTTCCTCTAGCACATTTTTTTTGAACTTACACCTTTTTTGATCAATGGTTATTTTTTAAGAAACAGCACTGACTTGCTCAGTACTGCATAAAATACAAAAACCTCCTTGCATAAGGGGAACTTACTGTGTGAAAAATAGACTATGCAAAAAGATCTTCAGTGGAGAAGGAGAGGGAAAAAGAGAAGGAGAAAACTCTGTCAACTGTTATTTACTTTTTGCTACTTCCAAAGCATATTTTAACAAGACAGACACACGTTTTTGGAAGCTATTTAGACAAAGCCTGGGATTAGACCATGGCCACAGAAGAAAACAAGCATGGGAAGTGAGGACAAATGGCACACTTAGTCCTGGGTTTCTGGAACAAACATAAAGGGAAAAGATAAGGCTGTGAAATTCCCCTTTGATACTATGAGCAAACGTACAGAGAGGGTATCTGAAGAGAGAAAGGAGGTATTGTAGGCATGATCACATTAACAACATTGTGGTTTGGGTAGATGACAGAGAAGTGTAACGGGAAACAATAAGGACTTGAAGAGGTTTAAGTCATCAAATAATTTCTATTTCTAACTGTGCAGACTTAAACACTAATAATGGTTGGCCTAACAGAATTGTTTGCAGCAGTAACTTCAGGACAAATACAATCCTGGTATCAAAAAAAACCAAACCCTAAACCCCAACAACTTAGAGGCATGAAAGTTAAAAGATGTTCCCACAGTAAACATTAAGAAGTGCTGCAACAAACCATGTCGTGCATTAAAATACACAGGATTGGATTCATAATTAAACAGTATATTATTCAAGGCAGGAGAGTTTTTGTTTCTTATTTGTTGTCATACATTTTAGAAGGAGAACCATGCTCACTATACTTGCCTATGGGAATTCAGTGTCACATTGAAGTATGTACCTTTCATTATTAAATTCTGGGCTTAGCCAGGTTTCTGAAGGAAAAAAAGACTGTATGATTAAACTGTGGGTATGTCTGGGTGCACCTGTCTACCTAATAATTTCTGAACTTGCTGACTGAAATCAGTACATTTTGAAAGCTGAGAGGACAGACTTCAAAACTAATTAATTTCCCCCCTCCAAGTTTCATGAAAGCAGGCAGCAGGTATAGAAACTGATGCCCTGTATGCCTCAGCTGTGGGAAAAACTGCAGCAAGAGCTGTATCGGAAAATTCCTGCAGGACAGTCACCACCAGCCGGACTGTGGCCTGCTCCTGGCAGACAGCCTTGACACGTGCGCTACAGAGAGCTGCAGCTAATTTCCCAGGAAACTGAAGTTTAGCCTGCCAGCCTGGTCAGCCGGTCGTACTTCTCGCCAGTACCTGACGCAATCCAGCCAGCTGCTCTCGGCCGCTCAGCACGTCACTTGGCTGCAAGTGCCCTCCAGACACGTCTGGAGTCGTTGTCACCATCTCCTGTCTTCTGGCTCTTGCTGCTGGCCAGAGTCCATTGAGTTTCCTCCATCCCTCTCTGCTCTTTTTCTTGGTCCTTACCTGTAGTGCTGGACTCCCTGACGGTCTGATTTTAGCCCCACTTCTGACCAGTCTCTCCTCTTCCCCTCAAATCTGGTATACTTCTGCCTCGTGCGTTTGTTGACCTTTGCTCAGATCCTAGCCATGTCTTTTCTTCCACTTCATCTTAGGCTTCTCTCTCTCGTGGGGATGACCCACTTTGATCACAAAACTGGTTCTGACTCCATTGATTTCAGCTGGCACCAACACTAGACCTGGCAAATCCATGTCCATGTCCCATGTTTCATCTCCCAAGCACCCAGCTGCCCACAGTCACTCACACATCATGCTGGACTGAGACTAACTGCGTAAGGTGGGTCTCAAAAGTCATTCTGAGAGCAGGTATGGCCTAAGATAGTGGTTTCAAAAGACTTCTGGAGGATGTTAAAGTCTGTGCAGTTCAGCTACAAATCACAGATCCATAAAACACAAATTTGCCTGAAAAAAGACCTTTGTAGCTCCAGCCTCTGTGAATCTCCTGCTGCTTTGCAGTTACAAACTTCCACCGTTGTGATTAACTTAGCACTGAATTGAACTGATAAAGGAAAACAAACACAATAGGAGGAACTTGAATGACATGATTTAAGTCCCTCAGGTTTCTGATTAATTGGCTCTGGCACCTAAGTAAACCAACAATTCCACATTATACATAAATTATTAAAGTATTATGCAGTCACTTCAATAAGTTAGTCCATAAACAACAGAAAACACTCCTCAGGAAAAAAGTTTTCACTAGCCAGTTGCATTGCTGAGTATGCAGGAACATTTCTGCAGTACATTCCAGCACACCAGTGCATGGGGAAATAAAATCAACTCTCATGCTAGGATTGTGCTGGATCTGTAATCATGTTCATGCTAGCAAATTAAAAGCTCTTCCTTAACTAAAACACTCATTTCATCATGACACAAATCTAACAACTTATCTGTCTCTCTTAGCTCATTGTCACATATTTTATAAGATTGTCACTCATAATTTGCTGGAACACTGAAATTTATTGTGTGCCTAAATTCCAAATTTTAGCCAGGATTCTCTGTTCCATTGAAGAGGCACAGCTGACACGGCAGACCAGTTCTAAACTTAGAGTTGAGAACCTCTACCCTGCTTACATCAGAAAGATGTCAATTTTCAGGGAACAACATGAAGAGAGATCACAAAGCTCAACTCCGAATATTCTGTGGTTTCTCCCCCTATTGTACATACCTTCATTTTCAGTATTGGCTGGAACAGAATCAACACCAAAGGGATGCCACGGCTGAAGGTCATCTAGGCTGAACTCTCCATCCACTGGAAGAAGTTCAACTGTGGTCTTAGTTTCCGTCAATGAAGGCATGAGAGCATCATTTCCATAGCTGATTCTGGGTTCGCTGATCATATTGGCCAAAACATCATCAGAATAGTTTTGCTCTTTCTGAAGTAATTCATCTGCAAGGAAATTTCAACACAGAAACTATCTGAAGGAGCCAGCATTTCTGAGGACCTATTTCCAAAGCTATTAAGGTAATAATTTACTGTTAGGAGATTCTGTTTTCTTATGATAAAGAAAAACATAAAGGCTTGGAATAGTCAAAGCTCTGTGATCAGCACTGCTGCTAAGTAAGGCATTTTTTTTGAAACATCAACCAGAATTGTTCACTACCATTTCCTACCCACATTTCTACCACATAACAGATCACAGGTCTGTGCTTTACAAGTCCCTGGACTCTTCCCCACCACTTTTAAAAGAAGCACAAATCAATTCCCTTCAACCCAGCATGTTGCCATAAGTTAACACACAAGAAGCCCACAGGAAGGAATGTCGTTTTTATTTCCCCTTCCTCTTAAATGCTCACTATCAAAGCCCATCATGGCTCTTAAATCACCACAACAGTTACTGTATTAAATTGGGCTTGCTATAACACACTGAATCTGAAGAAACATTTGCTCCTTTAACATATATAACTTTGCCAAAACACTGAAGTAGTTCTTTGCTAAAGATCTTAAGTAGTAATAGGTGTCCGTAGGCAAATTATTTTACAAGCAACCAGGACCTGAAGCTGTACGCTATTATCTAGGTTGGGTTTTTTTGGACTTAAGCAAGGTGAGAACAATCAAAGCACTTTTCAGCTCCATCAGGTGTACACGACAGACTGTCCGACTCAGGGTTAAAAGTAAGCTCGGAGGTTGTGCATGCTTCATTACTCCAACTCCCTTCTGACACCAAAGTTCATCTACTCTTGATCTTCCCCTTCACTGCCATTTTTTTTGTAGGAGCAACACAGTACTTGCAAGTACTTCGAAGGAACTTGGTGCACAAGAGCACATTAAAGTAAGCAAGCAATTGCAATGAAGAAGATAAATAACTACTAATAATGCATTAATGTAATTAGCACACAGGCATTACAGAGCTAAACAGTTCAGAATCAAAGCCTGTAAATGTTATGCAAATGCTTGCACACATGAGCACACACACATGACAGCTGATGATACAAAAGCTTTTATTAAGACTGGCTTCTCTTTTTACTTCATTAAGGATGCCCTGACTGTCACTGCTTCACACCCACATCTGAAACCTGTAGCAATTCAGGGACAGGAATCACCACTCTACGTGACAGACCCTTTATGTCACTCTGCAGGGGCTCACTTATTTCCCAGTATCATCAGTGAGAAAGTGCATCTACATTTCTACACACAACAGAGCTTTATAGCCCTCAGTACAATCTTTTGAATGCTATTTCCCTCCCAACTGTACACCATGCCGTACCACCACAGACGTAAGCTGCACCCATGCAGCAGCCCTCAGTAAGGATCCCCAGCAAGTCACGAGCATTAGAGCTGGCACTGCTTTAGTGCCTTTATCAATGATGATATAGTAGCGCTCTGCAATACGTCTCTTAAAGACCACCTCTTAGTGACATATTTCATGCAGCTCTCTGCCACCCCATTACTACACCAAATTTGGAACATCAAAACCAAACAAAAAGTTGCAACCCTAGCCCTGGGGCGAATATGGCTTTTGAACCTCATAAAATGATGTTTTAAAACAAATTTTTCTGTTTAAACAGCAATTGCTTTAGTAGACAGTAAGCCTAATGTGTATACAAAATTTAATTCTGTGATTTAATTTGTTCATTAGAATGACTTACTAGGACAGTATAGAAAGCCTGCCTAACACTGAATTGTTTTTCCCGTCCTGTTCATTTTATTGAAAACAATATTGTAAGATACCTAATAAATCTTCAGCATCAAAGGCAAGTTTGATTTTTGTCTCCCCACTGCACTTACATTAATTCTTTATCGAAGTGTCTCCTTGTATCAGAGGAGACACAGGTGAAGCACCTCAATATTCTAAGCAGACATTGTACCACATGACAGATATTAATTTTCATTAGCTAGGGATGAAGAGACTTCACAAAAAAGGAGCTGGATGTTAGTGGCCTGAGTGAGCAGTCTGGTGTCCAAGTGCCTTGCCACGGGTGATACCAGCTGAGCACATTATAACACCAAGTCATCATGAACCAGAGGGAAGTGAGTATTACAGTGCCACTGAGCATCTTAGTGCCTGCAAGCCTTTTGCACCCAGGAACTGGGAGGGTTTTGGGACACAGCTCCTTTCGTTCCTGCTGTCCTACCTGTCCCCAGGCAGCGGTGGCGGGGAGTGGCACTGGGGGTGCTGTGCCCCAATTGCCCCTTTTCTCTGGGCGGTGCCGATCTTCCACGACTCCTGTCCATTCCCCACCACCGATGCACTCTGTGTTACCTGCAGACAGCTCCTGCCCTTGGAAAGGGACAAATGGTGTGTGGAGAGGAAGGAGCAGAGGGAGAAGGACCTGGTCTGCAGTGGTGGAGGAGCGGCACCAGGGCTGGCACTGCGCTTGGGGGAGGCCACAGTGCAGGCATGGCTGGGCCCACCAGGCTGACAGCGAGCGACACCCAACTCCCACCACGATACCGTGATTATATCCAAAGCCCTAGAGGCTGGGAGGGATGCGTACACAAAGTCTCTCTCTCAGCGCTACCAAACCGGGAGCACGTCGTCGCCGGCGCTTGCAGGCTCCATTGTTTCCCGTTCAGCTACGGCGCACAGCACGGACATTAACTGACCTGCACAATAGCTCAAGTGAGGCAGACAGATATTACAACCAGCAGATTATGATCGCATCCATTTCACAAGCAAGGAAACAATGGCCAAATGAATCAAGCCCATCTGACATGATGAATCAGACACTGAACGACAGTGAGAAATGGGAAGTTCCTGGCTTAGAAACTGTGCTGGAGTCCATCAGACTGAGGCAGCTGTGTCTGCACTGAGTAAATGATTTGCAAACAATTGTTTCGATCTCTGAACTACTAAAAAAGTTTGCCCTAGGATTTCCAGTTATTGACACTAGCTGGCAAAGTCCAAGATCAATTTTTCAGTGTTGATTTTGTTCAGAGTATTGATGGCTAGTTGAATCATCAGTTACGCTTATGGCAAGCCATACAGCCTTGCTGTTGCCCATCGACAGAGTATTCCCTCCCTTTGTCACAGCTGCCAGCTCAACTCCCCCACCCTGCAAAAGACAATTCCCTTAAATAAGCAGGGAGTACAGACACAGCTGGAGGCTAGGATGCGCATTCAAGACTGTTTCAGGGATTTTCTTTGTGTGGTGAATATCTTCATTATTAGGTGCTGAAAATAGAGAGATTCTAGGCTGCTCTTCAAAACTTCATCTCCCCTCAAATGAACAGCACAAAACCCCAAGACAATCTTCCTATAATAGACTTTCTGTTGCTGTTGTTGCTTGGCTCATTATCTCCTTGTAGTGTTCTGCTAAGTCCTGCCATCGACAAGAACGAGGAGGATGTGGTAACTTTTTGTCGCTCTGAGAGCATGTGCTCAAAAGCAACCATGACCTTGGGAAAAACACACACTCAGTTGGGACCTCAAACCTCCCAGCAGCTCTGGACTTGGTGTGAGGGCACACAATTGCTGCTTCTCCTTCAGGCACCCAAAGCTGTCCTTCAGGTACCCAAACCCCTTCTTTCTCAGGATGAGAGACAGGCTCACTTCTGGTACTTCAATAAAACGCTTCTCAGACTTATCATCATCTCTAAGGAAGTTTCACTCCTTCTTGGGCTCACTGCAGGCATTTCCCCATGGGTCATTACTACTCAACAATAGCATCTAGAAAACTTGAAGTAAAATATATTTGGGGAATGAGACAGAAGGGTAATACCACTACAACCTCCTTTCAAGACTATTCTCTTATCCCACAGAGAGACACGGAGCCAAAAGCAAAGCAGCAGAAGAAAAGAAATAAAATTTAGTACATAATCTTCTGGTGGACGCTGGATTGTTAGAAGCCATTCGTCCATGATGCCCCTAAACCACACTTCTACTTGTAAGGCTTTGCAAAGAGCACTGTACTAACAAAGATACCATGGCAAATCCCAACAGAGGTAATGGAGTCTTAGAGTGGCAAAACCCACCCTATTTTGTAACTTTATCTGCTTTTTATTGGCATACAACGTTGTTTCCAATGTTGGGCTCGGGGGCATACTCACCCTGGCCCTTAACTGGCATAGCTATAATGACAGAAATCCCATGTGGAACAGCTCCACTTGCTGCCCCAGAACACCAGCAATCCGATAGTTACCTTTCAAATAATCATTTTTATTTAGTTCGTAGTTCATTATTTAAAGTTTCCAAAAGTAATCATAATATTTGTTTGTTGTGTTTTCTTTTCAGGGACCCTATCTACCAGATGAAAAGCTCTGCTATCACTATCACGTGCAAGACTCTTGAATGTACTTGAAAAGGAGCTTTAAAATTGGCAATTGTGATTTTGAAACTTCTATAAAGCAATTTAAGGTCTTAAACCAGATTAGAAACAAAGTGCACCCAAAACATCTCTTCTAAATACTAGTTAAGATACCACCAAATTACATGCCACAGTTTTGACCCAACACCAAACTTCCTTTGTAAAATGACATCTATGTGATAGAATATATATTGATTCAACAAATACGGGTTTGGGAACCAGCCTAAATAAACTGGTACAAATGCAGAGTCCTGTTGGCTCATATTTATCATCTTATCAGTCACCATTCAGTCTGAACTGAACATGTGCTTTTCCCAAAGTTATGGTTGCTTTTGAGCATGTGCTTTCAAAATGACAAAACTAAAAAGTGTCAGCAACCTCCTCATTCTTCTTAATGGCAGAAATTACAGTGCTTGAGTCATAGCAATTGCTTCATTTGCACGTGCACATGTATTATACCAGTTTGAAGACAGTTTACATCATACGAATGCTGTATATCACAATTAGGATTCGCTAAGAACATTTACATAATCATTTATTACAGAGCATGTGATAAGACGTAACATGTTTAGATGCAGCTTTCAGTTGTACGCCTACTTTATGGGCTAATTCAATATGTCATAGTTCATCACCTTCAACACCAGCATGCACCCAAAGGAGTTGCACTGATGTAACGCAGTCAGGTTTTAACTAAATTTGTATGTCTGCATCTTGTCAGCTGTATGAATCAAAACTCCCCCAAACTGGTAAATATGAAACCAAGACCTCCTTAAAG
The DNA here is from genome assembly GCF_047370975.1 of Nipponia nippon. NCBI lineage: Eukaryota > Metazoa > Chordata > Aves > Pelecaniformes > Threskiornithidae > Nipponia > Nipponia nippon. The sequence continues at coordinate 27,450,522 of NW_028262336.1, forward strand.
GCTTTGCCTTGGTGAATACTTTAAAACAAAACAAACCTAAAACATTATTTACCTGTATATCTGCATTTATATTAGAGCTCTTACATAAACTGACAGCATACTTGTAACCCACAGTTACGGTAGTAGCACAAACTTCATGCAAATGAAAGACTTCTTTCACATTCAGAAAGCACATCTATTTCCCCACAAGTCATTTCTACCGAGACGTGTTATAAATAAGGGTTTACGTAGGGAAGTCCAAAATACAAAGTATTAGTAGCACAAGTAAGTGTTTTAGAGAGTTAACACTTATGGTTCAAAGGGCTTTCTGTACCTGCGATGAATGCAAATTCTACAGAGTCAGAAAGCTAGTTAAGTCACTTGTATATCCCGTGGGTTTCATATATGTAACTTATTGCATCAAGTAGGAGTTCCTCCTCTGAGGTGAAAGAGAATATACCAGAGAATACCATGGGTATTTCCTCCAGCCTCTGCCCAAGTCAGAGGAAATTTCAAGCACATGCTTAAATTTAATCTCAGTGAAGTCTGTGCCTAACCGCAAAGACGCTCCACTGAATTTCAAGCATATTGTTATTCTAAGGTGTTTTGCTGAATCAAGCATTGTAAGACTATAACGTTACATACTACTAGGTGTCATAATTATAACATTATCAAGCTGTAAAACACAATTATGTGGTATTCAGTGTTGAACTAATTCATTTGTATAGCACAAGTCAAATATAATTTAGAGAGCAACTCTGATGAGAACTTTATTGGAAGTGACCTGCCTACTGGAAGGTGTGAGAGTGGCTTTGTTGCCTGCATGCTTTGAAGATGTGATGATAAAAGACCGATATGCTAGTTCATTACTGAGAAATACTGGAAATAAGCCCAACCTGCAATGCTTAGATGCATAATGACAGAGAAACGTGACCACCCCGTCAGATTTAAGCATCTTCTTTTCTGGTTAGCCTGTGAAATTACACCCCAGGTGGTCTTATCTGGAAATCTTTACAGTGCTGTATGTCTCTCAGGGTTAAACTGAGTCTGAAAGAGCAAGAACCATGGAAAACAGTATTTCACAGTTCTTATTTTCTGCATTTTAGAGACAACACCACTAGGGGAAGAGTAAGTAGCAGCAATAGTTTTTCAGATTATAGAAATTTCTTATGTGTATGAAAATCTTGTTCAATAAGGTGAAACAACTTTTCCTTTTTCAAGTTCTCAGAAAATGAACATTTAAGGTATTATGAAACAGCTGACCTAAGAAATTTTGCCTACAAGTTAGTAAGAGAATAACCACCCCATAGCGTTAGACAATACCCTGTCGCCTAAGAACCAAGCTTTAGAAGAAACACACCTCTGAACTTAATAACTGCAATATTTAGAACCATACTAAAAAGAACATGCTTCTAATATATTTTTAAAAAATCACAACTTCATCACTTTCATTTCTTTCCCATTTCTTGCTGTGCCTGCTCTTTCAGCATATGTGGATTTCAATATCTCCCAAATCACATCATAAAAGCAACCCAAGTGAGTCTCCTGTAAGCAGGGAGATGTAATAATGTGTCAGTTAGATTTGCCTTGCAGGCTATTTGACTTAAATTATAAAAAACCCCGAAGATATTTAACTCAGGTACAGAGCAATTGTCCTTTTGCAAGTAGATCATGTTATAACAAGTTTTCTGGTAGGGAACAGTGTTCAAAGCATGAGAAAGCCTGGAAGATCCAGTTCAGGAAAACATTTATTACCACGTAATGATTAATTTCGATATGACCTAGGTGTCTTTTCCATTAGGGATGGACTTCAACGCAAATTTAGTTTGGTACATGGCTATGCAATTGCAGAGACCTTTGAGCAAAGGTTCATGAGAATTTCCACACCACTTCATCAAGGAAGAACCAGAATCATTCTCTCCCATTTTTACAGCCTGCAATGAAACTCAAGGTCTTGAAATTTCGTCTAATTTTGTAAGAAGGCTGCTACGACACTCTTTACCCTCAGTGTAAGAATATAATTACTCCAGACCCTTAGCTACCTGACAGCTACATAAATTAGTTATTAACTAAAATTAAATATCAATATATGGCTATAGATGTGTGCACATTTATATTTTTTTTAATATTTAACAGCCACTGATCTGATTAATGACTGCATTTCCCCTTCAGTTCAAAGCAGAGAGTATTAAAGGAAGTTTGTGGGATAAAGTAAGTCCAAAACCAGAAGCTTGTGTGATCCCTGAAAAATAGTTATTAAATAGAAAATAAAGACCCTGATCTTCCCTTTCACAACTTCAAGCCTTTTTGTCCATTTCTGTGGTCTCCTTCCCTTCCTCTTATCCTCTCCTCATTCAATTTGGTTAAATTAATAATATTGTCTCAGAAAAATAATTCCCCATTCATAGCCTCAAAAGTTCTGGAGTAAAATGCAGAAAAATCCTACTTCCATGTTACGGCACTCTTCTGGGTAAAAATTCTGAATGAAACATAGGGTTTTGTACTAGCATGTGGAAAGTTCCTCTCCAGGTAAGACGATGGCAACCTAACATCAAGGTAGACAAGAAAATATTAAAAAATGCTTGGGGAAAAAATTGAATTGAAACTATACCATAATCAAGAACATACACTGTATGTCATCACCCTGATCCACATAAGGCACTGTGACAAATTCCCCAGGTTTAAATTTAACTCCACATTTAATTCCAAATTAACATATCATTAAGTGCTTCAAAATAGGCTGAAGAGCCTAAATTAAAACAAATAAACAGCCCCCTCCAACCATCACTGATTTTTTTCTGCCAGATGAATCAGCATTCATTATTCCCCCTCAGTCTTGCGTGAAGTAGAAAAAGCCAAGTACATTTCCACCCTCAATAAGTAGGTTATAAGGCTTATAAGTGAAACTGCCCTGCAAAAAAGCATTTATATGAAAAACTGCTATGGAATTTTATTGTCTTATTTTCTGAAAATAATTATTTACTTTATTAATTATTTATCAGTCTTATTTACTGATAAAAATGATCAGATTTATTTGCTAACCTTATAATACACAATAAAACTCAAAACTGCAGTAGAGCCTAAAACTCTACCAGTTTCTAACATCTGCAAGGAGTCATTTACCCATGATTTTCTATAAACAGTTCTAAAGGTCACAGTACAAATCCCACAATAATTTTTGATGTGTACTGAACTCGGAGGCAGCTTGGGAATCACTAAATAATCCATAAAAATACAGAAATCTGAACATTAAATTGTTGCACTTGATTCCCTTGGTCAAAAGAGACTATTTTCAATTTGACTCACTTATAATAGTTTAAATCAGAACTCAGCAAAACGGAATTGTGCACCATCTGCTCCACATAAAATACATTTTGCCTATTTATTAACTGCAGTTTTAGCACTTGATGGGACAAATGCATCCTGGGTTGTCCAAGTATTCTAAAGAGATGCATTTATTAAATTTACCAAATATATCCATTAAGTCGGATATGACCTATTCTGATGGCTTTTATGTCGTTTTTCATATGCGTGATCTAATAGCAGGAAGCAGAACAGTGAAAGGACTGGAACCCCGCCTAGGTAGCACTATTCAGGAAAATGCATTTTTGAATTAAATTGGGCATATGAGAATCATGCAGAAGGAGAAAGCTGTGCTGATGAAAGATTGCTTCATTTGTAATCCCACGTGCATGGGAACTGACTGTTAGAAGACTACTGAAACACTTCCATCAATCCAGCTGTTCCGCAAAATCACATATCCTCAGTAATTCTTTTCCCTTTTTATCCCAATAGTAAGAGCTTGCCAAGCAAGAATAGGTCAGATCATCTTGGACATAATAAGCACCTGTGAATTTTCACTCTGCACATCTGAAGAGAAAGTTATGCTTGAGTAAAGCAAAACTTAGTACATCAGGGGCATCAGAGGCATATTTAGCATCGCCCCCCCCCCCCCCCGCCCCCCAGATACCTGCCCATAGTGATGCATTTCAGACTTCAGTGTTTGAATTCCCCTGGATAATAATTCCAGAGACTGCTCTGGGAATGACAACTGACACACTAGCTCTGTAATATATAATATACATGAAGCTATATTATATAGCTTGTGCAGACAGTCTGTAACTGGTTCTCCCTGGACACTTGCAATTTGCTGGCATGTTAAGAATTAAGACAATTAATTTGCTTCTTTCACAATCTAACAGTTCCTATTAGGAATCTGGTCTTAGAGTGAATTACACAGAATGACACAACTGTGTTTCCAAACCAAGTAATTGGGAAAAGAAAATCCATAATTCAACAGCAAATATGAAGTGGAAGCTGTGGTTGGAGTGTCTGTGCTCCCACAATTTTGGGCTGCTTCAGTACTTGTGGACCCTGACATCATTAACTTGATTTAAATGACATGTATATTCAGTGCATCAAGAAAATTTTCAATAACTAACGTAATGGCATTTCTGTAAGTGGGCAATGTTTCACAGAGCCAGTGCCTCCCCATCTGAATGGAAACTATGCATGCAGTAAAGCAGGCTCTTCTGAGCTAACCTGCTCTCAGATCATATTTGCAAGGTAGATGACTGCCAAGATTTTTTCAGACTTTCGTTATCCATCCAATAAAAGAATGACATCTTAAATTTGGCACATGATGAGCTAACTTATTAATTCCTTAAAGTATAATGGCAAAAGCAATTATCAGGCAATACAAAAGAGAAAGGCTGAGAGAAGCCATCCTGCTTCATAAAACAGTAAAATCAGACTTTAAAAAAATTTTAGTACCACCACATGCATTACCTATATCATCTCAAAAACGAGTGCTCTGGCTTTTCTTCTCTTACACCGAAGGCACAACCAAGCAGGAAATCAACTCAAATAGATGTTTATGAACAAATCTGTAACTATGAGGTAATCCTGACCTACAATACTTCTTAAAATCAAACATATCCGGTATACTGATTTAAAATAACACACACACTACAATATATTCAATATTTTCATACCACTGTAGCCCCTCTACCAGCAAAAACAATGCTCTCCAAGACAGAATTTCTCAGCGTGTTGTCTCCACGACACCAGAAAATGACATGTGAAATGACTGGAGAGTTAGAAGAAAATCCTCATCAAATCCATGCATTTCCATGTATCCAATCAAACAAGAAAAAATAGGAGAGAATACAATCAACCATCGGACAATTAGTCAAAGTTTAGTGCATTTTTTCCTAACTCTAGGATGAAAATCCATTGTGCATAAGGTCACCTGTAGACTCCTACAGAGGGATATTTAAAAAAATGCTGTGAAATGGACACGGTACCAGCCTCAACCTGCTGCCACTGCAAGCCCAGAGTGGTCTCTTGGTCACAAACTTCCTGTGGGACCTGTGGTGGGGATGATAACTTGCTATTTAAAGAGAAGTGTCTATGAAAAAATACTTCAGGGTAGAGTAGTGGAAAGAATACAGAATAGAGACTTCAAGAAGGATCTACCAATGCAGGACAGAGTGCTCTAGCCACCAGCTCCTGAAGAAAATCAAGGCAACACCTTTAAACCTCCCCCAGTAAAGGATGAATTATTTAGAATGAAAGATTTAAATACCCACTGAAATACCAGATGCCCAGAAAATTAAAAAATTACTTTGTTTATAATCTACGAGTCCATCAGCCTTTCAATACTTAAAGGGGGACTACAAGAAAGATGGGGATAGTCTTTTCAGCAAGGCCTGCTGCGACAGGACAAGGGATAATGGTTTTAAACTAAAGGAGGGTAGATTTAGACTAAACACAAGGAAAAAAATTTTCACGATTTTCAGGGTGGTGAAACACTGGAACAGGTTGCCCAGAGAGGTGGCAGATGCCCCATCCTTGGAAACATTCAAGGTCAGGTGGGATGGGGCTCTGAGCAACCTGGTCTAGTTGAAGATGTCCCTGCTCATTGCAGGGGGGTTGGACTAGATGACCTTTAAAGCTCCCTTCCAACCCAAACCATTCTATGATTCTAATTATTATCAGAATTTCCTGGTTTTCAGTTCTAACACTTGGATCATGAGACCAGCTTTCCTCAAAGGTGCAAGTGAAACAGAACCGCGTTTTTCAAACCAGAGGAAAAATATTCTCTTAATAAACTTCATAAGACCTTTTTATTCTGATCAAATTCCTAAAAGCAGATGGAAAACAAGATGTCCCATATCCTTCCCTGATGAAAAAGCCACCCCAATCCAAAGTTATGTGAAGCCATTCATCCTTTTCACAATATCTGTAAGACCTGGAGGAAGCTGGCTCTTTTACTGACTAAAGTCATGTTCACAATATTTATGAGATTAAAAGAGGGCTTGTGCACACAAAAATCAGGATTCATAGCTTTTCTGAAGAACATTAGTGCCCATGACAAGACACAATAGACCATTTAGCTACAAAAGATGGGGAGGATATAGTATGCTACTAATGAAAGCATTTGAGAACATCAATGTCAGTGAAGTGCATTTATATCTATTTTAATCATCTACTATTCTCTCCCTAATTTTCTATGACAGTTAAATAATCTGGACAGAAAATAAGAAATGCTTAGAAGAGGAGAATGTTGGATCTATTTCCAGGATTTTTTTCCTTTTCTCCTAAGCTGCAGCAAAGGACATACTTTACTAGCAGACAGAGCTGAGTCTCCAACCTGGAGATGTCACCAATGTTCTTCAGCTCTCCCAAGCTCCCAAGTGGCGTGCAGAACTTACAAAGCCTCAGCAACATGGAACTGTCATTTCAGCTGGCAACTACCTTTGCCTATTAAAATATAACACACTAAGGGAGGACAGTTAGTTAGTTGAACAGCAAGTGCAAAGTCCTGCACCTGGAGAAGAACAACCCCATGCACCAATATATGCTGGGGGCTGACCAGCTGGAAAGCAGTTTGGCAGAAAGAACCTGGGGGTCCTGATGGACACCAAGTTGAACATGAGCCAGCAACGTGTCCTTGCTGCAAAGAAGACTAATGGTATCCTGGGCTGCATTAGACAAAGCACTGCCAGCAGGTGAAGGGAGGTGCTCCTTCCCCTCTACTCAGCACTGGTGAGGCACACCTGGAGTGCTGCATCCAGTTCTGGGCTCCTCAGTACAAGGCAGACATGGACATGCTGGAGAGAGTCCAATGAAGGGCCACAAAGATGATGAAGGGACTGGAGCATCCTTCTTATGAGGAAAGGCTGAGAAAGCTGAGACTGTTTAGCCTGGAGAAGAGAAGGCTTGGGAGGGCGGGATCTCATCAATGTATAAATACCTGAGGGGAGGGTGCAAAGAGGACGGAGACAGGCTCTTTTCAGTGGTGCCCAGTGACAGGACCAGAGGCAATGGGCACAAACTGAAACACAAGAGGTTCCCTCTGAACATCAGGAAACACTCTTTTACTGTGAGGGTGATTGAACACTGGCACAGGTTGCCTATAGAGGTTGTGGGGTTTCCATCCTTGGAGATACTCAAAAGCTGTCTGGACACTGACCTGGGCAACTGGCTCTAGGTGGCCCTGCTTGAGCAGGGGGGTTGGACCAGATGACTGCCAGAGGTCCCTTCCAACCTCAGTCATTCTATGATTCTGTGACATCGGTCGATTCCCCACATAAAAAGAATACATCACCTTGCTCCACCAAATAGCTCAGTGGTACCTTACTGAGCTATTTATGGCATTTACATCATTACAAAAATATTTTATAGAGGTAGCAAAGTGGCAAAACTGGTGGCTTAGTAAAGACCATAACATTGTGATGATTAAAGAAAAAACACCTGAAAAAAAAAAAGCTGAAGTATATATATATAAACACTAGCCAAATGCTTTAAAAACCAATGCCCTTGGGTGGAAGATGTCTTAATTGCTTATCAGGCAGTCCACCTGGGCCATATCATGTCAGTATTTAAGCATACAAAAACTATCTAAATGCTGCTGTGTAAAGCTTAACACAGAATTCATTTGCTTTTGTGGAAGAATGCTCTGCTATTTTTAACCACTGACCCAGAAATATATTTTTTGCTAGAGTTCTAACAAATCATCTACTCAACTGAACGCTATAGGGCTTCAAGGGAGAAGATTAAAGGTAAATAACCACTTCACAGAAAATTCACATTTTTCTTTGGAAAGCTAAGGTTACTGGATATGTACAAATATGTCAAGTCAATTATGGGGAGAAAGCACATGCATAGTTAGTGCTGGAAGTCACTCCGGGGTACCTGTGCAAATACACATTCTCTGAAGGCTGCTTGCGACTGCTTGTTCCAGTTGCATTACCTTTCTGGGCAAAACGGGCAGAGCAGAATGGGAGGAACGGTAAGCCTGTATGATACAGCACAGATACACCAAATGGTCTCTTGAAAACTAGAAGGTAGGTTTTACAGTACCTTAGGGTAAGACCTGCACATAATTGCACTACTTCCAGAAAATCTGTTTAAAGTTTACTGAGAAATTCCTGTATGGTATAGATATATTCATCGAATCTAAATGGCAGAATTGCGGCCATGGAAAAATGTGCTGGTTTTAAAGAGATGAGCGTGGAAATTCAACACTTACGGTTTGGCAAAGATGACATTCCCTTGCATCCAAAATCGAAGACACTCCCTCTCAAGTACTAGCCAAGTGCTTGGGGCAATTTAGAAATGACAATTCCATTGACCTCCAGAACAGCAGAAAGTATAAAACTTAACAGGAATTGTCCAACCTTCCTCAGCTACAGGTTTCTATAACTATTGCAGCTGCACGCTGGATTTGTGGCTGTTTATTTTACCCTAGGTAGAAAGTTCAACTCCATTTGACTCCTTTAAAAAGAGAAAAAGAAATACTAACTGGAAAGTATGGATAAGCAAAACCAGAAGAACTGCTTTTCTTCAGAAAGAACATCTCTAGTTTCCCAGTCCTCAGCGTGCTTCTCTGCTCCTCCATCTACTGCTAGAACGTGCCTGTATTTAACAACCAAGCGGACCTCTCCAGTGCCTGTTCTCCAGAACAGTCAGGGCCCATGCTTACACTAGCAAGTCATGACGTGGAACAACACAGTAAACAGCGATGACCGAGACACTTGTTACCAGAATGTACTCCTATGTGAGTTAAAATGCTACTATAGACAGACCCAGGAGGATTTACATCGACTGGATTAAGCAGGTTTGTCAGGTGGTGCAGAACCCAACTGTCCTGAGTTTGAGCATCACTTGATGACAATTCCTCATCTCTTTCTATGCCAGTTCAATGAACTTGGTCTGTCCCAGTACAGACAAATCCTAGAGTGCTTATCCATTTACCCATGCTTCAACATCCCTGTTTTCCTTCACTAGAAAAAAAAAAATTAAGGCATAACCACTCTGATACCTGACATTAATTGCGTCAAGCAACTGCTACCAGTACTTTTGCCTCTAGTCTAAGAGGAAGACTAGAACTGCTTCCCATGAAGCAGACGAGAACTGCCACCTCCATGATCAACAAGCAATTTCAAGAATTCTCTAGTGTAATGTACTGAAATTGAGTCATAAGGTAATTACTATTCTTACTTGATATGAACTATACCGTTCTGTACAATCCCATTCCAATACCCCTGGTAACCTTACAACATTCTTTTAACAAGCTATCGACATATTTAACACATGTCAACTTCCCTTTATTATTCTGATACCTCAGCACGGCAACCCAACTTCAAATAAAGGTGCAGAAATCCTAAGCATCGCTTCATGTTTTCAAATATTTTTTTGAAGGTTGAGTTCTTCCCTTCAGCTAAATCTTAAGACAGAAAGTACAAGGAAGAGTTACAGAAAAACGAGACACTGAGAAGTCCCACTGCAGTCTGAAAGATATTACTAATTACATATTCAAAACAACATTTTAAGGGAGAGGATGAAGAAAACAATCACAAAAGAAATGGCACCAAACAAGACAGACACAGAATTTGATTTTGCAAAGCCCCCAAGGGTGTGTTTTGGTTTTGCAATATAAACCTCAATATGACAACGGTTGTCATTTTGGACTGCCAGCCTGCGGCAAGCAGCTAATACCCTCAAAACTTCTTAAGAAGGATACCACAGAATGAATGGAGAACAGCACCCTAATTCAACCCATGGCAAGAAATGCTGCAAGGCTGTGGATTGACTACAGGTCAAAATTAGCAGCTAGAAACAAGAAATCAACAATTAAGTCTTATCAATGCTGAAAGATGAGAATCAGCTGAGGTAGCACTAGCTTTGCCCTCCACAGATGCAGACTGACAGGTATAGGGACCTAATTGTTAAAGAGGAAGGGTTAAAAGAAAGCAAGTCTTCAGGCATCTTCAGTCTGTAGCTTGTCCTATATTCACAGCTTTTTCTAAAAATACTTCAAAAAAATCTTCACAGAAGTTGTGAACCAAATGTCAAGAGGCAAAACTCTCTTTCTCAAATTTTGTCATGCTAAGCTGGAGCACACCAATACTTGAAATAGCACATGACCCACAGCACACCGTATGGATCTGAATGCAAGCAGTGCTCTGGGGTCTGTTTGTGTTTGTCCTCTCTCCCAGCTATATAATGTGAGTGTGGCATCCAGAACATGCTGCAGAAGAACGGGATAGGCACAGTGGAACAGAACAATAAAATAACAATAGTCTCATTTTATTTGTCAAGGGACAGATGAAATCATATTCTCTTACTTATTGCTCATAACTGAATGTTTCAGAGCTTAGTTACAATACTGCTGCGGTAGGTGGTGCTGAATATTTCATCAGTGGTGGGCTAGAAAACATGGAGTTGAGGACATTAGTTTGGAAACAGAGCAGCAAAGACGGAATTAAAAATTCAGCTCACCGCCTGCCCATTTGACTGGTACACAAAGCTCTGACGTAGCTTCTGATTCAGAAGCTGCGCCTGCTGTGCCACTCCCAGCAATAAATTGCCTTTTACATACATGGATAAGCAGTCTAATCAAGTAAAGATTGAAAGCAGGAGGTGCTCAAAGGAACTGCTGATTTCTCTTAAAGCTTGCCATTGCTCTCTCTGAGCTTTTGTACATATCAAACAGTATATGAGATTTATCAGAGAGAAAAGGTGAGTACAAACACCAAGGTAAGCACATTATCTGCTCACCTAAAATGTGCAAATAAATATCTCTTCTTGGATTTTTTGTGCCACTCTCCTATTCATGGGGCATACTCCTGCCCATGAGAAACACCACTTAACACCCAGAACTGCATCAGTCGCCCAGAGCGACCTGGTTTGTAGCATATTTGCATCACTGCCCCTTGAGAAATCAATTGCAGCCAGAATGCCAAATGGTCTCCTACATAAATGACCTGCTTATGCTTTCCAAGCTTTCTCACAACAGTCATGGTCAGACAGACCTCTTTCTGCAGCTCTTACACCGATCCTTTTTCCCCTGCCCCAACAGGAATGAAAGACAGACAGCAGTATTCTTCCTTACACATCTGGAATTTGCTGCTACGATACATGCCTGTCACCCTAATGGGGCATTTGCACATTAGACATCGGTCAAATGCTTAGCAAAAAAATCCTCACTTCATGTAAGTGCTGCTTTCTGCCCTTCAAAGTGCTGTGGGTCTCCCTACATATCTATATACTCAAATCAAGACAGTTTAAGCCAACAAACATCAGCTGGTGATGAACACCTGCAGGTAAGGACTACAACTCTTAAATTTTACCCTAACTTCCTGCCACCATCTCTGCTGGAGTTCTGAAAATAACCAGAAGTTTTAAAAGGCTGCTTTTAGCGTAGAAGCTGGATTTCGTATTTTGGATTCCGCACCTTAAAACTGTGGCTGTAAACCTGCCTTTTGAGGTAGGAATTCAAACATATCTCTATTTTAAAGGAACTTCAAATGTCCAACTGCTGGATTGTGATTCATCTGATCACCAAGCATTAATTAAAAAATCTTCAGATTGTTGAAGAAAACATTCTCTACGCAGCTGCTATACCCCAGGAATAACTCTAGATTCTATTTCATATAATTCAAATTCATTGCTCAGCATAAAGACTTCAAAAATAACAGACAGAAACTACAAGTGTGCACTTTATCTTCTGGCACATATTCTGTGTGCCTGAACAGTTTCTAATGACAGAACACCACCTATTTCTTATGGATGAACCCTTGGTAGTGGACTGTCAGGAAGACATTCATGTATTTCTATTTTAGTTTCTAAAAAAAATAATTAAGTCCCAAGACCTGAGATTCAAATTTGTCAAGAGCTAATAATGGATAATCTGTGCAAAACAGGGCATAATATTTCTAGCAATGAGAAAATCTAGTAAAAAACAGCACCTTGTTAGATATTAGAGGAATTAAACCCATGGTACAAATTCACAGGAAACCAGATCTCATTTATTTTGCTGCCCACAGAACTACTTGTGCAATTTAGGGAAAAACTACCTTTGTCAGAGCTGTGTCTTCTAAAGCAAAGACTATTCATTCCTCAAAGTGAAAACTGTTCATGAAGAACTCTGCAGTAAAGCGTGGAACTAGAAACCAAAAGTATAATGAACAAATAAACTGAACTAAAACATTAGCCATCTAACTTGCATCCCAGCCTAAGAGAAGAACTATTTTCAACTATGCTTCCTTACGTGTATTTTATTATTCAGACACTGTGTGTGTGAGATGTTTTCACCTAGGCTTTTTTTCAACTTTTCCCCTGACTCAGACTTTCTAAGTCAATGGTTCTAACAAAAGATATGTAATGAAACATTTGTCTTTTTAATGAGAGTTGTAATATTTCTTGGGAATGCTACAAAGTGCAGTTTTGTTAGTATTTGACTCCTCCACAGATTCTGCAGCTGTAATAGATTTCCTTTTCCATGGGTTTAGGAAGAGTACAGAAACTAAGAAATTCAGTAATTTCAGAACAGAATTTGAAACAGACTGATCACTGCTCAGAGCTAGAAGGATACCGTCTCCTTTAACAGATGAGAATGACCTCAACAAACTTTCATTAAAACCAACATGTAAAACCAAGTATGCAGCCAATGTTACCAACAAGGAGAATGTTGATACTGGAAGAGAATAGACTTTCTTCTCATTGCTGAAAACTATTTTATCTAGTTTAGCCCAGATCTGATAGCACTTTCTTTAATTTTTGCTGCCTGGTTAACTCTCAGTATGAGAACTTATTTTTCATTTCTTTAAACTTTGCAATGCTTTGAAGAATTTTTAGTATACCAAAACCACAAAAAAATCAAGGTAGGGAAAAAGTACTCAAGAAAATGTGATAGACTTTTTCTTTGAGATATCTTAGCTTCTCTCAACTTATTAGGAAATAACATCCCACTACTTTAGGCTCTTTTTTGCCCTAAAAATTAGTATTACATTTGAGATTAGGAGTCAGATCTTTGTAAACCACTTAGCAGTTAATAGACTTTTGCTCCCATGTCACTTCAAAGCCTCTGGAATTCCCATTCCATTTCAGTATTTAGGAGGGAGAAGGAAATTTAGAAGAATGTCCTCACTAACAAGCATTAACATTACCAATAATAGAATAAATTGAACCTTCAAGCAAAAAACCCAAGGGAATGATAGTGGTGCAGAAAGAAAACAAACTGAGCATCTGGAAGTATCGGCATCTCCTTTGCTACAGAAATGATATGCTTTCAAATGATCAATAAAGTGTTTTGGTTTTTTTTTCCCAAACGGCTCTCTACAACTACAGACTGAGACTGTTGATTGTGCCTTATAATTGTGGAGCACAGAAACACATGGCGAAGGATAATTACTAATTCAGCTGTCTCTTTGTTTCCTCCCAACCTCTTCCCCAACTTCCCGATCTCATCCCCAGCCCTCTCAAGCTACCTCACAAGCAGAAGCACATCTCCTTCCTAACCTGTGCTTTGGGCAAATGAATCCACCACTACTCCCTGTCCATCCCCTCCCTCTGTCCTAAACGCATCTGAATCCTTCCTGCAATGGCACACCTCCCTCCCTTGTGTTTTAAAGAAATCAATAATTTATTTAGTCAGCTGAAGCTGGTTATTTGCAAAACTAATCCATTAACTGCCATTTGGCAGAGTATCACATCTTGTGAAAAAAGCTGTTCCAAAGACAATGACCGTCCCATCTCCAGCCTTTGCATTAATCCATGTATTATTTTTCTTAAAGAAGCACATTAGCAACATGATGTCCAGAGCTGTGGCTATGTCTGAAATTAATATAGGCTAAGTGAAGTTGCCTTGCTGCAATAGCAGAACACAGCAGAGTCCAAGTGCTGTGATGGAGATGTCTCTGTTGCAGCAATACCACAGCCAAGAGCAGGAACCTGAATGGGAGGCAATAGCATTCTCCCTTACAGCTATCTGCTGTCACAGCACTCAAGGAAGATGCAAACAGGAGACTGTTGCTAACTGACTGGTCCACAGCCCAGCCTGTGCGCTGGAAAAAATGGGAGGAGAGGAGATATTCATTTGACCAACTAGCTAAAAACTAAATGCACGACCAGTAAGATACTGCTAAGTTGCACTTAGCAACTTCCAGTTGATGCTTACACTTTTCTGGGATGCTTGGGTCTGCAACTAATTTTTTAGCTGGGGGATTTCCAAAATGTCTACATCAGATAACGTAAATACCTACCATGCAAATTAAATATCCAAACCCAGGAAGCGTTTGCTAAATCTCATTGTCAATGGCTGCTTCCATGTAGCATGGAGGCTCCAAATGTAAATTAACATATTTCAGGGAAAACATTTACAACAATATGATGATGCCACTGCACGGGTTATACAGGATTTGTCTTCCAAGTATTCATTATAATTTAATTTATAATTTAAGAACATTGGCAAGTTTACTCTCCTATTTTTCAGCTGGGACAGTATATCAAGAGGAGAAGTAAGATGCTGTATTTTAGCTTTTGGTGGTAATTTCTCATCACAGAAATAGTTCCCTTTTTCTAAATTAATAGTTTGCATACCGACTTCATCTTGGATCTCCTCTGCCACAGCAGGCACATTGTAGAGGAAGGAGAGAGACTGGTTCATGCGTTCATATATCACACGTAGATGTGTCATAACCTATGGAAATAAAAGTATTTTAAGGAGGGGAATACTACTGCTAATTTGACGTTATTACAGATTTTATAGGTTAGAGAGCAAGACAGTTCTCACTTGTGCTAGGTATAAGATTTCAGTATGCCCTACGTACTGAAACTGTCAAACCCGTTGCAAAATTCATCTCTCCTACAGCTGCTACAAAAATAGTGTTCTAGATGCTCTTCCATAGCAACTACCTGAAATCCCATGGGAATGCAGTAATTTAAAGTAGGGATTTACACTTGCTGTGGGGCAGAGCATGTACACAAGCAGCTATAGTGGCAGAAATCCACAGCCTCATTTACCCTTCAATAACATTTACATTTGCCCATACCCATAAGTTTCCACATAACACGCAAACCAAGTGAGGCACAATGACTGCTGCATCAAAATGTTTCACGTGTTTGGGTTTTTTTGTTTGGTTGTTTTTTGGGTTTTTTTTTAATCCTTATATTGCAAAAAGAAGCAGCTCAGTTCAAAAACTGTGGCTGGAACAGCGCTTCCCATTGCATCCTGCAGAGGGAACAGCAGCTGATTCTGCAGATTATGGCACACTTTTTTTACAGCTTATCCATTATGCCTACAATTTTAATTGCTGTTTTGAAAGCCAGCTACATCTTCAGTCTTTTTTTTTTTTGCTTCCTCACCCTCCATGATTTATGAAGGCAGCGTAAAAGCTGTTCCAAAACATCCATGTTAAGGACTTCGGTAACATTCAGCAGTTAAAATGCCATGAACAATAGTGCCTATTTTAAAAGAACATGTTAAACTTGGGTACATCAGTAATCACATTTATAGACACTACAAGTACCTCTGCAATGACTATAGAAAGGCTGGTTGCAGTCAGATGGCTACAACACTTCTGGTTCTGCCACTTCAGCTGAGGAAGCATAACCATGTGTGGTCGCTAAATCTATTCCTGACATTTTCCCAGAGGTATTATTTACCAAGCACTAATAAAGGCTCTGGGCATTAATGCTCTGGAGGGCTCCTCAGGAAATGTCCGCAACTGACTCACTGTCCAGACAGACAGAAAACCTGCTTTTCGGTTCTTCTCAGAAGACAAACTATACCCACCCTACTCCTACATCACTTTGCCTTAATCTTCTGCCGGAAAGCAAATTATTTTTTATTGCATGTAAAGCTGTCCACAGAAAGGAGTCAGGTATTTTTTAAAAAATAGGTTGACGGAAACTTCACAATGGCTATGAACAAACATGATCCCATTAACCCTCAGTGGAGATTACCTGAGATCTGATTTGGGCAGCTTTCTTTGGGTCTACCATGCGGACATGTTCAAAGTGTTTGAGAGTATGCTGTCTGTCCTTCTGCTCAGCACGCACATACTTCTTCAGCATGTTGAATACGTGACGAGGCTACAGGGAAGAAACAGGGAAAAAATGAGTTTAGTTTAGAACAACACAGGTTTTAGTTCCTTGCACTGGATATGTATCCCAAACCAAAAGCACTTGGCCAGCTGGTGCCTGCAGCTATCTTCTGAAGGCAGGTCTGACTACTATAAGGAACATCCACTCACTCAACCCATTCAGCAGGATGCACCATTGAATAGTAGTCGTAGGCAGTAAGTACAGTCCCTGGGGAGGGCGTTCAGATTTCCTCCCCAGTCATAGGGGAAAGTTTGGCTGTTGCATTTCCTTGTCTAACTGCTATACTACTGCACCAACAAGACAGCAAGTGTTACCTTAGCATGCTAGTTAATGGACACCCAATATCAATTTCCTTTGGGCTTTGCTTCCATTCTCTCCATCAGACTCTACTTCTCCTCTCCCCCAACTCAGGAAGCCCCCATGATCGAAGCTCCCAGTTTTGCAACCTTCATCACCACCAGTCAAATCCCTTCCAGAAGATCCCCCGAAACCCGGACTCCATTGGAAGCATTTCAGAGACTCCCCATATACACTCTACTATGCTGAATACTCAACCAGTATCAACATCTGTCAACTACAGTTAAACTTTAGCAACAGAAAAGATTACAACTGATAAGTTTTATCAACAGTAAACTGAATGCACACGTTCAGATTCAAATCAGAAGGTAACCTGCCCAACAGCTGCACAGAAGACCACGCAAAAGCACTACTCTAGCTAAGCCAAGGAATAATCATCAGACTTGACTGCAAAAGTTAAAAAAAGGGCGACCTACTTGGGTTCTTCTGAAGGTACTCAGCTTGGAAGCCAGATTTTGTAAAAATCTTAGCCTACATATATATTCCAGGTGATTTTATTTAGTAAAAACTATTAAATATATGCCTTAAGGCATATAACTGAATACGAAGAAAGGAAAGGTCCATAGCTGAAGGGAACATGAAAATATACACAGACTGATGGTAGAGCAGTGAAGACTAAGAAATGTGTATTTTTATATACTTTCCTACTCTGTACAATAATACAGTGCCAAAACAGGGAAGTGTTCTCTAGCATTCAGCTAAGACGCTCATTTTTAACTCAGTGTTTATGATGGATTCTGGAAATCCACACCCCTCCGCAGCTCTGCTTGTGCTGTTGTACTTGTGCATCCTACCTGAAGCTGCCAAGGAGTGAAAAGCATGAAGCTGAGGCAGGTGAGAAGAAGGAAAGGTGACCTTACTGTGCTGTAGATTAAAGAACGAGCAGAAGTGGTGAACAGCTGGTCTGGGCACTGGCAGGAAAACAGGGAAGAAGGTGGGGAAGTGACAAAATAAGCATCAGAGGCTCCGTGCACAGCTTTCTGAAGCAGGAAGAACCGTGGGCGAAGTTGAAGCTTTAAGACAACTTAGATTCACGGACAAATATAGAGCCTAAACTAATTTAACATTTACACAAGAGATGAATACTGAGCTACATGGAGCTCACAGATTTAAGAATCTCTTCAGCTTAAGAGAAGCAACAGATTTTAAAATGTCCTTAGACAGTAAAACAAAGGTTATCTGAAGAAGATTTGTCGGATAGAAAGAGAGAGATGTGAAGCCATTCCCTGCCAAAGGATTAAACTTAGTGGCTCCATGACTGAAAATTCATTCATGAGGAAAATAACCCCGAGCCCCCAAAGCCAAGCACCCAGGGATCAAGTTGCAAGAAACCGTGGACAAATGCTGGAAAGTAAGTAATCCTCACAACTTTATGGTAATGGCAAAACAAACTGAAATGCCAACTGTAAAGCGCTGTAGAAATAAAGGCTAGAAGACCAGAAAGCTTAACATCAAGAAAATTTTGAAGACAGAAAATGTTGTTACCTTTCCTGACACTTCAGCTTTCCTTGTCCCAAGACACATCAAGATAGCAGGTTTGGGCAGATTAGAGAGAAAATGATTAATTTCTATTTCTTCAAGAGATATTCCAATTTAAGTGTTATGTCTAACAACAGAAGGGTGTATTTTTTGTTTTCCCTCAGTATGTTTGTATTCACTGCAATATGTCAATGAAACTTTTACATTAAGGGTCACAAGCAGATTTGTTAATAGGATAACAATCTTGAAAATACCTGTCAAATACCACTAACAGTAGTAGTCATTTGGGTAAACTGGCACACCTTTAGCGCCTTCTCTAACACTGAGAAATGCCCCAGACTTATCGCTATAAAGGAGAAATGGATACGCATGCATCTAGCATGTCTGGCCAAGAAATCTTCCTGTAATGGCAGCAGAAATCCATAATTCAAGCATAGGACAATGCAGAAAGAGTATTAAATGCAAGGTGTTTCCTTGCAGGGGCAGCAACTTTGCACTGGATCAGGTCACACCTCCAACCTTCCCAACAACTTTGCAATGCTACTGCCTCACAGCTTCAGGGCCATGGCTGAAGGCTGAAACTGCCAGAGCTGGTGATGGGCAATGACAGCTTTCCACTGGGCTTTGCATGCCTGAGCATGGCCGTTACCATAAATGAGGACCAAGTTTTATAACTGAATGTAACTTTAATAGTTAAAAACAAACAAACAAACAAACAAAACCTATTAATTGATCATTTTCTCCCCTGTGCCTAGAACTGTAGACCTACTGCTTGCACAGTTTTAACAAATTTCCATATCAGCAAAAGTACCTCTCACCCCAAGTCCCACCTCTGTAATGCATTACAGACACATTTTCCTTTAAATGTCATTATGGAGTGAAATGGTTCTGCTTAAAAATCCCACCCATACAAGCACTTTTTGCACAAATACTTTCAGCAGGATTCGTCCCCAAATCTAGTACATCGAGCAGTGATATGAACTCTTGTGATGGTAGAGCTATGATGAACGGTCAAGCACGGAGGTGAGGGAGGCTCCACAGGCTGAGGAGATGCAGTCAGACCCTGTGTCTGAAGCTATTATATCCATGGCCATCTATTACTTCGACCCTAGGCAGGAACCTTCAGATTAAATTATAAATGAAAGTGGTGCTATTATCAGCTAAATTAAGTTCCCAAGGCCTGAGCTCTGACACTGCCTATGGCAGAAGAACAAACGGCTGACATATCCCAGGGCCAGCTTGGCACCTCTCACTCTTCATAAATAATGTACCAACCACCAAACTTCATTACAAAATTCTGGGTTTAGCACTTGAAATTCTGCTGTGTGTTTTGCCAGGGAAAACTCAATGTATTCACATCTGTAGTCATCTAACAAAAAACATTTTGCAGAATACCTAACTTGTGTCAGCCACCAGGGGCTACCTAAGCCTCATGAAATAATTTCACTATTTTCAGTTGTCTGTACTTGTTTTGTTGGCTTGGTTTTTTTGGCTTTCCTCTGAAAGTGACCAGGATACTCCCAACGTGATTTCTGTTATTCCCATGTTTTGAGTCACCCTGGCCGACGCTGCTGGCGATTGTCCTTTATCCAGTGACAAGAATGGCCAGTGACTTCCTAAGCAACAGGATCCAGCACCAAATCAGAATGCGTGTTGTTTCATGAGTCCTCACGGCACACGGCACACACGGAATGCACCTGGCAAGGCGCATGGCAGGGTGAAGCAGCGTGAACGCTGCTGTTACATGCTGCTTCCGACTATTTCCAGCACACACAGTCACACCATTTGCTCCCCCTTTTCAGCAGATTCAAACACCTACTTTTTATCTAAACCCAAGCACAGATCAATCGTAGCCCTCTCGCAAGCTATTGTTACAGGCTGACAGATGTGCTGATGTCTGTGGGTATTTTAGTTGTTAGTTTAAAATCCTGTTTATGCTGGAGGATGTTGTCAAAGTATTATTTTATATATAGTTTTCGTGAGTATATTGGGACTTGCGTGTATTCATTTGGTACACAGTAGATATATTCACAGACTATGTATGCGGTCTACATAGACTACCTAGGCTATCTACCCAAAGTGTAGGGAATATGCCTATTCTCTTATTTGAAAGACAGTTCTTTCTGTGAATATAAATACGTACCAGGGCAGAGTTAAGGACCTTTATTGCAACGCCCTGGTTTGGAAGGTTAATTTGGTAGTCCTGACAGCTGGTTAACAGGTTTCCAACTGTACAAGACACAAGCCCAAATGAAGTAGAAACTGCTGATGGCTCCTTGACTAGCTGGTGGCGAGTTCCAGCCCCACTGACGCTGTAATCCAGTGCCTTTATTTCAGGTGGCATCAGTATCGAGGTAAGGTCACTCCCATAAAGGAATCATATATGAGATCTAAAATGCCTGAAAAAACAGTTGCTAGTAAATGAAATACATACGCATAAACATAAATACGAATATATATGCATGCAGATGCCTCCCCCATGAACTCTACATTGATCCCAGTCTACTATTTCAGATTTTAAGCGAGTGATGAAACAGTGCAATTTCATTGAGCTTGGAAAATGGAAACGTCAAATGTAGTTTGGATTGCTACAAATATAGTCTCCCCATGGAAATCCAAAATACTTACTACAGAGAAACAACACGAAAATCATATTAATGCACTTCTCTGTATTAAAATACAACTTTCCCGGCTCTGTGCCATGGAACTTCCAGGGGAAATTCTGAGCTGGCTTGTCATTTTGATCAAAGTTCTCTCTAAATCAGAGAGAAAAGTTTCACAGTGCTGTATTGTGCTATTTAATCTTGCCTTTGGAGAAAAGTCAATCACCAGTCCTTTCTGATTACTGCTCTTGAAATGTGCAACAATTACTTCTTTTCATTCACTTCTTAGGAATACCTTGTATACCGTATTAGGTATATATTTTACCTGCTATGTTATTAATTGCGGGTCATGTTTGACATAGGCATAGTAGTTCATTTTAGGAACATTCAAGAAAGGCTGGCTAGGATGAACACAAGATTTTCACTCATGGGTGAGACACAACTAAACCCCCATCCAGCTACCTTTCATGCGGAGTTAAAGATGCCTTCTCATAACTTCTGCTAATCTATAAGAACACGTTACCCCACACATCACAAATACATGGCTATAATGGTACTCAAAACCTCCCTTTGCCTACCCTCCCAAGGACTTTTCCTGGGGCAGAATAAAATGAAAACAGTATGTGATTCAACCTCATTTGCTTTTCAGGATTTTAACTGACTCAACTTTGACAGATTAAGAAAAATTTTGTTTCTGCTCACTCTTCTAAAACTTTGCATTTTAGATATAATGAACCTGCCATGGTTTTGCAGAACTTAATACCCATCTGGAATTGCCTCTTCTGTATTTAGTTCACTTGTACAAAAAACCTACTGGCAAGCCTAGGTGTATGACTATACCATATGCTCAAGCCCACAGACTGGGGAAAAAACAAGAGTCTGGTTTTATTCACCGAAAAGCCTCAGAAGCTGCTGGAAAACGGAGTTAGGTGACCACATTTCTCAAAGTC
Source organism: Nipponia nippon (assembly GCF_047370975.1). Taxonomy (NCBI): domain Eukaryota; kingdom Metazoa; phylum Chordata; class Aves; order Pelecaniformes; family Threskiornithidae; genus Nipponia; species Nipponia nippon. The sequence continues at coordinate 27,472,285 of NW_028262336.1, forward strand.
TGACCTGGTTTAAAAGCAGAGCTGAAATCCATGCTGTCTGTTTCACAAAATCCTGCCAAATTAAGTGTATGTGAGAAATTCCACAGCTGTAAGTTTATGGGTTTAGAGGAGCGGAGCTAAAGGGTGGGGTATTAGAGCTGGACTGCTCTTTCCTACTGCACAGGAGGATTTTTATCACTAGATCAGCAGCAATGCTTTGGCCTGCCTCCAACTGCATATTTCCACAGCAACCTCGTTGGACTCAGGAAAGGCTTTGAGCTTCCCGAACACAGAGGCACTGAGTAAGGGCCCCTCTGTAGATCCCTCTTCCACGTCCAAATAGCCAAACTTGACTAGTTTCAGCCTGCACTGTGCTCTCTCTGTATGAACAGACACTGCTCCCACAGCACAAAAGGTACCAGAGCAAACTCTGAGGGCAACAAGAGAAAACCACGGCAAAAAAATTCAAATGGATTAAGGTACATGTTAGGGTTGATCCTAATGATCCTGCTCTGTTTGGCAATAATTTACGTTTCAGTAAAATACTGCTGAATTAGAAGAGAATCATTTTAAACTGATTTTAATCATTATATGCTCACTTTATTCTATGCGCAAAGTAAGGAGGTTAATTAATTACCTTTCAAAGTTTTCCTGTATGTTTCCTTGCTCTGAAACCCTTTATTTCACCACTAGGAGCTGGATTTCTTTTCTGCTTCTCTTTGCCCCCTGCCACCGGCTTCCCACAGAGAATGTGCATCTCTTACCAATGAAGATTAAACAGGGAGGCATAAATCCAGCAAAATCTGACATGCACGTGAAAGAGGGAATATAAACAAATTATAAAATCGACCTGCTCACAGAGAATGATGGATTTGAATTCCTCTATTTAACTTGCAAAATGAAGGGGAAAATTTCCAACTGTTTTAAAAACTGGAGGCATATTGGTTCCAGCTGCCACTAATCCTCCTTTTCTGTAGTAAGGCCATCAAGCAGGATGAAACAATACAGTATTTTGACACTGGATACTGAACAGCTGCACCCCATTTTCAAAGGCAACAAAGCACAGCTAAGCTGCATCAGGAATCAGGGATGAGGATCAAATTTTAAGTTTCTGGGCAGCCTGCATGACAGTGCTTCTGAGAACAGAACAACAGTACAAATATTTGGTTTTGCTCAAATTTGTTTTCTGGTAGACCTTGAAGCTATGCAATTTCATCTCTATATGCTCCCTGGCTCCCTTGCTGCCCAGAGTGGTAGCCTGAAGCACTCCTCTGACACTGGCATTGGGCAATCGTCTGTGTAACACCTGAAAAAACTGCAGTTAAAGTTTTTGGTCTCATACAGAAGCCATTCATACAGGATTCCCAGAATTTTGTAGTTTTAGGTAGAATGGCACCGAAAACCACTGATTTTCCAGGCATGTATAAGAACGTAATGACTACTCTACTGGCCCAGACCAAAGGCTCCCCTAGTCCCATATCTTGCTATCCTACAAGGAAAGCCTCCTCCAAAGGAGCAAGTAAATGATGAAACTTCTCCTCACATAGCCTTCCAGCTTCCCCCTGTCCATAGCTCAAGGACTTTCCAAGCCAGTTGAAGTTTCTTTTCAGCTCCCCTAAAGAGGCTATCCCTTGAACACAAGCACCACATCATCTGTATACACATAGAAAACAGGAGTTCCCAATGGATCAGGATTTTGTCGCTCACGGAGAGCCACGCACCACATCCATGATCAGTCTGATGACACCAGGAGTGCCAGACTCACTGTACTCCTATGGTAACTGATCTGCAGGCAAAGACTGGTCATGGATTTCTAGACATCCAAGAGTAAAATGAAATCCTGCTGCTTCAGGTGGTCTGCCAGAAGTCCAAAAAATCTTGGGAAATGTTCAAATTCAAGTACAAGGCAATACGTCCAAGTGATTAAACAGCATATGGAAAATACTTTTTGCACACACACACATCTATATATATATACACACGCATGCACGCACATCACTCTTACGGTAACCCTCCTAGCTGTGTGCAGAAGACATGCACTTCAATAAAAAAGCCTAACTTATTTTTCAATTTAAACCCAAATTCTGTCCTTATAACTTTAGAGAAAGAGACTCCACCACTTTATATTCAGAATCTACTTTTGTAGCAAACATACTAATAGCGAACCATGTAATTTGAAGCAGACTCTGGAAGGGGGTTCTTAAAAATATTTTTGCAGAACTCCAGAAAAAACTCCCTTTTGTAAGACTACTTAACAAGTCACCAGCAAGGTTATGACTTACTCTCCCAAAGACAACACAATTGCATCGAATATACTTTTAGTTTACTAGGGAACCACCAGAGAAAAATACAGCTAGGGTATCAGAGTTGAATTTTCCATTAATCCCATTTTCTCTTTGGCTAGGCTGCCAACGTTTGGATTCACAGTGTATTGAGATTTCTGGCTCCATATCCTGCAAAGCCGTTAGCGGAGTGGATTCATTCATTAAGCTATTCAGCTATCATCAATCACTCCTCAGATTTCACCCCCTGCCCCACAATAAAACCAGACAAATCCTCCTGCTGAATTCAAGGTCAGCTTTTCGTGCGCTTTGGCACACATCTGACCAGCAGTTCAGAGGTACATGCCTGAACTGTCAGTAACTACAGAGCACGCAACCAGAAAACGCTGAGGCAGAACAGTACCACCACCAAAACTGGCAAAGGAACTGTTTAAAGACCTAAGTTTTTAAACTGTTCACTTCCATTAGTTTTGAGATGAGTCCCCGTTTGGTAGCACCTTGAGCTGATGTTTCAGAGTGATCAGCTTTTGTAGGGACACAATATAGGATGCACCTCAGTCTTTTAACAGTACCTTCAAAACTTACTTCTACTGGAGTCATGTGTTCATTGACACAGCCTTTCAGGCCTGATGCTCTCCCACTGAAACAGTAAATGTATTATTAATTTAAATGTCCTGGGAGCTGACTACAAGCAACCCAAGTAAAAAATGAAGATTTTTCTGCTCTCAAAGTCAGTGTTGACCTTTTTGTCCCTTAGTGTTCTGCAGGTGAAGTTCACTTTTTTTTTTTTTGCAGTAGAGATGTCATCTGCATCCCACAAACATGAAAAATCAAGTTCCCTTGTGCTAGGAGTGAAGTTGCACATTTTGGCAGCTCTAGAGACCATTCTGCTGTTACGTGTGGTCCCCATCCTCACTTTCCACAAACTCGGATACCTGGAGAACCAAGCTGTCAGCCTGATCCACACACAACTTGAAATCAAATCATTTTTCTGGGGATACTTTTCAGACATGATTACATTTGCACGAGGCTCAACTTTACAGCAGCAGCTGATTGGCTAAAGCCAAACGTGAAATCATATCTTAGGTGAACTACCTAAAACCACACCGCAAGGGAGCAAACACGACCCGCAGCCAGTCTATGCACGCACCTCATCTCGCTCTCAGTCCTGAGCCGCAGACTCCAGTTTCCTAAGGGAAGCTGCATCCCAGCCTGTAACGCGCTCATCTGTCTGCTAACAAGACTCTTGAGTCCAAGCCCTTCACTACCCTCACAATAGTCAGAGGTTACAATACGCATCTCGCACTCAGACCAAACAACATCCTCTACCAATTTAATACAGACTAGCTTCATTTTCCACAAATTACTATCTTGCAAAATACAGATTAACTCTTACTATCTTGCAAAATACAGATTAACTCTTCATACAACTACTCTGAAGTCCCCCTGTGACACTCCTACCTAAGTAAAAGATTTTTCTTTTACTTGGCACATAGTAAAAATAAGAGAGTTTTGCACTATGGGGTGGAGAAAAAAGTTTGATGGTGATAAAGAACTAAGACGATGATCACTTTTCCATGCTCCCTGAATATGCAGGTTTCTCTGCAGAAGGAAATTCACTTAAAACATGTAATTTTACCAGGTTAGCTGTATTGATGCAATTCCCTGTGAGGCCAAATTCAGGATCTAATGGCTACATCTTACACTGCTGATCCAAAAGTCTTTTAGTAACATAATGTGTTTTCCATCTAGGAAGTGTTCAAGAGGTGAGAGGCATATAAACATTTGGCTGTTTTCCCACAGTGTTCGTGCAGATTCTCTTCTTCTGGAGGTCACAGACTAGTTATTTTGGTATTGAATACAAACATCACAGATACGGAGTCATTAAAAATTCCATTCAATCCACATTCTGAACTTAGTGTTTACACCCACCAATAGCCATCAGATCCAACACGGACAACTTTGAATTGCTAGTGTGCTGTCTTCACGCCATCCAACAATCCTCACAAAATTCTTCACCAAACATTTCAACAGTTCAAGAAACAAAACAGAAAATCACAATCACCCTCATCCTTAAGCTCCATCTTGACATGATGAAGTATCCTACTGTGCATCACTTGGAGGGGTGCTTCATCATCCTTCTACAGGATCTGTGAATGGTTACAATTTCTGACAACCAAATCACTTCCACGTTATTTGTTTAAGTATCTTTATGTATGTATCTATTTATCTATAGGTATGTACGGGGTGTGTGTGCTTGTGCCTTCATTTATGTACACACAAAGTCTAAACTTTTAACTTTCAAACTAGCTGACTGCTGTAGTAGCTCTTGCATGGGGAACACACACTCACTGCTCCACAGCTGGACTGTACCTGGGCACACCTTTTTTTCCCCCAGGATCACTACAGTGATTTTGCCACAGCTGACAGAACTTGTGGTGTTGCACTTACCCTGGGTGGGACAGTCTGCAGGGCTGTGATATAGTTCTCCAGAGCAATGCGGCGACGGTCATTCAGCATGGCTTCCACCCGAGCCATATGAGTCTCCACCAGCTGTTGTCTTTCATTCGCTGCTTCTTGTTCCAGTGATTCCACTTTCTCCTGGAAATGCTGAAAAAAATACCCATCACAACAGGAACAGTGAAGACATAAGCGGAGTCCAGCGGATGGCAACACCTCCATCTGCAAATCACCAAAATGTCTCCCCATGTCAGTCTAGCTTGCCTCCCAGGAACTCTGCACTGAATGCACCTTTTCCTGATTTCAGTGGGAACTCCTGATGCCCTGTATTCCTGAACACCTGGCCATATTTTATTAATCTAATCAAATATTCCTGACATGTTCAGCACAACCACCAGCGAATCCTTCATTTGCCTCCTAAGACAGTGGTTCAGCGCTAGAGAATTGTGCCTAGAAGAGGGTGGAGTTTGGCACATGTAGGCTCCCTGCCATCACGAGGGCTTTCCATGTATCAACATGACTTCATGAGCAGATCTACATGGGGGGAAAGGGGGCGGGGAAATTCCAACCTGAACAGAGTCACTATAATTTCTTATAAACTGGCCACCAGGAAGAAAAATTGAGCCCAGACTTATTCCACTAAAGGAAAAGATTGACTGGGTAAAATGCACAGAGAGGAAAGGTGTGGGATCTAATGTGAGATGCAATCTGGTTCTGAGCGTTACCTTTTTATAGTTTTGCATTGAAATCATTCTAGCAGTATTGAATAATACCTTACATAGCCACAGTGGGATTCAAGGAGTGTCTGGCTTGTCAGAATTTTTGAATTACAGTGTAATTTTGGATAAAATAATTTTTGGCTGAGGGTTTCTTTCAGATAAAACATGGCAATTTCTTCCTTAAATCACATCTTCCATCTCTGCTTTGAGCTTAGGTCCTGCAGCTTATATTAGTTTATCACGGTTTGAAAGGGGCCTGTGGGAGCCAAGTTTTCAGTTCTCACTGAAGGCAAATCTAAACTCAAGCGGAATTCTACCCCTCCACACAGTCACGAGCGATGTTCTGCACTGCTGTTCCAGGGACTGGCTGCAAAGTACAGAGACACCCAGCGGCCACTAACAGCTGGAAACAAAAATAGCAACAGCAAGAGCAGAGAATAACATTAAATCCCCATAGAAGTAGGTCTTAAAATTCTATCACACCCAGCACCCCTTGTATTTTAACTGCGGTCCCAGTGGGTAAGGCTGTGGTTGCATTTTCCTTTACCTGGATAACAGCTTTCTTGTCAGCTTTTGGCAAGTTCTTTGCTTGGCGTTCTGCCTCCTCCCACTCTCTCATGACCTAATGAACAAAACAAGGAGCGTGACTTTTGTATTTTCCTCTTGTCTCGGGGCTTAGCAACAGCCAAGCACTGCAGCTGCGACAGTCATCTTTTTATATTCCTCTCCTCCTTTTATCTCTATTAAAAAAGCAGTTACAACATTTAACAAAGGTAGGATCCTGTTATTAAATTAAACAAAGACGGTACTTCTGTGTCTGAACATTGTGCAAAGCTCTCACAAGTCTGCTGTGAAGCAACACAGCTGTTAACCAACACTCTAGTGAGGGAAGTGGAGGTCTTTATAGGTGAACACACCAACCCCTTTTCATCTCAGCCAGAACGGAAACCACTTCCACCTATTGCACATCCTTGGTCAAAATGAGTGAATTTCAACTTGTTCTAATTGATGCTTTTTTTGGTACTGCAAAAATTTTTTTATTTATTTGACTACATCACTGGCCTTTGAGTAGGACAGATCAAGAATTACAGAATCACAGACTCATAGAATCATTTAGGTTGGAAAAGACCTTTAAGACCATCAAGTCCAACCACTAACTCAGCACTGCCAAGTCCACCACTACACCATGTCCCTAAGCACCACATCTGCATGTCTCTGAAATACCTCCAGGGATGGGGGCTCAACCATTTCCCTAGGCAGACTGTGCCAGTGCTTGACAACCCTTTCAGTGAAGAAATTTTTCCTCATATCCAATCTAAACCTCCCCTGGCGCAACTTGAGACCATTTCCTCTTGTCCCATCACTTGTTACTTGACAGAAGAGACCGACCCCCGCCTCACTACAACCTCCTTTCAGGTACCTGTAGAGAGCGATAAGGTCTCCCCTCAGCCTCCTTTTCTCCAGGCTAAACAACCTCAGCTCCCTCAGCCACTCCTCAGAAGACTTGTGCTCCAGACCCTTCACCAGCTTCGTTGCCCTCCTCTGGACACGCTCCAGCATCTCAATGTCCTTCTTGTAGTGAGGGGCCCAAAACTGAACACAGTACTCGAGGTGCGGCCTCATCAGTGCTGAGTACAGGGGGATGATCACCTCCCTGGTCCTGCTGGCCACACCATTTCTGATACAAGCCAGGATGCTATTGGCCTTGTGCTAGTCTGTCCAGAAATAGGTGTCCAACACTTTAAGAACTGAATATATCTCAAGTACAACGCTGAAGAAAAATGATGTAGGAGAACTTTCAGTACCATTCCTTTCAGCAACATGAGAGACCACCTCCTCCTGTAACACAGGGCAGTATTTCAATAGTCAGGGAATAAGTTACTCTTAACTTGCTGCCCATGACATCTGAAACCTTCTCATGGCCTTACTTAGGGACTTTACTCATTTCACACCTAGACAGCAATCTCCTCAGATAACATTTTATGCAAGAACAATTGCTCTCACCGAATGCAGTGCACACAAATAAATGACTTGTTTATTTGCAGGATTAGCATGATGTCAGAAGATGACAGAAGAAAGCTAGAAGCAATTACTCACAATGTTCATTTCCTTTCCTTCCTTTCTCACCAAAAAACATACTTTCATACCGCTTAATAGAAACAGTCAAACATATGCTTTCTAAAGGGGATTTTAAAAAAGCTCAGAGTCTGCATGCATGACTGAAATTTTACCAAGACCAATACCAAAGGCAGGACAAATTAGACCTGCTGTGTCTCATGCCTGCAAGCTGAGCCTCCACCACTCAGCTCCTGTCTCAGGCTCCCCAGTTTTCCCCCATGCTGGACATTGCTAGTCAGGCTCCTTGAGGGACAGACTGGAAAGCACTGGTGGTGCCTCAGGGTATCTGATTGAGCCTGTGCCTTTAAAAAAAAAAAAACACAAACCAAAAACCAAAAAACCAAAACCAAACCTGGGATCAAAGGAGACTTTTATAAGTCCCGGTCCTTGAAATGTAGTCCCTTCTCAGTCCTATATAGGGTTGTAGACCCTAACAATTAACCAGCATGCGGATACCTGCACTCAAGACTGACTCAACATATGGGACTTTTGTTGTCAAGTTTTCATCTTCCTTTTGACCCAAAACCTGGGAATGTATTTCAAGACAGCAATAAAACAGTCATAGTAAAAACAGATCAACTCACTATCAGTGAAATTATTTATCTGTAAGAGATTCTGGCCTCAATAACAGCCTAAGAGAGCAGAGGCATATATTTTGGTAAGCTAACGCGATTTTAAGGTGGGAAATTGTTTCATCTGCTTCTGGGCTTCAGCAGGGGCATGGTTAGATAGCAGTTGTAAGCACAAAGACCTGAAGTCACGTACTTAGAAATCACAGTCTTAACTTCACTCCGCTCTTTTACTGGGAACTGTAAGCTGAAACTTAAGTCCCGAGAATTGTACTACAACCTACATGAACTGGTAGCCTGAAAGTACCTCTTCAATTTACGTTATCTTCTCATCAGACAAATATGCATTCACATGCAACTTGCAGCCAAGCTCTAGGGAGGCAGGAAACCAAAATTTACAAGGAGACATGAAAATTCATTTGCAAGGGTTACTTTCCCAGTACTTTGGCACAGGAGATTTTACTGCTTCTCTGACAAAGCAGGACTAGAGGACGTGAACAGACACTATAATTTAGAGCACCATGATGTGTTCTGGAAACAACTTATTAATGCTCAGAGTGCTGCTGTGTATTAAGTACACATTAGGTATTCATTTTTTAATTGTAAGCTTAGGTCATATGATTGTGGTGGCCAAGAAAACTTAATTCATGTATACAGGCAGCACCTTTCTAGAGACCTGAAATGTCACTGGTGCCAGGATGTGAATGTTACAGAAGACCCAGAAATTATGGCATTATTTCAAGTCATAAACTAAAATGATGTGCTCAAGCTTAAGCATTGGCCTAGGTTAGCAACTCTATGATTTTGTTCTCTCTCCTCTCCTTTTATGTCTTCAAATCACATCTCTGACATCTGCTTGATACTCTTTTTCACTCTGAATGAGCAGTTGATGGGTTTTCAGAACAACTGTTCCCTTGCCATCTTTATCCCCCAAACTAACCCTCTGCTAATCCATATGATGAAAACAAGTATTGCGGGTAATGTGATAAGGAGACCTTTGGCTAGACCAGGTCTCTGTGCCTGTTTTATTTCTCTAAACCTTTTAAGGCATGGAAGGCAGGATGATAAACTGACAGCCTACACAGCTAGTTGAGAGGGATGTAAATTACAGGCTTCAGAGTTCAGCTCCGGTGCAAGGAGAGTGAATGGCTTGTGAAAAAATACAGAATGACATGGCTGTTTGCAGAAACAATATTCAATGTAAAGATTGCAGAAGCTGTGCTTTGAGTGCTGATTTTCACAATTGAGACAACTTCAGTGGTTGAAAGCATTGTATGCTAACTAAATGAAGATACAGCTGCCCTACAGCTATCTATGGGCAGTCACGCTACCACCCAGAGAAAACTTCTGCTCTCACCGAAGGTCATTGCTTTAGAGAATTATGAGTCACTAAGAAATATGCCGTAGCACTCTGTAGGAAACCAAAGAGCAAGAAGAGGAAAAAAAAAACTCCCCAGATACGCATGGCAGAAAAAGGCTGAACTTGGCCTCTATACACTTATAAACCTATTCTCCTTCACTGACAGCACAGACCTATCAAAGCCACACAGATTTATGGCTCTTCAAGGCTTGGTGGCTTTGTGCAGGGAAAACGACAACTTCTGGTTGAGATTTAAGAAGCAAGCCATTTTAAAGTCAAACTTCCTCAGAACTCAGGACTTAGTGCCTGGCAGACGGCTTTTGAAATTGGGCTGCAGGGGACAGCAAGAGGGAAAAAGGAAGTACGGGAAGCATCATTCATTATTAAGAGAGCTGCTAAGCACAAAAATCTCATTACATTGAAAACAGCAGAATTTATGCCCATTTTTTTACACTGGGGCACAGCAGCATACCTGCAAGAGAAGAATTTATGACAGACATTTGGGTTACAGCAATCAGACCAGCAGAGGCGCTTACCTGAAGGTTTGCTTAGTCAGAAGGTCGAAGTCATGCCAATACGATGCTTACCTTTGTCAAGGGGTTTTGTTCCCCACTTAAGTCTTGAGCCTGTTTCTGGTAATAACATCATTAAACCTCTCCAAAGAGCCCTGAGTATAACTGAGGGGGGTACTCCTACTAAGCTGACAGTCAGTTTTAAGGAAGGAAAGAGCCCTCCCACACACAATAACAGAGACAGTGGGATCTAGGGAATATAGGGACCAGTATTATTATCTCAGCAAGTTTGCAGATGACACCAAAGCTGAGTGATGTGGTTGATACTCTAGAGGGAAGAGATGTCATTTCAGAGGGACCTTGACAGGCTTGAGAGGTGGGCCCGTGCGAACCTCACAAAGTTCACCCACGCCATGTGTAAGCTGCTGCACATGGGTTGGGGCAATTCCAAACATCCATACAGCCTGGGCAATGACTGGACTGAGAGCAGCCCTGCAGAGAAGGACTTGGGGGCACTGGTGGATGACAAACTGAATATGAGCTGACAATGTGTGCTCGCAGCCCAGAAAGTCAAACGTATTCTGGGTTGCATCAGAAGAAGCGTGGCCAGCAGGTCAAGGGAGGTGATTCTGCCCCTCTACTGCACTCTTATGAGACCCCACCTGGAGTACTGCTTCCAAATCTGGGGCCCCCAGTATAAGAAGGACATGGACTTGCTCGAGCGGGTCCAGTGGAGGGCCACAAAGATCATCAGGGGGCTGGAGCACCTCTGCTATGAGGCCGGGCTGAGAGTTGGGGTTGTTTAGCCTAGGGAAGAGAAGGCTCTGGGGAGACCTTACAGCAGCCTTCCAGTACCTGAAGGGGGCAAGGGGTAATGGTTTTAAACTGAAAGAGGGTAGATTTAGATTAGATATAAGGAAGAAGTTCTTTACTGTGAGGGTGGTGAGACACTGGAACAGGTTGTCCAGGGAAGCTGTGGATGCCCCCTCCCTGGAAGTGTTCGAGACCGGGTTGGATGGGACTTTGAGCAACCTGGTCGAGTGGAAAGCATCCCTGTCCCTGGCAGGGGGGTTGGAACTGGATGCTCTTTAAGGTCTCTTCCAACGCAAACCATTTATGGTGCCACTGCCACTAAAAATCAGCTGAAGACCTCCCTAGGATGTTGGAACTAGTGGCATGCAATGACCCAAAAAAATCTTGAACATAACACCAGCCCTGTTCAGGCTGGTTGAGGACTGCGGTATTTTCAGATGCTTGCTTTGGAAATGAACTTCCAAGTAGCAAGACTATTCTAGGAGACAAGGTATCATTAAGTTCCTATCAAAAGTACTGTACATGCTATGATTCCTAAAATACTGTAAACAGCCAGAGGAAGAGTAAATTTAAGACACGAGAGTGTCACAAGATGTTTGAGGAGAGAAATGTATAAATACACTGCTCCCTTGAGTAAGGTTCAGTATCTGGTTCCACCAGGCCATTTAGCAGCAGCTATTTAAGTGAGGGAGCTGTACAGAAGTTAACTAACTGGAAAGAGAAAGAGGAAAAGGGGAATTGTACCAAAACAGGGAACAAGAACCACGATATCCCGCAATCAGTTAGCGTAATCTCTCCCTGTTATACATCAGAGAGTAGCAAACATTTAAAGGTTACACATGCACTGCTGAAGAGCTATCCTGCTTGCACGGAAACGTAGCTTTACTGCTATTTGGAGTTGCATTAATAATTCTTGGGAAAAGTTTAAAATTGTATGCTAATGTAATTCTCTTAACAGCAGTGCCTAGCAAAGTTTATAAGCCTTGTTGCTCCAGGTGCCGTGCAAGATGTAAAGGTAGAAAAACTTTCATGCTCTGTAGTCTAAAGGGATGGACACTTAAGAGCAGAAGGGATTAAAGCAATCTGAACCAGAGGTGCATCAAGTCATCGGACTAAGAGCACAGACTCCGCTACTAAGAGAGTCTTTTAGGAGCTGTGAACTATGAACTGACACAACCACCGACAGAAGCTGGGTCTCTGCCTGTGTGAATATCTTTATGCAAGACGAAAAGAAACACGAGTTGTCAGAATTTCACAGTAAACAAAGGGAAATCTCAGAAAGAGGATATACAGAATATCTGCATTTGCCCTGAAGACAGGTTTTGATTAAAATATTTGATTTCAATTTAATTTTTTAATGATAAACTTCCCTACTCCTTAGATGATTACATTTTATATATGAACTAGAATTATTAGTTAATTGGCTGTTGCAAAGTAAAGTGTGCATCAAATCAAATACTGTTTTACTGTTTTAAAACTAGATGCTTTATCAAATAAATATCTGTATTTCATGAACAAACTAATTTATTTCAGATTATGACATTTATCAAGATCACTGATTTTTTCCTTTCTTTTTAATAAAGAAAAATGGGCATTTCTGCTGCTTTATAAGCCCCCATTTCTCAGCCTTGAAAGAACTGGACTTTGAGAAAAAACCAAACCAAACCCCAATAAATACGTTTGGTGCAGCTGGAGGACTTAGCTAGTGACTCTCACTTGCTAATGTTTTTTTTTTTTTTTTTTAAAGAGAAAAACATCGACAGCAAAAGCTTACTGAGTTATTCAGCATTGTTTTTAACATAACAAGTAACAGCTTCAAATTAATTTTTAGTTAAATATGTATTAAGAACATACCTGATTTTAAAGAAAATGTAAAAAGCAATTTTCAAATGCATTGCTAGAAAAGGAGACCAGTGGTATGGGAGACAGACATATTGCAGTTCACATGAGGAAATACAGAATGGTAAACTAGCTGGCTTTTCTACATCGCCGTAAGGTGTCATATTTTTTAAACATTTGAAATGTTAACTGGGAGAGGCTAGTTCAATACTGTAACAAAACCTTACTCGTAAAAGGGTAAACTAATTTTTAAAAACTTAAGTTAAATCTCTGCTTCCAAGCTCTGCAGGGGTCCTATGTACTTCAAGACATACGTACTTTAAGTTGTGATTCATAAGCAGCTTAAGCAAATTAAAGATCAAAGATCTATCTTTCTTGATGCACCTATCGCGCTGCCGTTTCCCAGGTCTGACTTAGCTTGCTGAACTGGCCAGAGTTGGTTATTTTACTTTTTATTTGGAAGAGTGACATTGCAGTGAGATGAGGGAGCTGACCTGCCTCACCCGGCAGCTGTACGCTCATTAGCGCTGCCAGAAAGGATGGCTGGGAATGCGCTAACGAGGGCAGAGCACGCGCAGCGCCAGCGTGATCTTCAGTCAAGCCCTTGAACCACAGCCTTCATTTATGAGGTTGCCCCAAATGTACACGGTAAAATGTGCAGCGCATTTACCCAGAAGTTTTCTGATGCTACGGTTCAGTGCTTTTCCCAGTTAATTTTGTTGGCCTCAAGCACCGACGTTGTATGGTCGCTCTGTACGATGTTTTCTGGGTGTCTGTGCATTCGATAAGCTCTTTTCCACAAAACCATCGGCTTTGTAGAAAATAGAAAATACACAGTTCACCCAAATACTGTCCTTAAATACTCAGATACATATTTAGATTTTGGAGGCAAACCTGAAACTGCAGTGAGAGTCTGAGGACTGTTCCAGGGAAACCTGCCTTTCTCACTCACTGCCCTTCGCTTTCAGGACACCCACCCTTGCAGTGTTTTTTTAAAAAAGGCATTTTCAAGGGGAGGTAATAACGGGGTGACGACTGCATTACCCTCCAGCCCTCCACGTGCCTAGCTGGGGCAGGATCTTTCTCCTCCACTGGGCAGGCTGCGTGCACAGCCTTTGTTATCCTCCTGATTCCCAGCCCGTCCTTCCCAATCTGAGTACTACAGGCACAGAGAAATTTGCTAAAGAGACTGGGATGAGCAGCTCCCTTGGCGGGAGCACAGCACGCAGGTGCCTCGCCAGCCGTGGCTCACCTCCCTCCCTCCCGACTCACCCCACGGCTTCAGGCCGGCTCCGAGCCGGGCACCGCACACACCCACACTCAGCAACACTCACACCTCGGCCACCGGTTGTTTTAATGAAGATGTTTAATCTTCCAGAGGAAAGCAAATGATAACACTTTAACAAGCACTGCATTGGGATTATCTTCTCTATTTAAGAAGGAGATAGCATGTTTGTGCTACAACGCTTCCCAAGCGGAGGCAGACGAGGAGCACATATCTTCCTGTCTATTATTAAGTGTCATATTCATGGTATGTGGTTTGCACTGATCGGGTGACTGCTTCAGGTAAGATGCCCTGCTCTGTTTATTAGAAAAGTGCCAGTAGACGGGGACTTATTCTAAGAGCTTAATTTCAGACCTACTCAAACATTTTAGCACAGAGCTAAAGGTTAATATGTCATTAATACACAGGAACACTGAAAATGCGACAGGGGAACAAAGTTACAATGAAAAAATATAGTAAAATAGCTACACAGATATATGCAGTGGATCTGAATTATACTACATTCATTTCTGCGGTTGTTCCATCCTAAAAAAATATGCACCACAGGCTTTCCTTTAAACCTCTTGTATTTTTTCTTTATTGTTATCAGAGCAGAACTGTGACAATTTTTTATTGGCATTGCTATTATAAACCATATTTCTGAGACAGCTGATAGCTCATCTCTTAGTGTTCAATAGGATTAAAAACAGTGTACGGTTTCAGGCTACAAAAATCTTTTTGGTTAAAGGAAAAAAAGGGTTGATTCAGCTGGATTTTGGTTCAGTACAAAAGCACTAATTTTTCCTCTTTTCTTCAGCTTTAGATGCATTTCATGTTACCTTGAGGCTCAAGACCATTAGATGAACATACGCAAGCTTATGTTACCCCAGGGCAGGGCCATGTATGCATACACAGCGAGAACGAAGCTAATCACAAGCAATCTCCCTCAGCTGCTACAAAGGAAGGATGACTAATACAGTGGTCAAGCTCTTTACTTAGAACGAAGAATAATCTCAGAAAGACAGTAAATGGTGTATTTACAGCATTGCAAATGGGCAGGGCAGCTGGCTGAAGTCTTGGGAAATATGAAGGATCCCAAGCATCTAATGACTTCACAGACAAAACTCCCACTTTTAGGAATAAGGAAATCTCCCCTTACCTGAGACATCCTTTCACGATGCTTAGCTTCAAGTCTCTCCTTGGCTTTCTGGAAATGGGCATGTTCATTTTCATCTCCGGGTGTCTCCAAATATTTGTCAACGGCATCAGGAGTGCTAGCGGCAGTGGTAGGGACTGAGGTAAAATTTTGAGGCAGGGAGAGGGAAGGGAGGGGGAAGAAAAGCAGAATTTCTACTTTAGCACAGGTAAAATTTAGTCAGACCAAGCAAGAAACATCTGTTCTAATTTCCATCGGAATAAATCCATTCATTTAACCTCAGAGGAAGATATAAAAATGTGGTTTAGGTGGATATGTTACATGCAGCAAATATATATAAATATAAAAGGACTTCCCCCCACCCCATTTTATAAACCAGGAGAAACTCTTCAGAGTGAACAAGGCAATGTTATTCAGACAGGTTAGAAACTGCTGCCAAAGGAAGAATTCCAAGGAAAAAAAAGCCTGGCAATGACTAAAGCACATAAGCCAGCAGAAAGCCCTTTGCAAAGTTACATGCTTTGTATATTAGTTTATTTTCAAAAGGTAAACTGTAACACACGAGTGCCAATGCAAATAAGTTTTAAAGTGCCTATGGACCCCACAGTACCCTAATGAAATACCGCAAATCCTTCCCTTAGTGACAATTTGGCCTCACAGATATTTACTTTATTTGTAACAACTTTGATTAAGAAAACCCCTCATGGATGCTGGAAATAATCAGCAAGCTTGCACTAATTGCTAGCCATTCCTGTCGGATAACTAGGCAATACCTATCACACTGGTAGTGGAAAGATTTGCATTTGGGGTAATTCAAGCAAAGTGAGCAACAGTTCTTTCATTACGCAGCGACACCCAACATCCCCTACATTAACTAGAGTAACATTTCTGTGCTAGGGCCACAACAACAATTTAAAAAACTCTCCAATGATGATCAACTATTTCATTTCAACTATAGTGTCCCTAAATATTGTATTATGTAATTAGTTTCAGTTCCCTGGTCACATTTAGTTCAACAACTGCAAAGTTAGTTTAAAAATTCTGACAAACAAATAAACACCCTACACATAGTTGCGCAGGATTTTTTTTTAAATGCTTTTGACTACATGTGCTATAGTTAACTTCACTTACAGAGGTAATACACTGTTGCTATAAATTGCACAACGGGTTTTATAAGTTACTCACTGGATCAAAGGAAAGGCCTTGCTTATCTCAAAACAAAAAAAAAATAATCTACAAGCAACCAAAAAAAAAAGCCAACTGAGAAATCATAGGCAGTGCAAATTATCACTCCTCCCACCATTTTTAGAATTGGTTCATAAATATTTAATTACAAATTTACATTTTGTAAAATTGTAAAATTTGTTACTGAAGTACTGTAGCAATCGAACAGGAACAAATAAGCTTCCTGACAAGCCACAAAAATTACAAAAATAGAATGCAACTCCTAGTATTTTCAGTGGTTACTCTCACAACCTCAGACAATTTAAAGTCTCTGATACTTTTATAAAAGCATAAAAAATGTCCTTCTTTTTAAAGTCTTAATGATAACAACTCATCTTCAATGATAATGTGGTTTGTGCTGGGGTGCAGTGCTGCCTGTGGGGAAGGCTAGAGCCAGTGTAAGCAAATTCCAAAAACAAATCACCCAAAGCTCGGACTGAGTGAAAACATTTCTGTAATGCTCAAAAATATTTCTAAATATCTTCGCCTTTTAATCTCTAAAGCACCAGATTAATTTAATCTTTATCTTTCCTGAAGCTGCAGTTAAGTATAGTACTTTCTAATTCCATTTAGAAAATGAAAAGAAAATTTTATTTGAAAGCAGGACAAAATTTCAGAGCGTCAGAGCGAGCAAAGGCCATCCCTTCCAGGCTCCTGTTTCCTGACAGGGGTTCACCAAACACCCCCAGGCAAGAGCCGTAAATACTCTTTTGCAATGTTTAACTAACCTTGCTGGATTTTCCTTCCATGGTTCTAATTTTATTCCCCCCCCCCGCCTCAAACTTGCATGAGATTTAACATTCATGCTATGGTGTGGCAATGAATTCCACGGTTTAGTCAGGCTCTGTGTGAGGAGGGTTACCCTCTGCCTACACCCTCCATCGCTGCCTCTGCAGGACACAGCAGGGTTTAGCCCAGGAAGATTGAATGGGGGAGAGCTCTCGTGCATTTGCCATCCTTCTCCAGCTTTTATAGATTTTTTTTTTTTTTTAACTGAACTTAAGTCTGTACAAATGTGAGTGGAAAGAAGTGACGATCTAAATAACTGTCCAATAAATTATGCAAATTTAACCTTTAATTTATTGAACAGGAAAAAAGGTCACCAGCATTTGCACTGAGATCAGTTAAGCCACCTCTACGTTCAAGGCCTGATTTTCAAAAGCTCCCGTCTCACACGTGCGGCCTTTACAGCCCTGATTTCCACACGATACACTTACTTCCCACCGGGATGCTTGCTGGTCTGTTTCTGAACAGGTGAGAGTAGCAGCTGCTGAGAACTGGAAAACCTGATTTCAGTGCCTGATGCTGAGGATGTCAGAGCACCCAGGCCCCTCGAAAAGCTGTGCAAAACCAGATCAAGGATAGGCATTAAACACCACAGACCTGGATGCCTGATACAACCAGGCTGTGCCCAGGAGCACGGGAAAGGATGCTGGCAGTACATCGATATCCGACCGCAGCCTGCTGTCTCAAACTAATGCTAAAGAGGGTCATGCTAACGAAGAGCAATCCTGTGTAGGAGAAGAAAGCTGCTACCCCTGACCCTGTGCAAAAGGCTGGTGTAAAGCCACACAGGGCTCTCCACTATGCGATCCCAAAAAGAAAGAGGGCTTGGAAACAGTCGTGTGGGCTGATGGGAGCCTGGGGGACCTGTCTCATGGTAAGAAGCTCAATCAGTTACACGCATCCACCAGGGAGTGGGCTACTAATTTGATTTAGAAAATCTCTACCAAGAAAAGATTTCTGGTAACAGCTTCATCGGAAAGAAGCAACTGAGCTCTGATGGTTGGAAACCAAAGCTAGGCAGAAATAAGGCTGGAACTCCAGACCAGAAATAAGCCACCCACTTTCAGTAGCAAGCGCAATTAAGTGTTTGAACAACTTGCGCAAAGACATGCTGATTCACCCAAAAGCACCCTTGAAAACATCCTGCTTCAGCATCTCCTTCGGAAACCTGGCCAGCAAACAGGCATGAAAGAAAGGGGTAAAACAGGTGTTTTCTCCCTCCCTGCTTGCTGTCGGCACCGGTCCATGCCCAGCACGTCGGAGCAAGCCGAGCTTGCGCAAAGCCAGCCGTCGGGACTCTCAGCCTGCCTACCGCTCCTGGAACCTTTATTCAGCCGCTGGTGGCCGCAGAGACCAACCGCCCTACCAACACCAACCACGCCTCACTCTGCAAACAGAGACACTGTTTAAACTCTTAAAAAACAGGGATAATTTTCATTAAAAAGAAGTGCAGCATGTGTATTTAGGAAAATACTAAAAGGCGAGATGAAATGGTCATATATGTTTTTGTTTTCTGTTATAACTGCAATTCAGAAGCGGTCTTTTTATGAGTGGCTAGCTATTCACGTAATTTGAAATCAGAAATGTTTCTCTGACAAAAAAATAACTAGTCTGCTTAAAAACTAATAACCCTACAAGATTTTGCTCCCTATATTTACAAAGCCTGCAAATGATTATGTGACTTCTCCATCCAGTATTAAAAAAATCATAATTGTCAATAATACGTTAAAAAAATACCTTGTGATTCCCACATAACGATAACCGACAGTCTACCCTTCCCCCCAAGAAAAAAATACAGAGTTACAAAAATACTGAGCCTCCCTTCTTTGGTATAAAGCAGAAACATTTTAAAATTTCTTCATGGCTGTTGGCACAAACCCTATCCTTTGCACTCCAATACATTTGGGGACTTTGTTTCTAGCGATGTATTGCATGTTTTCTCGTAGTAAATTGGGAACATTTGGTCAGACATCAGTTAGATGTAAGGATTCCGTAAGAATCTGCAGCCTGATCTCCTTTTTTGACCATATCTGCTCTTAGGAGATTTCATTTTCTATGCATTGTTTATTTTATAAGGTAAGTCATTCTACTACTGCATGAAGACTGATCAAAAAGTGTGTGTTGACAGGTGGGGAAGAAATGCGGTATCAGATGACATTTTCTTCACACTTCCACTCATTTTACCTGTCAATTCCCAAACAGATTTTTTTTTTTAATTGTTAGACTTTAAAATCCTAACCTTCCTGGAGACACAGGTTCAATAATACAGCCAAATTATGCTCTACAACAACAATTCTTACGTAAAAAAAAAAAAAGGAAAAAAAAAAGGAAAAAAAAACAAGAGAAGAAAAATGCAACGGTATGCCACAGCTCCTGTTTCACTATTTCACATAAAAATAAATAATCCACACCAGCCTCTACAGTGAAAGAAAAAACAGGCACTCACCAACCTCGTATTAAGTGAAAGGATTAGCAGATGCCCCTTTTCTGAATGACATCAGCTGTTGCATATAAGATGGGCAACGATTTGAAATGAGAACATTACCCAACTACAGTGTAGTATTCACTGGATGCATTCATTGCCTCTGAATTCCACATATGCAACTGCCTCATTAATGAAGGATTAAGATCAAAGCTTTCAGTTGTTGACTAAGATCAAAACTAATTATAGCACTTCTGACAATCACAAGTGCATATGGAGTGTCTTTAGCAAGAGGGTTTCTATTATTGCTACTGCTACCTTGTGAAATGAGCTGTTTTTACAAGATGGTATCCCCATTCTTTTGTGAATAAGCTACTCCGCTTACAGCAGGGTGGCAAAACCAATGAACAGAATCTAAACAACAGGGAAGGAAAATAACGATTACCTTCTTATTACAAAACAGACAAATTGCCAATTGAACAATACAAGACAAACGAGGGCTGGGAAAGGTTTATCTAAGATTGTAGCAAATTACCATTATTTTAAATGTAGAAAAAAGGAAGTACACCAGGATGAGTTTTTACATAAGAGGTTAAGTTTAATATAATTTAATGACTCAGAGAAAAGCGTGTGCCGAACTGGTATGCTTTCTAGTAGAGATCAATACTGGGGCACAGAACAGTAAGTCTCTTTACATACTATATATCAATTATAATCTACTGCATTATAGAGACAACTATTCTCATTCTTAGCACTGTAAGCTGGACAACCAGCAGGCAAAGTGCCATTCCTTTTCACTTTTAATTACTTCTCTTCATACATGCTTTCACCAAGACCATTTTCTGAACCCTGTCTAAAACTACAGAATAAAGGGGAGGGCAGAGTTCCTCCCATAGCCAACAGCACAAAGGAGACCTTGTGAGAAAGAAAACCAGACATATTCCCAGTTTTAGTATTTTACCTGTAAGCAGCAGGATGCTAGTGGTGGTCGTTTCTTTTTAGGGTTTTGGGGGGCAAACAGACGGCACTGCTGTTCTCCAAGGGTTGGCATCACCCCAGGATGGGCAGGAGTTCTGGGAGCCAGATCTTCTGCCTCGTGGCTCAACAGCACATCTCCCTGCCTGGAAGCTGACTGCAGAGCAGTGAACTGTGCTGATCACAATCAGAGCCTGGTACTCCTGTCCTTCAGGCTGCTCAACTCCAGCTGCCCACTTTTTAATTTTCAGCAAAGGTGCTCAATAATGCGAACTCCTATTTAGTTACTCATTGATGTTAAGGCTCATCCATTTCAACTACGTATTTATCACTCAGCCTGATCACATAACCATTCAGCTGGGTTTTATTTATTTTTCACATTTGCTTTATCCTCATGTTTTAACAATTATATTTAAGACACCCAAGAAGTCTTTGAAAGTAAAGTGTTCTTCATAAAAATTGAGGAATTCTGACTACAATGGTAGGGACTCGGAAAGCACAAAGCATGGACTGGATAAAAACAAACATATTCTTCTGTCAGAAGAAATAGTTGGTACTGAATTAAGAAAAAAAGCCCCCTGTGAAAGTAGTGGTTGTATGCTCAGGGATCACATCCGAAGCAGTAAAAAGAATCACCAGTTCTGAGACTTGACTTCTCCATCTTCAATTTCAAGCTGCCTCTTAGCTTCCAAAATTTTGCTAAATTAGATGAATGTTCCTAAAGCGGATTAGAAAGCATATTGCTTAAAAATGTCTACTAGTTTAACTGAAAGACATTCCAGGCACAGGTGACATGTAGAGAGTCAACACATGAAAGAGAACCCAGCGTTCCAGGGGGATGCTCCTTCCTTTCTTAACAGTTGCGTTATCTCATTGTTTTTATTAACCATCAAGGCTAAACTACTTTGTCGTAAAAGACTGTGTATAGTTTCTGTAATATTTCATAACTTACATTAGTATTCAAAGAATAATTACAGGTCAATGTAGCAACCTTGGCCTGAAAATATAATTAAGTGTATTGAGATAGAGGAATCACATTTTTAAGAATAACATTCCCTTTTGAACTCTTAGTTTGCAAAGACTGATCCTATCTTCCTTTGATATGTCATAATTTAAATAGTTGGCATGGCATCAAAACAATAGGCAGCGTGACAGACAGTTTAGTGAAATCCCTCACGGACACTTCTTGGAGAGAAAAAAAAACACAACATACTCATATTATTCCTCCTCTGTTGCCTTAACAAAAGCTGATCCTTGCCACCTAAACTAGGTTTAAGTTAAATTTTCTCACACAAGAATCCTTCTGTTTAAGAACTTCAAGATACATTTTCTATCTGTGCACAGCTAGAACTTGGCAACCATGACTGCAACTTCCTTTCCACCAGCCCTGACAAATGTAATTTTGCCTTGCTCATATCCATTCAACACTCATCTCGGCCATGAATCGCTCAGATCACCCCCCCCCTCCCCCGAGTTCTTCGATTCATTTCGTGCTTGGGAGGAGGTCCCCAAAGCAAACTTTCCTCAAGCATCTTTGCAATACTCTGCTTCAAGGTCATTCTCTTTTGATTTGTCACCATAAATTTAAATATTTATGAGGGGGAAAAAACCATTAAATTCTTCACCTGTTACCTTAAATGAGATTGCTGTGAACAAATACAAGACAGAAATATTCTCCTGAATGTGCCTTCTACCGAGGATGTAAACAAGTCATCAAGTTCCACAGAGTAAAACAAACAAACCAATCAACCAAAAAACTGTGGTTACACCCAACAAAACAAGTTAGAGCAAAACCAGTGCCTACAACAATACATTACATCAATACAACTTGAAGTGCTTGAAGTTATCAGTAGTTTAACTCTTGTATATGAAAACATTTGCATCACTTCCCTTTTGAATCCTAAACCTTACCCAATTGCTTTTTTAAAAAGGCCCAGTCCAACACTGGCTCCATGTGTGGTTCAAGGGTGAAATATAAGTGTGAATTTATATAGATGAACAAACCGTGGAAACAGAAATGAGTCACTTGCATCCACTAAAGGTGGTAGTCAAAATTAACAATTTAAATAGATTATATTAGAATTCATCCCATTACAGCTCCTAGGCACTGAATGATAAGTGTCGAGCACTTACAATGAATAAAGAACTGCAAAAATATCTTTTTCTTAAGATTTCATCTACACTATTTGAAATTGGCCTCAACTTCACCAAGACGCATAATTTTGTTGAGTTTTCATGCCAGAGATAATACAACCCAGCAGATACAGGCAATTCATGCTGCAGATGGTGGGAGAGGGACACATTTAAGTAAAGTCTTGAGAGGCAATGTCCCCTTTATTGCTAATTTGGGAAGCAGTAAGATAATTGACTATAAAGAGCCTTTGTGATGAAGCAACAGGTTGTCCTAGTGTGACTGGCTTAGTGAATTTGTAATAACTTGGGGTTTTTTATTCATTCAAAGACTTCATACTTATTATGTGAAATGCTTCCTTGCAATCTCACTACTTATAAAGGCAGATTTTTAGGATCTGAAATGTTAGCACTAGACTTCTCTGTTTTAAATTATATCTCCTGTAGTGCCATGACAAATTAGTATTGTAGCTAGTTACCACAATGAATATTTTCCAGCACCAAGTGAATTGCCAAAAGAAATGGGTTCCTGGCATGAAGCAACTTGCATGCTCTGCTGCTTTTATAGACAGAGGCCTGCCAGCTCCCCCATGAAGCTCACGAGCAGCGGAGGGGCAGCATCACCCAGTCCAGATGGATGTGGCCTGCTTTCTGTCTTTGAGCTTCCTACCTGACGTCAAGCTCAAGCAGTCTCTGTACAGATAAAATAAGTAATCGCCCAGTAAGTAAGACAAATGATTAAAATGTGCTACCTAACTAAAAATTGGGTATACTTTACTCTTCTACTTACAGGAATGCACTGCAGTTCTTTAATGCCTTAGACACGCTCTGGAAGTTGGCATACAAGTTTAGCTGCCAAAACATTCTATCTCCTGCTAACTAGGGAGATGTCAAGATCCCAAACAAGTAACAAATAAATAAAAAGGAAATTACTGGCAACAGGATTATCATCCTACAAGCTGCTGCTGTTAAAAGGTACAGACTATTATTCGCAGTACCTCTGAAGAAAAACTGAACTGGACACTGCAGAATGCTAGAGGTCATCAATTTTCACTTCACTTAAGAGCGTGAACTAGAAACACCTTAAGACCGATCTCATCAATTATCAGGGACAGACCAATACTAATCTGCAGGCAAGCTGAAGTTAGCCTATATGAAAAGCAGTAAGAGTGGATCCCTCATATTGGTCTTAGTCTTGTGCACAATATATTAATCTATATTTAAGAGGGTGTGAAATTCCATGTTTATCATGAAATTGTAGCCTTTAATGTGTTTCTTTTCATATCTTCCATTTGAAATTGAAATAAAGTATCTGTCACTTAAAAATCACCAAGAGATTTAGCAAGTTTGTACATTTACAACATTTAGTCTAGAGAAGAAATACTGTTCTACCTAAACTGACCCAAAAGTCTGTGATAGTGCTCTAAAATTATCAAAAATAAAACAATGCGTATTAACATTTAAACTTACTACTAGGTTTCAGGGTTTACGCAAGGAAGGAGGCAACACTGAACCCTGTTGGTTCCCTCTGTTGTTAGCTGTAGGAATTCAGTACAATGATAAAACAACCTATTTTATAAAAGGTCGTTTTAATGACATGTCAAAGTTTTCAAAAACTGACTGCGCCACCAGAGTACAGTTCGCTCCCGCTTTAGATGCAGAACAAATGAAGACACAGCAGCACGAATTCCACTCCGCTCTGAACGCACCACGCCATGGCTGCAGGAGGTGCTGGGAGAGCTGTCTCCTATGCAACAGCTGACACATGAAACACATTTAAGAGAACAAATTTTCCCAGCTTTGAAGCTCCTTGTGTCCCCAAGTTAAGACTTGAACATTAACATAATTTCAAAATAGTACTTATTAAAAACATATATTTCCTATAGCTTTAAGGATGTTTAACAAGCAACAATTAAGAGACAAGTGAAAAAAATCATAGAATAGATTACTTTTTAGTATGACAATAACACACAAATCGTTCCTTTGGTAACAGCAATTTATCATCTTCTGCTTATTCTTGTCAATACATACCCATTCTGAGGTCATTAAATCTGAATTAACTGCCTGATAGATCTTAATGACTTCAAAGGAGCCATTATGGCCAGTCACACAGTAGAAGTTTGAGTCCTTACATTGAATAGCAACTGTAGACAGTATTGAACATCCTTATTAAAAATCAATAGAGAGCGAGCACGTGGTCTGGCAGGCTGAAGGAATTGGTAACAAGATCCTTAAAGCCTCCTACTTCTAGTGCAATTATATATCAATTCCCGTGTAGCTGGGTGATGAATGAAAAAATTTGACAGTAGTAGCTCCTACCCAACAGGCAAGTGATTTTTATCAGACCTCAGAGCATCGGTGAAATTCGTTGATAGCGGAGAGAGTCTAAGGCTTTGCATGACAGGACAGACTCACCTTTTCAGATCAAGGCAAAGAGACTTCAGCAAGGAAGCAGAATGAAACATGAGGGGTTTGTTTTGTTGGTGGTTTTTTTTTTTCCTTTCTGTAGACAATGTGTTCAGGATATTAGTATTCAGTATTCAGACTTTCAGTATTCATAGTATAGGAGTATTTGTGACAACAGAACATCCTCAAGTTTTGCTTCAGTCCAATTTCAATGCATTACGAGAAAAATCAACTCACATCCCATGCTTTCATCCTTTGCCCCCTATTCAAGAGAAACCCAACCGCTATCCACTATTTCATATCACACTGTAAAATCTAACCAGTTTATTCTGCAAAGCAAACCAGCTAGACGAAGGAAAGATGTGCTTTTAGCATCCATCTTGTCTCCTGCCTAAGAGAGGCTCACTGTTTTTTTATAAGACACAAGAGAGCAACAATAATGTGAACATTGGAGAGAAAAGGAATAAAGAATGGAGTAAATAAATAAGCATGAATGCGGCAGGGGGGAAGGCACAAAGATCAAATAGAATAAGTTAAGGATGATGGGGGAAAAAAGACAGGACAGAACAGGGGTAGCCTAGATGGAAACCCTTCTCCACTGTTTTTCTTCTCTTCAGAGGGATTGGGGTGAGGGTGGTGTCTGCGCTACAGTCAGGTAAAAAAAACTGTTTCAGCAACATTAAATTGGTACCAAGGACAAGATCTCACTTAAGACTGTATTCACCACTTCTAATTATTTTCATTACCATTTCTATTCAGCAAAATGAAGAAGAATAAGGAGAAACAGCATGGTGATACTGAAACAGTAGATGAAACCAGAGGAAAACAAAGTTATTTTAGGAACAGAAATAACAGGTGTATAGATCAGGGTATAGAACACACTGAAATAAAATGAAAATACAGCAACAAAAATATCACTAAAGTAGCTTGGAAAGTGTACCCTACAGACTCGAATGTTGTTTGAGAAACTACTGAAGAAAAAAAACAAACCAAACCAAATGAGGAAAAAGCCCTCTGGGAGATCTATTTTAGAAGAACACCACCACCTCTATTTTTCCTCACTGCCTGTTGTGAAAATGAAGCCAAGCAGCTCAAGTACTCAACCTAACTCCATCTTCCTTAAAGAGAAAATGACTTAGACCAAAAACTGGGGATCCCAAAGTAAAGCAAGGTAACTATGGAAAGAACAGAAACGGTAACGTTCTTGGCATTGTTTCATTGAACTGAACCTAAGGGGAAGGGGGGGAGAAAAACAAGTGCCAAGAGATAGAGAGGAATCTCCGGGGCTTATCTGAATATCCTAATGAATATGATATGTAGCAAATTTAGAAGTTGTTTCTTATTTCATATCTGATTCTACGTGCTGTGAGAGAATTGCCAGTCTTAGAAGAGAAGATCATTTATCCTCCCGAACAGCACGAGCTGAACAACTGCTGCTGCCAAGAGACAAGTTTGAAGAAGGAAGACAATCTAATTTCCAGGTTTCACTCAACCCATAATATTCTTTTTGAGATCATGGCCAAGGTTACCCCTATGCAGAAGACTTCCCACAAAAAGATCACTAGGTTGACTGTAAGTGTAATAGAGTAAACTGCTGGCTTCCTATTACAGGCAGTCAGTGCTATGATTTTACCTACAACCTGTGTATGAAAGGCAACACCACTGCGTTATCAAAGTGACAAATCAGAATCTCATCCCTCCAAGTTTTACTGTGTCAGAATAATTCTCATGAGGTCTGTTTTGTGATGTGACTGCTCTTTTAGTCAGCAACACCCTTCCCTCTGTGTAATAGTTTTGCACCACTATGAAAGCCAGAAATGAAACTCTCAGATTTGAAGTGCTGGGTGAGTAACTACAGCTCTGTATGCAAGAAGCACGATCTTCGGAGATCTTTGAGTCTCCACAGAGTCCCACTGCAGAACTGGGACAAAGAAATGCATCCATATAGCTCAGCTTGAAGGGCAGGAGCCAAAAGCAAGCTGTAAAAACTGGATGTTTAACAAAACTGCAATTGTGCAAGAGTCAAGATCTACTACAAGTCCTTATTTATGCTATTGTCCAGCCTTCACAAAAATATTATAGATTTTTTTAGTAAGGCTGAGAAAGGCAGTAATAATTCTTAATTCCTACCAGTTATGTGAAAAGGCTTACTTTTTCCAACAAGAACCAGTGTATGCAGCTTTCAGAAACTCTTATACTGACCATAAAAGTAAAATGCTCAGCACAAAAGGCCAATAGTTATTCTTTATTTAATCCTACCTTGTTGGACACAAAACATAAGGATGAAGGCCCCTCTGCCCCCTTTTTTTTTAACTTCTGGGGAAAGGGACAGGTACTGTCACAAGAGGTGTACCATCAGAGGTAGCTGACTTTCATTCGCCTCATATAGACCAAGGCAAATGCCTGAAGTATCCAAAGTTCTGTGCAGGTAAATCATGTTCAGTCCTGTCATTCTTCCCTTGCTAACCGAGACTACTTCAGATGCAAAGTGGCAAAAGGTTTGGTTTCTCAGCTGTTTTCTGTTATTAGTTTTGATGCCCATCAACTTGTCTGGGATCCAATCACCACCTACACATGATACTCACCCACGTGTGACTGAAAAAGGTAGTTGTCCTTTACAAATTCTCTGTTGGCCATAACAGTAAAGAATAAACACAGGCTCATCTCTGCTACCTGAAACTAAATGTACAAGAGCTCAAGTAGCTTTTCTAGGCTTATTGTTCAACATCCCTCTCACTGCAGCGTTTTTTCTATGCTTCTAATCTGCATGAGCCAGCTATCTTCAGTTTACTTTTGTCTCCTTCTCTGTCTACAATATCAACTGCTCATCAATATCACACACCCTGCATTTTTCATTGCATAAGTATTTCTTCTTTAAAATTATCTTTTTTTTCTATTACTGCCCTAATTTAACTCATTACAAAGTCCCAGTTTTTCTTGCCTGTCATAGGGCACAAATCAGAGACAAACCACGTTTTGCATCTCTGGAAACATCTTACCTAACACAGGAACTTAATTGTTCAAAATTCCATTCTTCTAGCAAATAAGTTTTAGCAAGTAAGACCTCACTCCAATCTACTGCATAATTCTTCTCTCTCTTCACTACATCATCTATCTTGTGGCAGAAGCTGATCACTGTCCATGAGGTATCCTCCTCACTTGCCTTGTGGTAGACTTTCTCCATGTCCTTGCATGGAGCTTTGCCATCAACAGCTCTAAAAGATGCCAAGATGAAATGCAGCTGGAGCGCTAGAGCAGGAATCCTGCCTCCATGACTGCTCTTGCTCCCGCCCCAGTAAAAAACAGGTCAGCTCCTCTGCTCCACGACACACATAGCACACCTTGATGTCTGTGTTTGTACACATTTTTAAGCCTTCTGCTTATTGCAAATATTCCGAGGTGCAGTTTGGAAACATTTTACTGAAAGCAGCCCTAACGTGCTGCTTCTGTTCTGCTCCGCCATGCCCTGTAAGTCGGCAGGACAGCGAGAGACATACTCGCTCTTTAATGTTTCAGATGTAAATGGCAGCCAATACTCTCCTGAGAGTACAGGCAAGGCAGATGGGAGGGGAGTGTACCAGAGGCTCCTGAACCATAACACAGCTGATAAATCCAGCATCTCATTCAATATGTGATGGAGAAGGCCATCCTTCTCAAACCAAAATCACAGTGCGAACACTCTTTCTTCATGGAAAATGATCATTAAAATAAACACTGTGTTAAACAAAGTAAGTGGGAGGTGATTCACATCCACGTGCATCGCAGCCCTCAGGGAAACCTGAAAATCAAATGTCATTTCTCCCTTTTTCATTGCAAACACGCACGAAGTATTCAATCAAACTAAAAACAAGCAAACAAACAAAAAGAATCCATTCTTCTGAGGCTGGAAAGAAATATTCTAGTATTATAAGGAACTTACATTGCTTTGATTAAAAAAGGTCAGAAATAATACATGAAAATACACTGTAAAAACTATGAGGTATTTTTAAACTTACCTGAGGCTTCCCTAAAGTTTGTGTTTTTTCCTGCACATGCATTGTACATGCACACACAGAGACACACAAAACGTCAGTAAGCTTTGACAGAAAATTAAGAGGTGAGTGCGAAGGCCTCATCTAAGGAAGTGTTAGGTTTTTAGCTACCTACTTGCAGACCCCCATCTACAGCACCAAGAAGTCGCCCACTACCATGCCGGGTTAGGAGAGGCTGATGAGGATCTAGCGGTGAGCGGAGGCGTTGGACAGACCGCGGCCGGGGGTTAGCGTGAGCCCAGGCCCGCTCCCAAGCGGTGGGAGGCGTGGAGGGGCACTTACTGACGCTGCCACAGACCGCCATGCAGTACTCCTCTGAATCAAAGTTGTTCCGGTTCCCGCCGCAGCCGCCGTAAAAGAAGGGCGCGCACTTTCCTTCGGCCACGTCAAAGTACCAGCGGGAGATCATCGCGCGGCAGGGACCAGTCTCGGCTTGCTCAGAGCACACCTCTAGTCACAGGAGACCCGGAGGAACCACATTTAGCATGTAAATGGTATTGCCTCAGTTTCTTAATTAGGTGCCTCTCAACGTCCACGCACGCGAGCGAGGAAGGAGATGCACCAAGGAGGTGTTTTGGGGAACGGGAAACCCTTCCCAGGAAAACCACCCTGGAGACAACGAAGGTAAATTTTGATCTGACTTAGATTCGTGCCACTAAGTCTCCTTAGCCTGCCTATATTTTTATGTTTTTAGCTACTTTATCCACATGCAGTGAGGGGTGTTGCCCTGAAACAAGCTCCAGCATGGTGGCAATGGTACAAGTGTGAAGTTTCAGCTGCTTCCAGGCCAGAGGGGTACAACCACTGGCTGTCCGTGGGGTCTGCCAACGGCCCCAGGCAGACTCCTGCCCAAGCCACCCACTCGGTGGTACCTGTCTGGACAGGCAACATCTGAAAGCAGTAGGAGCCACATTTCTTCTTGTGGTTTTTTAGCTATATACCCCCTCCCTGACCAAATTGAGAAGGTTTCCTAGCTTATACAAAAGAAAAAACAAAATATTTATGAGTTATAAAGGGAAACAAATTCTCTTCAGACACCTATTTATATATAGTCACTGCTGAAGAAACTCCATCTTACGAGCTGCCCAGCACAGGGTTTTTAATTCACAGTTTGAGGGCTCACATATATAAAATTACTGCCACAGCTTTAACCCATCCAGGGGAGGAAATCTCATCCCCAGTGAATATACACAGGAAAAAAATTAAAACGGTTTGCATTCGTGTTCATTGTGAGCTGCCACAGTCTCTGCCTACATCCTGCAACACATGAAAACCTGAGGGAAGAACCAAACCACACAAATTAAAGGAAGACAAAGCAAACTCTGCCTGCAATTTGGAATTCAGCCAATTACACATGTAAACATATAGCCCTTTACCAATAATGTTCCAAACAGACAAAACCAGTTTTATCCTTCACCGTGCCACGTAAGTCGTTTCAAACCTCCATAACGTTAAACACCAGTATGCCCCTCATTTGCTTTCATCCCACACACTGCATTGGCAGACAAACTGGTACATTCAACTAGATGCTTCTAAATTCTCTGCATATATTTGAATTTTGTGGAAGGCAGATCCCTAAGGGTTGAAAGGTATGAAGAAATACCAGCGCATTAGCACTGAAAATCCCCTGCATGCTCATCACCTCTCAGATGTTGGCTACAAAGAATCCCACTTTTCAGAGCCTGCCCTGATCCATCACTTCACTCCCCCCAGGAGCACCACTATTTATAAATAGATTTTATGTCCAGTTTTCATTGGCAGTCAGTGTATACCTACATTTCCTTAAATACAAAATATAGGTATAATTTTACATGTGTTTAACATATTCACATATCGTATCCATAAATATTGTCAAGAATCAATTTTAAGGAGCATACATTTGGTCTAAGAGAAACAGATCCAAGTGTATGCAACCATCAAGGATGTGCTACAAATGTCACAATTCTGTACCAAGCAATTAGGGGGAAAGGAATAGCAGGGGGTGAAGGAATACTAGTTTTTTTACTTTAAGAAAAAACAAAATAAGTATATTTAATTGTACAACACATTAATTACAATTCATTGTATACTACCATATGATTAATTATAGACCATATTTAGTATGCAAGTGTTTCTTCTGACTTATTTTAAAATCAAATCCAGCCCCGCCGTCCAATTATACAGTCAAATCTTCACACAAAGCTAACTTTGCACAGCCTTGGAAGAGCTGCCACATGTCAATTAAAAATGAATAGTGACTCTTGACATTAAAGAGACAGGTATAATCAAGAGAATTTTTGCTGATGGGAAATGTCATTTCAAAAACCACAGAGGTCTCAACAACTCAGTCTTTCTTAGTTAATATTGACTATGGGCTGACCTCTACCCACACAGTAAGCACCTTCCAGGTTTCCCTCAAAACACTAGTTCTGCTATAAAGTCTGATTTATTTCATTTTGCACTGTTAAAGTGTTATCAGGATGGGAACAGCTCACAGATTTTATCTGACATTTCCTATAGGTACCTCTCTCACAGAAATAGCAGCAGAGATTTTTTTTTTTTGCATGTGCAAAAGCAAAGGTAATTGCCCATCAAATAACTGATGCCAGTGATAACAAGAAATTTGGCTTTCTGGAAACTGAAGACATTTATACACATGAGGATGCACTTGTACAAGCATTCAGGAAAACACAGGGTACCATATTAAAAAGAGCAAGCCTGAAGCACTGCAGGCCAGTGTTGTGGCCAGGGGCCGGCCTCCTGCCTGACCTGTCGTCTTCCACCAGGCTGGTGGTGACAGCACAGGGCAGTGGAGGGACATCCTTCCCTCCAGCCTGCACAGCCAACTGTACTGCTACTGGTGAGACCTAAATGGTAATTATTTCATCGCAGAGAGAAATGGTCTACTGTGCAAACAGTTTATGACCTAAATGAAGATTAAACAAGAGAGGAGAAAAATGCTCTGGGTCACTGTTTCACAATTGCTCTGTTTGAGGGAAGCGTGTTGCTGGTCCAGTCTAGGAAACTTTTCGCTGCTGTCATCCCTTTCCCAGTGTCACCATCACTGTCCACCACCACCTGTTCTGTGTGGAGGGCTCAGAGTAGCCTTCCTTCACCCCTGCTTCGGGACGAAGGTACATTTTTAAACGGGCTTCAATGCCTGGGAAATGGTCCCATCGCTCCCGTTGGTGGGCCAGTTGCTCCTCCCATGCCTCTCCATAACCCCATCACTTCTCCTTACAGAAAAAAGCCACTGCATTTAATCCTTTGCTGTACCACCTCATCTGAGAAGATGGGGAAATGAAGTGCAGACATGGGAAATTCAACAGGTTTTCTTGGGCTACTAATCCAAATACCATTTCCCCTTCCACTGCTACCGAGTGTAGCAATCAATGCCTATGATGGATGAGCCATGGTATTTTCACAGATATTACCAGCAGGCAGGCAGGCAGCATACACCGCTAAAGGATTCATCAAAAAATTAAAAGCTGTCTTTGCTTCATATATTAAACTTGTTGCTGAAAACTGATTAAAAGATTAGTTACTTTTTGCCACTATGTAATTCAATTTTACTTGATATTACAAATAATATGTATCCAGTACAGCATTAATGGGGAGTTTTGCTTTGTTTAAGGAACTTGCTCACTCTACCCCCTCCAAAGATGCATTTTTGCCTTTGGCTCCATGAAACTGGATAAAATTAAAGAGGACAAGCCTTTGCCACAACTCAGGTTCATAAGCAGTCTAAATTCTGTTTTCAGATGCTTACAGTTTTCAAACCATCCTTCTTCAACAGTAAAATTTCTCTCATCTTCTCTGGGCCCTAAACCAAAGATTACAGTTGCCAGTACCTTCCTTCTCTGAAACCTCAGATATGGCAAATTATTTTTGAGATAATCAGGAAAGTATAATTCAATTTTCTTCATTCCAAGCTTCTTATGCTTATTCCAGCCTCTCGATGCAAAAAGAGCTGTTTCTAACCAAGCAGGTAGATCATTCCCTGAAGGACAGTACTGTGGCAAAGCTTTTTGATTTGCTTTTAAATTAATAGTTAAAGTGATATACTGAAAACTAATCAGTTACACTAAACATCAGCACTGACTGTGTTATTTTTTCTTTGAAAAAGCACAGACTTCAGCACCCTAGGAAATACACAGTCTTCAAGTATGAGGACATTGATTTATAGTGGCTTTACACAAAGTACTTCCATAAACACTCATTTACCAAAATGCTGTAAGTAGAGCTAATTAGAATTTATGTGCAAACATTTTATGTACTTTTGATGATCAGTTTTTACAGAGGGAAATATAAAATATGGTTCTGAATGGCATTTTAAAATTTTTCATTACCACATAAATTGTTTTCTTCTGTTCCTTGAAGAAAACCAATTTTAAATCAAAGTGAAATTATAATTGCTTTATTTCAAAATCTCAACTCCATGCTTTTTTTTTTTCCACATGGGACTAACACTTACTCTGTGAACACCAACATTTTCAACTGAGGAATCTGAAATAAAATTTAAACTTCTAATGGGGGAAAAAAAATTAAAGCTACATTTACATACTTCTATCGCTGTAAACATCAAGGTTACTCGGTATCTTCTTCAGGATTTGAATTTATTTACATGATCATAAGAACTAAGCTCATTTAAATGCTGGCATAGTCTGTCCCAAACCTTAAACCAGAAATTGTATTTGAAGAGATTTAAGAAAAAAAGGACAAACAGGAGGAATTAGACTACAAACTCCGACCTGTCGTGGAAGCTGGGTCCTATGTTTAGTTTATAGCTCTGAAAAAACTCTTTACCTTACTGCTACAGTAGAAAGATACCACCATGCTGGCTTATAAATACTACCAGTTCTTTAATTTAACCACTGTAATGGAAAACATATTGTATTGATGCCTCTTTCTCAACTACCAGCTCTTCAGGTTTGAAGTCGGTATTGTCAAGTACATACAAATAAATCATACTGGTGGTATGAACCAACTCACTAGCACTGGTACGTGTCTGCTTTGTCTGTGTTGCTGTCAGTTCAAACTGCGTATCATCATCATCGGGACCCGAACAAGTCTTAAACAAGGACCTAAAACACTTAGCTGCTTAAGGATATGGGATCACAATCTTATATTTTACCATTTATATTTCACTAAAGAACAGAGCAATCAATTAATGTAAGAGAGGTCACAAGAATAAAACCCTCAAATATATATCATGAGGTATATGCTCCACTTTATCATGCACTAGTATATATAATATTACAACTGGAGTAATTTTGGCTGCCGTGTTTTTAGGAACTGAGAGCTACAGTTTGTGGATATTAATACAAATGTATCTATATTAGTCTCCTCCATTTTTTAACTAGCTGAGAAAAATTAGACAAGAGTAAACGCACTCTGTTTTTCTTTTAGTTATACTGTTTGTGTTCCAAAAAAGCACGATATTGTTTTGCTCAATGAATTAATCAAAAGGGAATATTTAAAGATAATTTCACTGAAACAAAACTTCCTCATTCTGAATATATGGTTAGAAGAGGCAGCCAAATCTTAGTTTGAGTATTCAGAGACAGAAGTTCATTTCAGAAGAGGTTTTTGGAATTAGGAGAAGACAGCTGTGAAGCTGGCACATACTCTAGGAATAAAGTTGGTGCACAAGCTACACAATTGCTAAAATACTTTCTACAGAGGAAGTCAAAGGAAAAAAGCAAAATGATGACTTCTAAATGCAATATTGAAGAACAGCTCTTCTAAAACTGTTAAATACCCTAAAAATTGTAATTTCCATCCTGTGCAATTAAGATTGAATTTCTCTCTCTAATGTTTATTCTTAAGCTACTGGAGGGGGATATTTGGAATAGAAAAAAAACTTAATGTATACTTGGCTAGAATACAAAGCTTTGCAATTCTGAAGTGGAACAAATATGTGAAAATACATTTTCTATTTACCTGTGCACAACACAACTACATTTTGAACCAAGGTGCCATATAGTTACTACTGATGGCCAGAACCCAAACAAAAAGCCCAGCTTGATTTTAAATGTAGGTCAATAAAATTTCATGAATTTATGTGTATTTTAAAAAAGGCATCATTTCCACATAACATCATGATTATGCTAACATGGCAAGACAGTGAATGAGGATTACCCCAAAGGTGCATTCCAGTCTTTTTACACAGCAAAACAAAATATTCAATTAATTATTGCTTCAATATAGTAAAATGACATTTTTCTCTAGGGAAACAGATTCTTGGAGGATTTCTTCTGGCAGGACATATTTCAAATGGAACCACTCTCCACCCTCCAACCTTAGGTAAAACAACAGTATTGCTGTGTTTAGTATTTCAGTACTTTTGCCCTTGACCCCAAATAGTAATAAAATATTGCTTTTCCATCAACGAGATCACTAGATCATAAAAAAGATTTTTTTCCAATTGCAACATAACTTGAAATATTATATTACGGTGGAATAGCTGTGCTTTCAATTATAATGTCTAATTAAAAGCTATCACTTTTTTAAATGCAAATCTATTAGGTTAATTTTATCAGCTCTTGTTCATAGGTTAGAGTAGATTATCATTCTTAATGAAGATCTCCGAACAAAAAGCCAGTAGAGTTATCATAATGTGTACTATTCATATAGCAACCTATCGATGTTTTCTTACTATGGAATACAATCACGTTATCACTTTCCAACTAAAGCATACTGTATAATCTTGAAGCAAATGAAGAAAAGGAACTAGTACTTCAAAAGAAAGATAATAACCTTTCAAAGAAGAAAGTGGGGCAAAGCTATGGAGGGTGAAAAAAGCCCAATTAATTTAGCACGTGCTACTAATATTATCCCAAAATTTACAGCTGATAGGTCTAGCAATTAGGGTTAACCTCCCTTGCCTTAGAATAGATGGTAGCTGTCACTGAATGGATTTAAAATCTTTTAGACATAAAAACCTTCAGAAAAAAAACCCCATGCTAGATCAATAAAGCTAAGAGCTATCATACAAACATCAGGCTACTTTTCTCTTGCTAGGAAACCAGCATACGGTCTCTCGCTTGCAACTGCAGATTGTAAACACAGTTAAATTCTTTCCTAACTGTTTAAAGGAATCCAGTTGAATTAGAGAAAGCAAAACCAATTGCTAAAGGGCAACATTATACGCTAGACGAGGCAGGTCAAGCTGAATGCTGCTGAATGCCCCGCATCTGCTGACAGGTATGCAAAGAAGCTGCCAGCTGTTTTCTGCCAGGCTGCCGTGCTGACCGGGCTGCTCTCCTTTAAATGAGACCTGATTGACTGCTATGTTGACGGGAAGCACTAAGCTGAAATTGCTTATTCTTTGTTGTACGCCAAGAGAGAGCAATTTTTCTTGTCACCTACTGTGCTGAAGGAGAGCAGAAACAAAATCACAAACAATTGCACATGACGGGGGAGCAGCGCTCCTGCTTGCTTCGGTCAGGCGCTGGAAGGATCACCTGGAGCCTGGATGCCTCGGGAGCAGCTCAGCAACACCCCAGAGGCGACGATGACAGAAGAAGTCAAACCGCTCCATTCCTTAAATCCTGGCCAGCAGAGAGTCACCTCCCTTGCTCCATATAGAGACCAAAGTCAAGAGCCACAGTTTTTCTGCAGGGCTTCATAGCCGAGCCACACTTTCTTCAGCACAAATTCAGTGATAAAAATCTCCCAGTCACCAAAGGTGAAAAATGTCAACCTGACATTAATTTCACTCTTTGCCTCCCTGCAACCTCTGACCCGCAACTGGCTGGATTTAACACCTCAACTCCAGCAAGAGCGTATCTGAAAGTTTAAACTGGCTTTGCAGCCCTGCTCCATGTGAACTGAGAGTAGAGATAGTTCTTCACAAAAGGCAGGAAAGTGAATACTGGCAAGTACCATGCTAGGAAAAATTGATTCACATTTCTGAATAAGCACTATAGCTTACAAAAATACGGTTGCTGCAGAAACTGAATGAAAAGACTGTCCTCCTGCCAATGACCTCTCCCATTCTCTAGGCAAGACTAACTTCCTTTACACTGGAAATAAGTTTGCAAGTAGTTCTGCTATTGCTATTTTGATCACGATTCATTAAAATATGCATAGAAATAAAATTGCCTGACAAATTGATTCTACAATAGCTCAAGTGTCTTTAAAGTATAACATTACATTGACGATTTTCAATTATTTATGGTTGATGGCAATCATTCAATTGACTTGGGGGAGAAAGGGCTCAGTACCAGCCCACAATTAGATCCTAATTTATGGTTTTAGAACAGTTGCTCTTTGTTGGTTTCACTTACAAAAAGCAACTCCTCTCAAATTGGACAAACCCACTCTCTGTGCTCTTTAATGCTAATGACATAATTTTAGTTACAGCTTCATAAAGCATACATAAAACTGGCTGTAAAAGGCCTGTGAAGAGCATCCTAGGATATGTTTTATGAACTGCACTTGGTAACGCTTGGGAAAAGTAGCCTGAGCAGAGCTCATGTCCATGAGAATAAAGCTCCGACACTTAACCCCATCTGGAAAGGCTTTCAAGATGTCTCCACAGGATGGACCACTTCTTAATACGTACATTGTCTACAAGGCACCTCTGCCTCTTTCATTTGCACTGACAGAGACAAACCTTTCTGTTTGCAACAGTAATACAACAGCAGATGCTCACCACAGCAGTTCCTGTGCTGGATCTGCTGACTGCATCAGGGAGACAGGGGCCCTGCAGGAACCCTTCTCTCAAGGGCAGCAAGGGAAGTAAAAGCAAGGGCCAAGGCTTTAAGTTATTTGGACATTTCTACATTTACACACAAGCAAGCATTTTGCATAGTGCAGCTCTGCCAGATACCAGTTACGCACAGTCAGGGAGAGGCTCGACACCTCCGTGCCCCAGGACGGCTGGAGGTCAGAAAGCCCAAAGGGCTGTGGCAGAACTGCGCTGAAAACTTGTGTTGGTAACAGATTGCCCTCACCTCACTTGCAGCAACACATATTTTACTCATAGTCACCCAAGGTAGGAAATTTTAGACTTGGGAAAAACAGGACAACAGCGTTTCATTATCGGCTAGAAAGTGTACACATTTCTAAAGGATTTTTAAAAGGTGGCTTCAATAGTTTGCCTCATCTCTTTTGTATTTCACATTCATATCATTACACACTATTTTCCTGAAGGCGAAACATCTTAACCTCTTTGAAATGTCAACCTCAGTAAAGAAACACGCTCTACCTAATTTGTCCTCAATTCCACTCATCCAAAATCCCATTAAAGTCAAGTGTTCTTTTTTTTTTTTTTCCTCTCTCAATATTCATTTACCAGCGAGAACAGGGCGTTTTATCCCCAGGTGGTGAAAGCTCACATATGGAAATATATTTAATTGGTTTAAAGATTTAAACATAATCTCCTCCCACCCCCTCCTCACTGAAATGGCTCTCCAATAACTGAGCAAAGCACTCGGTGCAGTTATGT
Organism: Nipponia nippon; assembly: GCF_047370975.1. Classification (NCBI taxonomy): domain Eukaryota; kingdom Metazoa; phylum Chordata; class Aves; order Pelecaniformes; family Threskiornithidae; genus Nipponia; species Nipponia nippon. Next base: position 27,510,763 of record NW_028262336.1, read on the forward strand.
AAGACAGAAACGCACAAGACGGCGTTGCCAGCCTTACAAAGAAACATTTGCAAGTGATTGTAGCAAAGCATTAGCACTTTTCATTAGCGAGCTTATCTGCACGTAGACTGAACAGATAAACCTAAATGAAGTAAAACTGTTTTTTCCAAAGCATCCCCTGGGCACCCTTCTGTCCCCGGCCCGTGTGATGAACCGTAGCCGGCAGCCCTCTGCTCCAGACCTGCTCTGCCAAACATCAGCACCACAGTTCCAGAGAAAAGGACGCTGCCACATGCAAAATGGGGGGTACTCCACTGGCACTTCAGTCCCAAGCATCCCCAGAGGCAGGGGGTGGGAAAGCAAGGGGAGAGGAAAGGAGCCAGGCCAGATGTTTTCTGCCTTGTTTCACAACCACCCTAATCGCTGCCATTCTTCCTCTGCCTCCTGCACGTCCCAACTCCTTTCTTTTCAACTGTAGCATTTAATCTCATTTTCTGCCATCATCTCCAGCACTTATTGGTAAAGATGTAAGCACTGTAGAAAAATCGTCATCTATCTTCATGAGATTTACACCATATGCAATTGTACTTATTAGAACAGAAATATAAGGATAATTCATTCAAATATGTATCATAGGAGAAATGTGGCATTTAAAAATATTATGTTGCTATGTTGGCTGTGGACTAGGGTAAAATTCAAAATTTAAAATGCAGTTATGTTAATAACTACAAAACATCATGAAAAACAAATTTTGGAAAGGAAGAGTTCTTTCTCACTCTATATTTTCTTTTTTGGGCAATGCATTCCTATTTCTGCCCATCCCTCCCCCCCCCATTAGTTAGGTTCACTTTTCTGCATAGTAATTTCTAAATTCACCTAATTTTACTGAATTACTAGCTTATGGAGAAATACTGGAAACAGGTATCTAACAGAAATCACACAAAAGTGACTAAGCACTGCTCTTAATATAAGAGACCAAACTAGCTAGTGCTACCTCCTGCTTTGAATTGACACTCCCTATCGTTCTGCAACACGTGCACATGGTAACCCACACACATACTTTTCCTGTGTTATTTGCTACATATGGCAGTCAAATTTTATTTAATATTACTTTAAAATAAACCCAACCTTTCTGCTTCCATCCACATCATACACAACGACCACACTTCATAGACAGACACCCCCAAAGACTATTTGTAATGGGAAAGGGGAGGGGATTCAACGTGCAAATTACCAAAGCCAAAGCATAACGATGCTGCAACTTAGGATATTTTGCTGTTTGGAACATTTTTTGTTGTAAAGGGCAAACATGCAAAGCAGCAGGATCAGTTTTCCAGCCCCAAGCTAAACGCCCATGAATTTACCTCTGACAACCTCTTCCACAGACTCTGTAGTTGTGGTGGTAGTGGTTGCAATACTCGTAGTTCTTTCAGTTGCCTCCTCATACTCTTCCTCTGTCTCTTCTTCAATTTCATCACCATCATCATCATCGTCATCAGCATCTTCATCTTCCACAACGGTTAGCTCCTCATCTTCTTCTGGTTGTTCTTCTACTACCTTATCATCACTAAAAGAAGAAAATTATAACATGTCAGCAATAAAAAGATTTCAACATAACAAAAGAGAACATTTTATTCAGAAAACTATAAGGACAAGAAGCTACCTGTTTCTCCATCTCCCTCCCCTTAAAATCAAAAAAGAAAGAATCAGGGACTCTGGAACGTCCCAATGAGTAAGAAATCAGAAATGCTAAAACACCCAAAAAAGTCAACATTAGCAGTGCAGCGAGAAAACCAGCAAGATGCCAGACTGGAGCTCCTCCTTTTGCACAGGAATGGAAAAAGAATCCCCACCAGCAATACCATATTTTGACATCTGAATAACACTCCGAACATGCTTGCTCCACGCTGCCGCCAACAGATCAATTTTTATTTTGAAAGAAGCTCCAGTTAGCTCAAAATGCACTCAGTTCATATGGACATGGAAAGGAGAGAGCTCCTTAGGACTTTCTCACCCAGGAGACACCTTAGTCAGAGGCTCGCTGTGCACTAACTTGCATACAGTTGCATGCACAGAGGACAACCAAGTGTTGAACTGACCTGGAATTGTCTACACTGACTGCTGCGTTTGTTTGTTCTGTTGCTAAAGTAGTGTTGTGAATGGAAGGAAAAGCCACTTCTACAGGAATTGTGCACAGAGCTGTCTGTTTTCACAAAGGACAGGACAGAGACAGTTGACACATGATGCTCCAGCTCATGTTTAGATGACTGTTGATAGTTTTTGTCTTTGAGGTTTTATCTCCTTCTGGCACCTGAAAGCAGACAGTGGCCATGACGTTGCCTTTCAGGATCTAACACCCAGAGGAGAGGACCCAGTTTTGGTCTTCTGTGTGACACCAGCACTGATGGAGAGGTGAAAGGCACATGGTTTTGCTGATGAGGCTGCCATCTCGGCCAACATGTGCAGCCGTTCAGCACGGCAGGCTCAGCTCAGATGCTCTGCACTACCACCACCGCTGTACAGCTGATCCATAAGGCCTCCATAAAAGACCTGTGGTACCAACACGTATTAGGATGGCAACACAAGCACCCCTGCGCTTACAAAGAAATCCCAAACTATTGGGCTAAATATTGTAATCCATCATAGTGCTTTAAATGCATACAACTGCCTAAAATCCTCAGGATTTAATCAGTCTTGGATGATAGGAGGGAATACTGCAGTTGACTATCAAATGCATTTGGTGGCTTAATATGCTGAGAATTTTCTGGCATCACTCTTAATTCTGAATGATACACAGGCAATAGGCCAAAAAAATGTACACTCAGTTACTGCTACTGTTGCTTTTGAAAGGCTTCCTAACTCAGTGCCCAGCTGTGGCAAGGTCTCAGGTTTGTTAATCTGATCTTCTACTTGATATTCACTACTAATGAGTAAATGATCTTTAAATATTCAAAAATGCAGTGACTTTCTGTCACCTTCATACACAAGAGGTTTTGCAACTTTTTCATAGCATCGCATATGCTCAAACCGCCTTTTATGTGAAGACAGCAACTTCTCTCCTTCACCTCATTTCAGAGGCCAAGCCTGTAATATTTCACTTTATAATAGGTTGCCTACTACAATTCTGAAAGTGAACTCAAGAGCAAAAAGGAGGACAGTACAATCTTTCTTAATAGGGTATAAGAAGAAGTTAAAAAATTGATAAAAATCTTGTATGCCACAAGTCTGACTCTACTAGGAGAAAGCTAAGTCTCTGTACAAACAAGAATGAATCTCCTGTTCCTTTCTCCCCAAAATATTTGGCCTCCAGAAACACAAGGGAGATTGAAAGTAATAATGAAGCTTTCAAGCCCAGGTAGGTTATAAAAATGGATGTGGTAACAGCTAACTTGCAGATAAGTCTGAATAAGAGATGACCTGTTTCCATTTACATGGGGGAAAGACTGAAAAAGGGGCACAAAACCACTGGGTTCTTCTCTTAATTTCTTGATTTCAAAGAACTGGCTTAGAAATTTCACCACGTCCACTGTATGGCTTTCCCCTGCCATTCTGATTTCAGTATGTCCAAAATTTTCTGCTTTGTTTTTAGTAATTCCTTTCTGAGCAACAGATTTCTTCTGTTTTTATTTTTCTTACCAAGTATTTCACCTTTTTATGAGCATGAAATAAATGTTATATGTACACCATAGCCTTTCAACTGCAAGATTGAGATCGATTTATAAGTCCAGTATCTGTTTCTGATCTCCAGGTTAAGGGGCTTCAAGTCTTGGCTAGCTACAGACATTTAAACTAGGAATGCTACGTATAAAACATGTAGGTTTTGATCAAGAGCATCAGACACCATATGCCTTTCAACATTAAAGCAAGCTGCTCTCTGTCTTTCTCTCACCTAAGCTACAAACACAGCATGCTTTAAAAAAAGTGCAATTATTTTTCCTCTTCCTTTCACATCAGTGATCACTCTCAGATATTGGCAAGCTCATAAATTTAAAAAAGGACAACAAAAACAACCTAATGAAACAAACAAAGGAAAGTCAATCAGTCACATGGAAAGCCACTTCAAAAATAATTTGCATGTGTGCATCCAATGTTCATCTGTTTTCAGCTACACAAAAGCAATCAACTCAGCTATGTCAGTCCACAGCATTTTGCCGGGAAATTCTCAGCATCAAGGCCAAGCTTCCCCCCGCCCCCCCCCCCCCTTTCTTTTTTCTTTTTTAGGGGGTGTGATGGTGAAGGGGGTGAAGGGGGCAGGATGAAAGAAGACAATTCTCTGTATGTATTGGTTGGCTATGCCCACAATCGCAGGAGGCCCTGGTTTCCTCTCCAGTAACCTACCAGAAGTAAATGCTTAAGGGTAGCCCCCACCTGCATCCCCTTTATGACTTGCTGCTTGCTGAAGAACTAGACATCTGAGAAGGTAAAAAAAAAAGCCCGAAGTGATGGAAGACTAGAACAGTTTATGGGATCAGGCTCCTGAAAATATTCTAAAAAACTTGCACAAAAATGTACTGGAATATTCCTACTACTATTTTGAACACTCCTAGACAAGTCATATTTCTGCTAGCAACATATTCTGCAAGACTCAGTCACAAGGATAGTATTTCACAGGATTATATTTTATTGCAAGTTTCAAGAAAAAGGAACAATGAAAAGAAAAGTGGTTTTGCCTTAGATTTAGATACCTAAATGGAAGTGAGAGCATTGCTATATACTTATGGAATTAAGATGCCTGAAATTGTTGGCTTTAGAAGGTCATTTCCCTATGATTAGGTTTTAAAAACTCTCATTGTACAGAAGTGTGAAGCTACACTTAGGTTCTACAGAAGCACTCCAGGCTTTCTCTAAACATAATTATTTTCCCAGCTGTCTACTTTATTTTTATTTATACAAAGATGAGTTAGTCTCTTCCCCTATTAGTACTGTCTTCCAAAGAGAAGCGGATGGAGAGATGAAGTGCTTTATGCTCTCTTAACAAGTTTCTTCTCGAATGAAGCCAAATACCAGAAACTACCTGGACTGGCATTATTCTGGCGGTTTAATCACGCTCAGCTATACCACACAGTATCGCAGACCAAACGGCACGAATACACAACAGGCAGGGACGTATCCTAGCAAGGCCTAAGAGTAACAGCAGCAACAGTTTCACATTAGGTATCAAGGCTACCCACTAAGCCACACACTCCTAAGAGTCAATCGCAGTAACCATGCTCAGCGGTGCCTACTGAAGGTGACCACACGGTCTCAGAGGCGACGGGTATGAAAGAGGTGAGAAAAGCGACAGTACCCTGCAGCCCCTTAGCAGCACTCCCAGGAGCCAGGGGGAAGGAGGAGATCCCCCAGTATTTGTCAGGCATCAGGGGACTTGGAGCCTCATGCTTGAAGACACAGGTTTAATATAAACAATGCTACCTCTTGATGCGCTTCTGCTGCAAAGACAGTGGGTGGACTTCACGTATTTGTAGTATTAGAAAAGGTACCACGTCTTGTAAGAAACATGAAAAGTTATGCTTGGCTTCGTTTCCTTAGATTTAACCACTGTTATCATCCTGGCTCTTCAAAGAGCATGCATGTGAGAGGGACAATAGAGAGCAACAGAGAAGGGAATGAAGTTATACTTCAAAATTTGGAATAAAGCATCAACTTTTTAAACCGAGACAAAACCCTCTCTTGCACAGTGTTTAGAGCTGTTTCTCCCTGTCATGCTGAATGCTCTGGTACCGTTCACATTTCTCAATTAGCACCACCACGGTGCTGTTTCCCAGACAGCATGTCTAACTTCTGCACATCTTTTATCACAGCAACCAGTGTAAATCCACCATTTTCAAACAAAGTTTTACTACTAAATGAATGTGGATACTGACTTCTTTCTCAGAAGTCTTGGAGTTTTATTCAATAGTAATACCAGGTGTGCTTACTTCCTAGTATTATTATTACATTTTACCTTCTTCTGTAAACAAGTATGACTCAGTCTCGTTTCTCCTGGAACCACGATACCTTGTGTCCTGGTTTTGGTTGGGATAGAGTTAGTTTTCTTCCAGGTAGCTGGCAGAGTGCCGTGTTTTGGATCTAGCATGAGAATAATGTGATAACACACTGATGTTTTAGCTGTTGCTAAGCAGTGCTTACACTAGGCAAGGACTTTTCAGCTTCTCATGCCCTGCCAGCAAGAAGCTGGGAGGGGGCACAGCCAGGACAGCTGACCTGAACTGGCCAAAGGGCTATTCCATACCATATGATGCCATCCTCAGTATTTAAACTGGGGGGGAGTTGGCTGGGGGGCAACAACTGCTGCTCAGGGACAGGCTCAGCATCGGTCGGCGGGTGGTGAGCAGTTGCATCACTTGTTTTTCCTGGGTTTTGTTCCTCTCTCCCTTTTTGTTGTTTTCCTTTTCATTGCAAATTATCATCATTATTATTATTATTATTATTATTATTATTATTATTATTATTATTATTATTATTATTATTATTATTATTATTATTATATTTCAATCATTAAACTGTTTTTATCTCAACCCATAAGTTTTCTTACTTTTGCCCTTCTGATCCTCTCCCCCATCCCACCGTGGAGGGATGGGTGAGCGAGCAGCTGTGTGGTGCTTAGCTGCTGACTGGAGTTAAACCACAACACCTTGACAGCTTTTTCTGTATATTCCCTTGATACCATCCCTGCCAGGGTTTTATTAGCACCACAGACTGCAGTGTCTTGTTTACAAGGAATTGCTGACATTTTGCCTTAGCTTAGTGGTGCCAGTGACAGGATTTTTCAAAGGCTGCTCAAAAAAATTACTTGATACACTGATAAGTTCACAGATTTGTAAAGCCATATTATCATCATCTGAATTTAACAGTTCCTCAGTTAACAACGGAGGTAAATTGTTAGGCTTGAATGCAGCCATGAAAATACTTGCAACCCCCCCAGACAACATTCGTATATCTCAGTCTCCTGGCAGTGGAGACTTTTAGCAAGGAGGGCCAGCACTTCCCTTTCATGGTGGACGCAGAGGTCATCATGGCTTTGAACCTTCCACTTCAACCTCCTCACATATGGGATATTAAAATCCATTCGCCCTATCATGGAAATGATGCTTCCTTTGAGCGTCCAAGTAGCACGCTGGGTAATTAATACACATCATCTACGCTCCTGTGTGTGGTGAAACGGGGTACTTGAAGTTTGGTGGTTTCAGCTCTGTTTCCAATGCTGCAGACACACTGGGGTTCCGGGCAGCCTTAAGAGGTAATCGGTTCCATTGACTCCAACAGAAACATACGGCCCACTCCGATGGACGTATTTCTGGTTTTAAAACACATACTCCTGTACCGCTCATGCTAGTATGCACCTAAGCACATCGTTACAAGCAACATTTAAACCATGGATCTGTAATGTATATCTAATAACTTCCTTTTCTCAATACAGCACTGCAGTAAGAGCTGGCAGCAATCTATTACTCAGTTCACTTGGAAGCATGCATCATCCTGTTACTTTGTGAAGATAAAACTGAAGGAAACGTAAAGGAAAGTGAAGGAAAGCAAACTTCTTGCTGTTCAAGGAACAAGAAAACATTAGTAATTGAGAGTTTACTTTCCGTATTCCAATAACCTGCAACAGGGACAAAGCCAGAACACAGATGAAAAGAATGATGAGTTTTCTTTCTAACTGTTTCAGAACTCATGGGGCCACAGCATAAGCTACGTTTTAAGAAGAGGTTTCTGTCTCCAGCTATTAACTTCATACAAAAACGTGGCAAAGCTTTCAATTTAGGATAACAACTAACTATGGACTAATTACTGGCTTTGGGAAGCGGCTCACGTTTGTCCACAATAAATGCTCATCCATTTGGATGTATTTAAACCATGATTTTACCAAGTAACTTGAACAAAAACATCTACTCCATCAGCGCGTAAAAAAGAATGAAAAGGTGTTCAAGACAGATGTTTTAATATCTGGAAAGATTAGCATTCACTACACTTTGCAACTATATTTTATTGCAAATAGATTCCATCTGGACTGTGGTTTTTACCAGCCACCAAGCCTGAGCAAATAGCTGGGGGAAAGCCAATTCCAGGAAAGGAACCGAATCAGCAGTAGCAACAAGCCGCCATCTGCCTACAGAGAGCAAGGCCATGTATGCTGGCTCTGGACAGCTGTGGGAATTAACACAGGAGAAGCAATTGCTGCATGTAACTTGCAGCCTGTGCTCTTTCAGTGTAACAGGCCAAGCTGATGGTAATTTATGCATCCCTAACCTTCACTACTGCAGGTGCCATCATCCCAGTTTCCAGCATCTTGTGCTTCATCCTCCCAAAAGCACAAAACCCCCCAACTCTCTATAGGTTCTACAGCTCCCCCAAACGAACTCCAGGAAACATGTGATGGGACTGGATTGTCAAGTATTCAGCCTTGGTCTAGTTTTGCTTCCAGCAAAAGATTAATGATGAGCACAGATACCTATTTATCCCAATGTACAGGAAAGCTCCAGAGCACAAAGCTCTTTAACTTTGGGAGTGGAAATGGACAGAACCAACTGTGAATCTCTACATGCTTTAAGAGTTAATGACATGAGAAAACACAAAACAGAAACACAAAGCAAATTAGAAGAGCAGGACACATGCTTGGAATCCAAACCAGAAGATGAGTGCATTTGAGATGGCCTAATTACCAGGCTTCTGGTTAAAAGCAATTCAGAAAGCTAATAGGCAAGGAATCAAATTCTTCCTCAACAAGCACGCACATCAGAGGCCTGGGGATTTTCCACCTAATGTTTTTCCAAACCTTGCATGCTAGAAAAATTTCTTCTGACCAAAGGACGAGATTTCTCAGGAACTGGGTTTGATCCCACCACCGCACTCCTCTGAATGGTGTCACTAATTAAACATTATGAATCAACACAGGAACTACTTAAGGCTAAAAACTAAGCCAACAGCGCACTTTGGCACATGAGCACTCACCTCACTGTACCTTCTGTTATTTAACTTTGGCTTTGGTACACTGGCCAACTTCAAGACTAAGTTGAGTACACCAGCGATGTGAAACTGAGTATCCAGGCAGTAAATTCAAACAAGAACTACCAAAGTAATTTTGCACGGGGTAGAAGAGAGAAAAGGAAGTCAAAACCAAGTGTGAAATGAAGATTTCAGCATTCACCTTGAAAGTCTGGGAGTAGGGAGTTATACCAAAAAGGTCTATTTTCCTGAAGTATGGGGGAGGTGGGAACAGACAGCAAGGCAAGAATTAAACCGCACTGCAGTTGGGAGATTAGGCACAGAGTCAGGAAAGAAAAGGGTTATGCCAGACCTCCAGTCTATGTAACTGATCTTTTAAATGGCTTACTGGCATCGAAGTCCAGAAAATTACAGTGATTTACAGAATTGAAAGTCTGACCCACAAGGTATCTCAGCAGTAATGTTTCTGGTCTGTCTGTTAAGCGACCACAAAAGCACAAACTGCTTAAAACCTGCCTTCGTTATTTTCATTAGGGTTGGATTATACTAGGTTAGTAAATCAGGTATCTCACAACAAGAAGAAATAGTGCAATATTCAGACACATATAAACACCTATAAAGAGACAGTTAAACTTTTAAGAATTCAGATGGGCACCTTCCATTGCACAGCAAGTCAGGATGAGCAATTCATATTGCCTAGCATTTTTCAGACATTAATTTTGTCACTTCTAATTATTTTCCTTTTTGTTTTCCTTTACTGAAGAGGTTGCAATTATGTTTATTTTCAACATTTCCTAATAGGAAAAAAAAAATGAAATAAGCTATTTCAAGAAGTGTCACATCGGCTGCTTTTGAGTTCTTAGACCTTATCAAACAACTGAATTATGTGTGTCAGACTGTCTCTCTCCTTTTACTGTATTTTTTGTAACCTTTTATGCAAAAACAATACCAGAAATGTGCCTGGTTACATTAACTTTGATAGAAAACAAGGAAAGCTGCACTAAAAATCTTTTAATCTAATTTTTAAATGGAACATTCATAAAAACCAAACACACATTCCTTGCCCTGCTGCCTCTGACAGATACATTTATATGTTTCCCCATAATTAAACAAGAAGGTGTACTTTGTACCGTTAGAAATTTCTTTCCACAGCTGACCTGCTTAAAGAGACGGGTGTACGAGGTAGCATGTAACATTTGATCTCGTGCATTCACAGAAGGTACCTGTTGACTGATATGCAAGAACACTTTTTCAAAACTGACCTGGTTTTCTCTCTGAAACAAAGCCTTTGCTAGTGTTACTGTTCTGGCAGTTTTCTTTGGAAGATGGAGGATTCAGCAAGAAGTATGTCATTTTTAGAGAAGGGCAGAGTAATAATATATTTAACCCATATTCTTTCTCACTTCGATTATTTTGCTAAAGAGAAACTTAAATACTAGAAAAGTAAACATATTTGCAAACCCACAAAATCAGGCTCTGTGCGCCTGATGACACTGAATAAATATTAAATTCAAAATCCTGACACAAAAATGAATTAAGACTGAATATGATGGAAGAGGGCAAAGCGAAGGTCGCCTGTGCAGCCCTATTTCAGCCAGCTTGAGAATCAGCAGAAAAATCTGGATCTGTTACATCACGGTTGTTTCCACAAAACCTCTGCCATACTCAGAATGGACTATTCAGCGTGTCTTTGTCCAACCTGCTATCCTACAGCTTACCCAAGGCAGACAGTGTGAACTCTCTACCAAACCAAGTACTTGCCCTGTTTGTGGAATTCATCGTCTTGGTACACTCACACAACACCACCATGGTAAAACTGGAAGAATAGCTGTGTTTTACAGTTGGGAAAGCAAACAAAAAAATAGCAGCAGCATGTAATAACTCTGGATGCTCAATTTAAGACACTGAACAACATTTTTCAGAGAATGTGCCATCTTAAACTTTTTAAATACAGCTGCCACCAGCAGCAGCTGCAAGAGGCCAGGACTTCTGCAGAGCATATTATCTCCACCCACATAGCCAGAAGAAAAAGGGGCACCTTTTGTACCAAGCTTTTTGTGGTGGCCACAGCATGCCAAACCTAGCAGAAGACTCTCATGGCAGAAGCAAGCATAGATCCAGTTCTCCAGGCCAACCTTTTACTGTTTTAACCTTTTCTTTTTCACTCAGGTCACAATTTGAGTGTTATTTTTTCCCCAGCAGTGATCAAAATAGAGATCCCATGTGAAGAAATGGCTTGTCATCATGTAACCAAAGCCAAAATATTTGCATTGGGGATTAGAAGCCTCTTCTGTCAGGAAAAAAAAACCTCTATATGTTTTTGCTGTTGCATCCATGTATTTGAAGTGTGTAGCCTTTGTTAGAAGGCAAAGGGAAAAAAAGTACTTACTACAGAAAATGCTTTACTATACTGTGCTGGTAACAGCACAACCTCACAAGACATGAAATTCTTAAATTTCCACAAACCACCCCAATGATGAGCTCTTCTTTCTAGTACAGACCACAAATATCACTGAAAGGTAAAATAGAGCAGGAAATGCTCGACAACTTTATGGAAGGATATCCAGCTATGCATCCTGCGGCACACAGTCATGCTGGTGTGACAGTATGTGTTGAAAAACCCAGCTGTAAATTTCTCGCTTCCTATTTTTTAATGCATTAAAAGCGCTTGAAATGAGGTGGTATGTATCACGATGTCACAAGAACTTCTCAGAACATCTCGCAGACATATCAGAAGTGTTTCTTGAGTTCATTACTACACGAACATATACGTGGAACCTTTCTCTCCCACATTTCAGTCATCACAATTCATTACAACTTAAAATTTTTGCCTATTAATTAAGGAGGACATGGCAGCCAATGGCTCTGTTTTGTGAGGTCAAAAAAACGTAACCCTTCTCTGCAAGTCAACCTTCTACTAAACGTGCAGGTTTGATGCCATTTACCGCCTGAAACGAGCTCAACATTCACTTAAGCCATATAGGTAGCCCGCACAGCTAGCAAACTGCTTTTACCAGGGGTCATGAAAGCCTGGCTATCTTCTACTCATCACTTCCTCAATTAGATTAATTCTCTCCACCCATAGCCTCATCCATCACTTCAGTTAATGGTTTATACTCAAATGGTGATTGAATTTGCCAGCTCAGCATCACTGTAATTACCTCTCAAAGCAATGCACTGTTTCATCAATTCCATTCTAACTTTACTTGCCCTAATAAGAAATCAAACACTTACCAGTCTTTCTAGATTCATTAATGCTCTGGTGTTTCTATACTTTCTGAATTTTATTTTAACAACCTCCACGTTAAAAAGGAAAAAGATTGCGATTAAAAATACATCATGAACTACCCGAATATTAAGTAACAGCCAACACGAGAGGCAAACCCAATTATTGTAAGAATGTGAGACACAGAATATGCTAATAGCATATAAAACATGCGAATAGGACAAAATACTCCTACAGTTACTCAACATAAGCAGTAACATTATGCCTACCTTTTGGTGATGCCTTAGTTTCATTTATAAAGAAAAGCAAATGGGTTTTATCATTAAAATACTTATAAAAGCACAGACGTTCTTAGATAAGCTCTACTGTTAATAATGTTTTAGAACAGGTATAAAGCACTTTTTTCTATTTTAGTTTCTAACAGTTCTACTACAAAAATCAAGAAGATATGAACTTCCAACCAGTTAGCTGAAATATTATACTGCAAAAATCAGAACACCTTCCACACTATCAGCCCAAATGAACTCAGTTTCTCTGAAATATCAATTTACTGATGGACAATTCATGTAGTGCAAAATTCCCCTATTTTAATAACTAGCATTAACCTACACTGATGGCAAACTTCAGAGGAGGGGAAAAAAGCAAGAAAAACTAAGCAAGTTTGTAATTCCTAGTGTTCATTTTAGGGCACTGACTCCCAATTAGGAACAATTTGTATTAGGACAGCTGACGAGAACGCTGCCTCTGGCTGCACCCCTCCCCGTTCCTGTGTCATGGACGACTGAGCTCCCCACCAAGCAGGCCCTGAAGCACTGCCATAGGCATACCACTGCTGGCACAAGGTTCAGTTTTCCTTAAATTTCAGGGGTATCAACAGCCTACAGCTCAGTCTGCACACTACGTAAAAAGGGAAATCTTTTTATCCATCTAAATGCAAGTTATTTCCTGCTTCTAAGTCAGAACCTGCAGTACAGGCCCTTCGTCCAGCTTCACGCCTGGTTCAGCTTCACTGGCTCAATTGCTTGGGGAGTATGGGGTGGATTTTTCTTTAAGTTCTGTTTTTTTTTAAAGAATCATTTAGGAGATTCCCACTGGAGCATTTCTCACTGAAACTTTAGAAATTGACTTTCCAATTTAATGAAAAACCTTATATCAACAAGAACTTGTTGTTTGTTTTAACAGGAGTGACAAGATGGCTTGAAAACAGATGAATACTCAACGGAGACAAAATGTTGATTCCAGTGAGTGTGTTTCCAATGAAGAATTTAGCCTCGGCACCTTCCTTTTTCTTGATCAGTAAGACTTTTTTAGCTTTAGAATAATAAAAACTTCAAAAGGACTCCAGATATCCCATTTCTATGTTCTTCAGACAAACCTTTTGGGCTCAGAGTTGGACTTGCAATTAAGCCTCAGATTTTTGACTCAATGCTGCAAGACAACATTAACAGTAAGAACAATGGGAGAGAAGGAGGAGGAGGAGGGAAGAATGGTCAAGAAACATAATGTCACTACATACTAGATACAAGCATGAAGAAGCAGGTAGAAATTGAAGGATTTAAGAAGTAGTAAGAATCTTGGGAATATCTGCCCCCCGCTTCCCTGCCTTGATTTCTGCATCAACAACGCTCTGTATCCAGACACCGTTCAGGGCCTGACTCTTCCTCAGGCCTGCAGCACCTCCCCACTGCCTGGGGACCCTGACACCCACACGGCCGCAGCAGGGGTTCACTCCAGGTGTCAGAAGATGGTCTCCCTGCAGGCGTCCTTAAACGGAGGACACCCAGCTGCTGACAGCCAACACAGCACGCATGGCTGAAAGCCTGTCCATTAAGGCTCTCTAGGGCCGCAACACAGAAAGCTCGCTTTGAAATGGGAGGAGGCAATGCATATCAACACCACCACCTTAATCCTCCTAGTTTTGCCAATTTTTTTCTCCATGTTCAAGCTGTGTTTCTTTCTTCCAGCTGTAGTTCAATTGCCAAAGAGACTGAAGTACCCATCAGAGCAACAGATAAAGAAGATCAGAGCATTTTGGTTACTTTTTCTTAATCTCCCTGACCAGTTAATATGCAATGGCCAGAAATATGCCTGGGTCAAACAATCCCCTAAAGGCTCTTCTTTCGTGCTGTATTTCCAAATAAAATTTTCTGGGGGCAGATGAAGAGGTGAGCAGGGAAAAAAGGGTGAGAGGGACACAGGGAGATGTAATGGGGAGAAACGGGGCAAGAGGATTTCATGCTTTGGATAGTCCATGTCGATGGAACACCGTGAGCATGGAGAACACTAAAGAATGGCCATGCCAGCTGTAGCATTTACCTGCGTTCGCAATTAAAATATCAACAGCTTCCTGACTCTTGCCTGCATTAGATCTCCCACTACTCCCACGCAGAGACCCAAAGGGAACTAAGCACTACTAGTCAAAGCTACACTTGCAAAAGGAAAGAGAATTTCCCAAGTATAGAAATGACTAAACCCCATTAAATTTGACTTTTAAAATCCTTATACTTGACTTTTGTATACTACTGAATTTACTGGCTTATGTGTCACTATTTAAACTTAGGCATTTTTCATAAACATGTGCCACAGGCAGACATCCCAATTGCCTGTCTGCCTACTTTGTGTCAAGGCAGTAGGGTGACATACCACGAGGACTCCGTGTGTTGTTGTATCAGGTCAGGGCACTACATGACCATGGCCAATTTAAACGCACCTTGTGACATCCTGATTTAATGACAGCACACTGGGGAATTTCAGTTGTAAATAATTTGATGCTGAGGTTAATTTGCAGACATTTCTGAAGGGAAGACACTAGGTAAAATGTGTGTTGCCATCTTTGTACCGCTTAAGTCATAAAGACAAAAAAAGAGCTAGAAAGCGAAAGAAATTAAATGCACACTTCCTCCACATCAAGTGAGGATCTCTAGCAAATTACTCAGCAAAGCAATTCTGTCAGGCCCCTGTGACTCCTCTTCCCCAAATGCTAGAACAAGACCGATAATTAAAAGCATAGGGTCTCACCTGGAAACAATTCAGCCTAACAGGCACATATACAATGCTGCTTCCACCATTAGAAAAAATTGCCAAGTTTTAAAAGCCTTCCAGGATTTCTTGGATTAGAGCTGGAGGAGGCAATTAAGAAAAACCTCATTTTTTCCAGATACCATTGACAAAAAAAAGCTCTTTATGGAGTCAAAAAGTATACAGCCCTAACTATTTTTTTGCAGCATCTAGGAAACAAGCACTCATCCTTCAGCTCAGTCTGGTACAGGGTTGCAAACATGATTACCATGCTATATAGCACAAATTGATTTTAGTTTTACTTCACAGATGCCTAATTATCAGCACAAACTGGACTGCACACTTTTGGATTATTTATTGTAGTAAAAAACCTACCATATTAACTATCCTAATGCAAGAATGAACAAACCATAAAACTTCGCTTGGCAGAAGTTTATGAGAAACTGTAAACCAAACCCTTATAAAATACACTATTCCCTACAATGCGACATTTACAACACTACCCAATCATTACATCAGCCTGAACATACATTTTATACACCAAATAGACAAAATTAATTTGGCCTAACCTGCTGAGGGAAAAACAATGAGAAATTAAACCTCCTAGTTTGCACCTTGAAAATATACTCAGATTTTTCTAGATGAAAAATGAGACTTGGCTGAAGTTAAGGCACTATCTTCCACTCCTGAGCCACAGGACTTAAAGAAAAGCTTTCCATATAACTCTCAACAGTGAGACTTACTGTGCCTCAGTTTCCCTGCTGTGAAAGAAGGAAAAAGACAGCAGCTTGTTTCCCCGGTGGGAAGGAACCATGCACAGCAATGGGAAGATGAGGAGAGGCACGTATGGAACAGATGTAGACAGAGAAAACCTAAAAGTTTCCAGCTTGGCCATCGCTCCTAAAGATGTTCAACCTTGGACACCAAGGACGCCAAAGCTTCTAGCAAGTGCCCAAGTACAGGCAGGAGGGCCACAAGGCTGTGCCGAGTCTCAAGGGCAGCCAGAGCTTGCAGGTCACTTGACTGAGCTGTAGCTACGCAGGGAGAGCTCTGCAGCTATATTGAAAGCCAGCACCTGCATCTGGCTGTCCCTCAGGCAGTCTTCAAGGTAAATTTTAATTAAAGGTGTGGATAACAGCAAGGAACACCACTGCTGAAAAATGCTCGTGACCTCTTAGTCAGAGTTATACGCTATTTCAGGATGAGTATGACATCATGCGATTTCAAAAGCATGGGCGGATCCTGCCTCTTGGCCTCATGAACAAAAAGGGGGTATATCACACCCGTCACCAAAATACACTCTCCCTCCTTTCCCCAAATACTGCCAACAAGTCACACAGGCAAGCCACATCTTTTTACACCCAGCCCCAAGTGGTGGTCAGATGCCGCACAGGAATAACATCCGTCTGTGACGGCACTGCAGCCCAAGCTGCCTCCATGTGCCCTCTGATGGTGCGGATACAACGTGCTGCTGAGCTTTGCTTCCTCCTGTGCAGAAGAAAACACCCACGACAAAACAAAAAAGAAAATACCGTGCTCCAGAGAAACTGTTGGGGGTAAAAACACAAGACAGTCTGAAAAAGGGCGCTTACAAAACTAACAGCTGCAATGTGGTTTTCTCTAAATATTCTGAATCATAAATGCAAATATTTTAAAATTTAGACCTGAATAGTTTGAGATATAAAGTTACTTCAAAATACATCACCTACGTTTGTTGGATTCTGCTTTGTCATGACAGGACTTTTGAGAAACGAGGATACAATCATTTGCTTTTCAGGTTGGCACCTCCACCTCAAACACGTCACCTTCACTTTGATGTGGGTGTTTTAAAGCAGCCACAGCCCTTCCGATGGCCCACGCACCGAGGCACGTGGCGGTCACTGTGCCACCACTCACTGACGGGGCTTCGTGCCCAACGTTTTCCAGTATCATTTTTACAGAGATGGGAGCGTGAAGCAGCCAGCCTGGAGGTTTTGCTCCCCAGGAGAGGTATCAGGCACAGGCAGGGTGAGACAAACCCACAGCTATCAAGCAGAAGGATCCACAGCCAGATGTAAGAAACAAGGAATATGAAATCCTGCAGCTGGGGTCATTTACAGCAGACTGGTTTCTGCTTAGGTGAGAGGAGTGGGCTGTGTTCTAGCTGGACCACTTGGTGATTCTAAATACTGCATATATTGAGATATGCATGGCAAAAGCTTCTAAAAGGCCCTAATTGTTGTGCAACAGAACCAAACTCAGATCTTAACAAAACAAAAGAATAGAAGAAAGAGCAATTACTGAAGTATTCATGTGGTACTGGCAACTAATTTTAGCCAGAAATCATGAGTTCTGGGTAGAAATGGGCAAAAAGAGTCAACCGAGTAACCACTGCAAGAGGAATGCTGTGGAATTCCCGCCACAAACCACAGTAGAGTAACGGCATGAAAGCCTTCTCCTAAAGGACTGTCTCCTATCTTCTAATTTCCATATCTTTGCATGAACAAAATACTTGTAACAGCCGCCACAAAAACAACCGGCAAAGCAAACACAAGACTTCTCCAGAATGACTGAGTGAGTGTGTGTGGGTGTGTGGGGGTGTGTGTGCGCGCGCGCGTGCGTGTGTCTATGTGTGTGTGTGTGTCTCTGTGTGTCTCTGTGTGTGTGTCTCTGTGTGTGTGTCTGTGTCTGTGTCTGTCCGTCCGTCCGTCCCCCAAAACGCACAGCATCCATCTCATGATTTACACTGTACCCTGTGTACGTTAAAAGCCGTCAACTGGAAGACACCAACAACTTGTACGCACTTGATCTGACCCAAGTAAAAGCTATCACGATTCCTAAGTGAGGAAAATACTTTGATGGATACTTTGCCCAACTGATCTGCTCATGGCGTACCCCCTCCCTGCCCAGAGAGGTGCTCCATGAAGAACCCAAACCTCCTCTGACAGAGGGCTTTGCTTCAGACAGAGCTGCTGAGCAGCGGGGCCGGCGTTTGCTGGCGCACGAGCTACCAGCCCCTTCTCGTCCCTTCGTGCCGTGTCACCCCAAGGATGTACTTACACACAAAGGGATTTTAAACTCTTTGGAAGACGAAGCGAACATTGTCAGTGTGAGATCACCCATGTAAGGTGAAAAAACGTAGATTTAAGTAAGCACTTCAAACAGAGGTGCTTTAATAGTAGAGAATATTGGGAATTTAACATTAGTAAAGTGTCCCCCGCCTTTATACTTCCTTTCTCCTCCCTCAGAATCAGCTTAGGACTAAGGCATATATATACATATATATATATATATATATTTATACACACACAAACATATACTCATATATGTATGAATATACACACACAAAATTTGAACTACCACCTACTGCTGCATGAGAAATGAGTAATTTTTGGTTTTTTCGTATGACTAGATTTCAAGAGTATTTCTGGCTCCAGTACACACAGTTTAAATGCAGTTGGGAAGCTGAAGAGGCAGCAAGAAACATGAGTGAGTCAGTGTAAAAGAACTACAAATTGCTTGGCTCTTCATCTGCAGTTGAAGTACAAGTGCCCCATAAAAGGATCCTTTCAATTTCCTTTTGCATGCACTTCTATGGGAGGGGAGGAAAAAAAACCAAATCAGTATTTGCTTGGAACTTCAGAAATGGATTCAAATGCAATTACAGCTCCTATTCCTAAAGGATACAAAATTTATGAAGTTATTCTTGAACTCATCTCTTCAGATATTAAACTGCTTTATGAGGAACAAAACAGACTAGAATAGTAAATTAAATGTTCAGTGACAAACATGAAAAAGACAGAAATAAAAGGGATATCTGTCTTACAAACAAAACTATTCTACATACACCCCTGTGAGCTCTTTTATTTAAAATATTTTAGGAATCTTTGATCAGATATATGAAAGAAAAGTTTTATAGCTATGTATTTTATATATAGGGATATATAATAAATATAAGATATATAGATAAGACAGGTAATAGGTATATAAGATAGATCTATGTATGTATCTTGTGTGTGTGTGTGTGTATATATATATATGAGATGAAAAAAAGAAAATTTATCTCCATTAGAACAAGATCTGTACTCATGTCTTATTCTAAGAGAACATATTCCAATCAAAATCTAAACAAAACACACAGAAGTGACACAGCAACAGTTCAAAGGCTGGTTTACAAATCCCACTGAAAGGTTTATAAATTGTGACACTTTGACAACTGTTGGAAGTACAAGTCAGAAAAAAGCCTGAAGGTGGAAGATGCGATGTTGCTTGACACAGGTTTCTTGTATCAAACAGCCCTGACCATTCAGTCCCACTTATGACAGAAAACTGGAAATTGCAACGGGGAAATATTTATTTTAATTAAACTTATTCCATTATTCCCAAAGCACTCTTCCCTGCAATGCTTACTAATGCTTTGTCAGGAAAGATTTAGATGCCCACCGTGACATGGTTTCTAATTTTTCATTGTCTTAATGCCATCTCTTTGCACCAAAGTACAACAATTCAGTCTCTGTCCTTCATTTCTACACTGTTCCTGAACTTGTTTCCATCTGGATTATTAAAAAAACCAAATTTAACGCAATTCAGAACTATTAACTTTCCACGTTATTCACTTCATTCGGTTCCCACTTATTTTCAGGGTTCTCCTTGAAACCACTTGTAATCTGCCCCAAGTTTTTGATTTTGTCTATTATTTGTAAAAGATGCAGTATCATCACCCGAGAAGTAGAAACACTGCATTAGCACAGTATGAAGTGATATGGAAGTCTAGGGAGCACAAACAGAATATGAATGTCGATCTTAGTTTTATGAAGAAAGCCATCTTATAGAGTTGTTTGAGTTCAGTTGCAAGGACACAACATTGTACTCTGTTCTCACAACTGCTGTCTAACGGGCTCAAGAGAGTGGTATGAGAAGGTTTTGACAGCACCAGACCACTCAGTCACAACACAGTCATAACCAATATTTGGCTCAAAATCAGCCTACATGCACAGGGGATATTGAAGGGTAAAGACAAGCATGGTATTTTCCCGTCCACTGCTGTCTTGCAAAGGAAACCTCCATACTTCAACTTAACAGTAGTGTATCAATGAATCTGTCAAAGGCTAGATATTAAAACGTATTTTCTTTTAGATCCTATTTAGAAAGTAACTGTCAGCAGAAAAATATTCTTAAGGTAATAATGGCCCACAGCTAATGCCTATTATGAATTAAGACACTTCAAAACCTCCAACAGTTATGTTGGCTATGTATCTGCTGCAGTACCCCGGATTGCACATGAAGCATCCTAAGAGTACAGTATTTATCATTTAGTTGTCAAGAAGTATGTGTTTAAGCGTTTTTGTTATAAATATAGCAATACTTCTCATTGAAGAATAGATGAAAGCGTCAAAAGCACAGTAACTATTAACAATAAGCTTTTCTGTAGGAAGTTAAAAATAAATGGGTCGAACACTGATGTTTTCAACCACTGTAGTTGGAAATTCACTTAAAAGGAGCAGTGACTCTTCCACACTGAGGTCTTTTAGACAGATTTTTGGCATCTTTAATAAGATGCTAATAACAAGTTGAAGGGTAGGAAGTCACTCTTACCTTCCATCTGCGTAGTCTGCATCTGCGCCTCCCCACCAGACATCTGAATCATCATCTTCGGCATCAGCTGAATCAAGATTGTCGCTTTCCTCCGCTAACGGGCAGCAAACAAACTCCACACCACGAAACTTGTCGATTCCACAGGGCAGCAGCATGCCATAGTCATGCAGATTCATACTCTTCTCACTACAGGACTACAGAAAATAGACAGAAAACAGCAACAATATTGTCATGGAGGAAGCCAGAAAAAACATCACAGACCTCGAGAAAATGTAAGGGGCTGTGTACCGCCTTGGGAGGTTGAAGCTGGTGAACTGCAGGGTCTCTGAATTTTGAAACACGATTTAGAGTGGTCATGTGTGCATTCACTACCTGCACCGTAGGTACCTCCCTACCTGTGTCCGCACGACCACTGCAAGCAACAAGCTCTCCCTTCCCCTGCCCTTTAGTCTTTGCCAGTATAGAAAGACTTGTCTCCTCCCATATACTTGACAACCCCATATCCTCTCGCCTAAAATCCTCACAGGCTCTGCCTCATAAACAGAAAACTCGAAGGCAGAACAATAATTTGATGTATTAATCCTGATCCTAATGTATTAATGCTATTAAAGAGTTCATTGCAAGATACATTAACATTGAAAATATCTGATATACTGGAAACACACTGTATTTGGTCTGATGCCTCTGCCAGCACAGCACCTTCTAGCCTTGTTTGGAAAACAGTCAGTCGTGCATAATTATACCTTGAAGATATAGTGATGTAGGACAGAAAGATATAGTGATGTAGGACAGGTGAAAAAAGGAAAATACTTCAGTGGTGCACAGTGATGATACTCTCCTAGGCTATGCCATTCCCAGTCTGCAATACTCAAAATGGACTAGAATTTGCCTGCATGCTTTAAACGCTTCATTTGAGGGGCAACAGTATGATTCAAGCAAGAACTGAAAATTTGAAAAGCTGCTAAGCACATTTCAATTTTGATCTCCAGAAGCTGGGATAACATACAAACTAAGAGGTTCCAAACAAAATAGCAGCCAGAAATCTTCTTGAAGCTCATCTCAGTTTTCATTCCTACAACCTTTCTACATAAGGACAAAAATGTCCAAAACTCATTAGCAATTATAACATGAGGTTTATTTCTGTTTTCAGTAAAGCACTGGTAAACTGTAAAAACTCTGTGCTTGACTGCAAAACATCTTTGGCTAGTCCTATGCCTTATCAGCTCTCCTACCCTTTTATGCTGAATTTCACATACTGCATTCTTTGAGGTCTGTTTGATCTCTGTGAAGCACCTGGCATACCAATGTCCATATTGAGGACAATGATAAAGGCAAAGCCTAGGCATTACTGATCAATTTTTAGCTCCAGAGCAGCACTAACACAGGAAACCAGCGGAGGCAGAAAACATGGCGGGTGTGTGAGTGGATGTGGGGAAAAAAATACAGTGCTATGAAACAGGGTCAATGTTCACAGGTCAACATTAAGTACCCAATAGCGGACTCTGATGCTCTCAGTGGAGTGACTCCTATTTCCCACCTTATAAAGCAGAACAAAAAGCCATTCACTCAAACATTCCTAAGTACCGCTTTTTGTTTGCTGTGTCACTGCTATATTTAAACTCATCCTCAGAAGAGTGACATAGCTCTGAAGAAGGAAGGCAGGAAATTTTAAGACAGATGAATATACCTCTTTAGCAACAGTATGCCAGTGCAGGTGAGTTTCACACACATCCATCCTTTCCTGGTGAAGGAACTTGCACTTGTCTGGTACCAGAAGAGCATCACTCACAAACTCACCCACTGAAAGAGAGAGAAAAAAAAAATTAATTTTGCTTCCAGTATCTCATCCTTTTAAACCTTTAGGTAGGCATAGGGCAGCTCTCATGAATGAGTGGCAGGGTCTGTTTGCAGAGAATGGAACAGTTTCTAAAGGGTGCTTCCATTATTACCTTCTTCAAACTTTCCATTTGAAAGTAGCTCCTGTCTTTGACCTCAGAAATGTATTAGATTATGAAAACTTTAATATGCTAACTTCCATATACCCAGTGTGAAACTTGCAGGACCCATAGAAGAGGTGTGTGGTGCAACATGAAGTCAGGAGTTGGAGGATCCAGCTCCTGGAAGGGGAGCGTGGGGATGGGGAAGGACAATTACACTTTGCATCTGAATAGTGGTAGGGAGCGGGTTTGAAGTGTTTTGAAATACTTAGGTTTTCCACACAAAACAAATCTGACACCAACGCATTGTTTCAAACAATTCAGGAGTATTTCTACTGAATTACAGCGCTAACAGCAACACAGTCCACTTAGTTATTTTTGTTGATGCAGCCTCTTTATTGCAACCTCATTTCATCAGCCAGACAAATTCAGGTTAGCCCAGAAGGCTGATGAGCAAGTGGAGCTGATCAGCCAGGGACCAAGATGATTCATGGATCACCTGAGTATCTGCTCAGATTGAAGTGGGGAAAAAAAAGGCTCTCTACCAAGGACACAAAACTGACCAAAGAGATTGTGCTGTCTTCAGCACTAAGACAAAAATTTACACACTGATGAAATAAAATGCTCACAGCTTCAGTACAAACGAATGAGAAGAAACTCAGCTGATAAGTAACACAATTTCTTAGACTAAAATGACTGTAATTCTGTACAATTCCGACACTGCAATTAAATAACCCCAAACCCCCTCAAAGACATTTTTTAAAAGGAAAAATTACAGAGTACTTTCGAGAAGTCAATACACTGAACAGACACTGGATTGTGAAAGCACACGACTCAGCTGGCATAAATCATCAGCTCACTGAAGCACATTTGCCTGTAACCTCCAAAAAACTACAGCTTGTGTGTGTTAAATGAACGAACCAAGGTGGCCCAATGGCTGCATGGATGTAATAACAGGTTAATTAATCAAAATGAGATGACTACAAGTTTACTGTTCAGTAGAGGGTCATCTCAGGGAGCTGATGAAGTGGCCCTTGAGGCTTACAATTAAAAAGTCAGTTTTAAAAATAATCAACACCCAATGCATTGGGAGAAAACAGAATTCAGCAAATAGAGGTATATACCTTTGCTAACCAACAAGACGTGTATTTCACATGAAATTCCTTGCTATACTTCAGTGCTTTTGATCTGAAGCCTTTAAAAGCCAGTCAGTTAGTTTACTAGGAAAAAAAGGATTTTGTTATGTTTATCCTTCAGTGACATACTCTAATGCCTGCAAATTATTAACAGAAATGCCTCCTAGAGGTGTCCAAAATAAACTTGCAAAAGTAATGAGTTAAAACACTTTTTAGTAAGCCAAAATACAAAATCTGCAGCTTCTGTTAACAAAGTGTCTGCTGCCAGTGGTATCACACCCAAACCGTGCACTGAAATTTGAATAAATTTGCACCTTGTTTTTAGCTGTACTTGCCCTTGTAGGGGACCATCCTGCCACATACCCAAAGTCACTCAGTACATAAGTAATTGCTCATGCTTCAATTTAGCCAAGTACCTGAGCACTAAGCAAGCACATGGGTGTTCTGCTGAAGACTCACAAAGTATGTCGACTTCGCTCTCCTAGGACATACGACTTCATGCAGAACTGCAGTTATACTTTGCTGGCTGCTTGAGCATGCAAAACATTCAGAGCAGTCTTTATGGTAAATGCTTCTATAAAACCGGGAAAAAAAAATCCTGGAGTGCATTTTACTCCAGTGAACTAGATCAATTCACAAGCTATGCACACAATCATGCTTGCCCTATTTGTTTAAATGGCGGATATGATATCAGGGCAAAGTAATTCAAAATAAAAATACTGTACCCTGTGTGAGACACAGTCCTCACCAGCAGATTTTCCATCCACTGCATAAAACAGATGGGATGTGAGGATCCATCCAACATTGCACAGAAAGAGAGCAAAGATAAGATGACAAAGGTACTAAAACAAAATCCATGACAAAACCAAACACCTGCTAGCAGATGGTTGCAGATGGTTAGGATCCTGACCAAAAAATAAGCATGTTCAAATTATGTTCAGAGGAGTACCTTCAAGCAAAGCCTGTGCTAAATTTTGCATGAGGAGGCAGCACACGTACTGAGGCTCTAGAACTCATGGCTTCATTTTCCATGTCACCGATGAGAACAAGGCCTTGCTAAAAGGAATTTACAAGCTGAAGTGCTTGCGCCATACGTACTTGAGAACATTCAGAGAAACGTGTCTCTTCTCCGTGACTTCGCATAGATTATCCTGAGCCACCGTGCCCTCAGCACAGCGCAGCAAGGAGCAGAGAAACGCTGCACCCTTCCCCGTCCCGCTGCCACGGGGCTTTGCCCTGCCCTGCTCCCCGGGCACAACAGCTCAGCTACCCGCAGCACCTCTGCTAGCTCTTGTGCCTACCCAGGCACATTTATTTATTTCATATTCCATTAAACATACATTATTACATTTATTTAAGCAGCCATGTAACTTTAGTGCTTTTATTAAGAATGATATTTATATGTCTTCATGCATGATGCTTTCTCTTATTTATAGGTTGCTCATTAAAGGTTACCTGCAATCTGCATGAGTGCAAGCCAAACACAGTGGCATCAATTGATGTGCAGAGAAACAACGCTGTATTGAAAATGCTTTTCCTTTTCTTCGTAAGTCCAGAAAAGCAGAGAAGATGCAAAGCAGCTATATACTTCAAAAATACATTTCATTTTTCAGCAAAATGAGTTAGTAAGAGCGATTATCTAGCAACACACTGAACCAGTCACAAAGTGCTTCAAGATTTTAGACTCAGTATCTACAGATGAAGAGGGCGAGGCTGTGCTTGTCAAACCTGGTCTGAAGGAGGGTTTGGTGCCGTGCCCAGGCCCTGGGGAGGGATTCCTGCCCCAGCCCACAGCGTGGCTCTCCTCTGAACTCGGGCTCAAGTCATGTTCAGCCGGATTGTTAAATATCTTCAGTCTACTTTAAAGGATTTTAACAACCTATAGCAAACAAGCGCTTTGTCGATTTTTCCAATTTCAAATTTCAATTTAAATGGAAGTTAAAAAGAAGCAATGTTTAGGAAGTATGTAAAAGGCTATGTAAAATATAATTTCTACCTACACCGTTACCTATGAAGGACCACCATTATTAATACCAGTAGTCAGCTGGATATCAAATATCACCCTACTGTATCTCCTCCATCGGTAAGTTGTAAGCACTGAGAGCATCATCGAACAACGCTGAACCCCCCAGGCAATCGCTAGCGAAGTGCAGGCTGCGATGGAGCTTGCACGCAAGGACTGCAGCGGGAAAGGGGAGATCCTGGCACTGCACCGAAATCCCACCAGCCTTAAACCCTCGGAACTACCTCCCCTCAACCCCATCCCAAACACCTAAGTTAGAGGCCTCTCCCTAAAACACATTCATCAGCTGACAGAAAGGGAAGGCGGTGCTGATAAAACACGCCTGTGTCCCAGCGGCTTGGACCATCTGTATTTTTCTGATGAGTAACAGGGCCTAACTCCTGCCCATAAAACTGCCCCAAAACCAGCTCTGTAAGAAACCTGTCCCCATTCCACCATTTTATCTGTAACTTACGGCACAAATTTCAGTAAGAGACCCACGGCACAGCAGATGGATAGCAATGCAGACCCAAATCTGAAGGGCAGGAGCAGAAGTGACAGCACGACCTGCGCAGCCAGCCCTGGGGCGTGAGGCAGGAACAGCTGCAGCTCCTCAGTCTTCCAGAGGCTTGGCCAAAACCAACACTGACCCCATTAACATGTCTCCGTATCGACCCTTTCCTCCTCACATATTTCCAAGAAGTTATTTCCCATAACTACAGCTGGGGTTTTTTATTATTTTTTGAGCAAAGACATCCACTGTGGTTTAAGCATCTAAAAGTAAGGCAAGCGGTTCACCAACAGACATTTTCACAGCATCAAAGCAAGTGCCTGTTCCTTTAGTATTTTTTCTGCTTCAACAAAGTCCTTGAATGCTTCTATATTCCTGCTTTCAACCAAACTTGAAAAGGTAAAGACAGTACACCCACTAAAAAGTGTTTTATTGTTCTGTTACTTTGCATACTGAGCAACAAATACACCCTGACGCAACAACTCTCAAGTAAACCACCTTCACTACTCACAATGTTATCCGTTTACTAGGCTACAAAAGGCAACAATTTGGAATGAGCAAAGCTTTTCTATTAGATTAAAAACTGACTGGTAATCCTAGCTGTACTACGCTTCAGCGTCTTGATGCTCTTATAACAATTTTGAAAAATCACGACAATTAAGGTACTTTTCACAAGCACTGCAATGGCACACAACATATGACCATACTTGGGACACCAGATCAAGGTAGAAGAAAACCCACTGTAATGAACTCACTGACATCTAAATATCCACACACGCATCGTAATAAGGAGTTCCAGTCTTGATATATCGTGTGTTCTACTGTGATTTTGGAAAGTCCAAATACCTAACACGAAATTCTGGAGTCAAAGGGCTAAAATCCTTTAGGTAAAATCCATCCAAGTGCATTTGTCCAGATGAAAATAATGAACTATATATCACGAAATATGCCTATAAGTAATTCATGGTGTTTATTATGTCTTCATTTTCATAAGGTACCATACATTAAAAAGGGTTATTCTCAAACCTTCTTCCTCCTTCCTCTGTAGCTCTTTGATCATAGACGTAAATGGAGTTTCTGCTCACTTTGCTGCTTTTTTGCCTGACTGCGTTTTCTGATAAAATTGTCTTACTTTCCAGACAGAATGCAAGCATCATTCAGATTTGATGCATTATGCCAATAACAGATACATCTGTTTACATGCAAGAAGATTCGAATACACATCATCACACGCCCTGGCATCTTTATAGACAAAGCATGTAAACATTCCTTAAAAGTCTGCAGCACCTCAACGGTTCATTGAAGCATTAAGTTCCTTTACTTCTCTCCTTTTTTCCAATTGTCTCCCCCATCTTCAAGGCAAAATCTTGCTGGGAGTACAGTAAGATGCCTTTTCTGTCCCTCTCTTGCTCATTAATGCAATATAACAGAACTGTGCTAATGCTCATTACCCCAACATCATGTATTATGTCACGTGTTGGGATTCCTCCTCCTGCCCCATCTTCCTAAAAGGCCCACAAAGCCAAAAAACACCCCCCCAGAAGTTGTTATCAGTGTGACCAGCAGCAAAGGTCACCCCAAAATGCTATTTGAAGGGTTTCCCCTTCAGTTTGCTTTCTCTAGGCACCAACCACTCAGACTAGCAAACTTCCTTGCCCTGTACCACAAATCAAAATGCTGCATCTCAAACATGATTTACTGAGAAACAGGCCCAAAAGCTGCCTGCAAAGTCCAGCTCAGGAAGTTGAGAAATTTCAGGATTGAGTTGCTCTCCCCTCCAATTCCTCAGTGCACTGATTGCATCTGCAAAACTTCTGCCACAAATGAGAGAGTATTTATTGCAGACACAGCCCCCTCCCTCCCAATTATACAGTCCTGCCTAATTTCTTGGAAATGGTGAGTTAGGAAACAGCAGGAATAATAAAGTCTAGAGATGTCACTCTGGATAGCTTGATTCCATCCTGCCTCAGTCATAGAGCTCCTATGTGATGCTGCCCAAGCAAAAAGTCTTTTCCCCCTCCTCCCACACCGTGTTTAATTGCTTATTGCTTCCTTCCTCTCTCTTCTCTGCAGCCCCAGGAGACTTTTCAGATCCACTTTTTACTTTTCACTCCATCATCACAGTAGTCCTGTTTGATAAATCTGTAACAGGACATGGTCAACTGCTCTGGAGGGCTGATGAATGCATTGGGGACTGAAGCCTAGCTGCTAACAGTGGAAAAAAGATTATGAAGTGAAGGATGCTGCCTGTGGGTGCTTGCTGCAGGGTCATTTACTGAGGGTTTTTTTGGTGGTTTTTGGAGCAGGGGAGGTGTTTTTTGGGGGATTCCAGGTCCCATCCTAATCTGATAGCAATATGGCTAGCTAAAACAGATCTTCCGCAATGCTATAAAAAGAGCAGGGAATGAAAGCTGGAAGGTGCGGGAAGCCAAGGCAAGTTAGAAAAGACTGCTCGATTCTGCATACAGTGTACTGGAGGCAACTACTGGGTTCTTCAAATGGGAGAACAGATAACCCAGGAATTTATTGGAAATTGTTTGATCTACAGAAAACAGTCGGTAACATTCACAGAAAGGAAAAACCCTGAAAAAAACAGTACTAGAAAACTCTAAGGAACAGATCTGAAATGTGAAAGGCTTAATGAGACCATTTGCTGAAGATTTAATAAGATTTTTGTCAAGATTCCCCAAGCAGAATCCCAGAACCCTGAAAATTATTTTCAGTACCCTAAGCCGCAACCAAGTTAGCAGAAAAATCAGGAGGGAAAGAGGACAGTGGTACCTTCAAAGATAACAGCACTTTTACTCCACAAAAAAGTATGCGCACTCAGGCTGTTTACACAGTACTGTCTGGAAGATGCAGTTATATGCCTGCCATTATATGGCTGCTGCCATTCTGTTTGAAAAGCATCCTGTCCCTGTGTAGCTTTTTACTACAGCAAGCTTCACTAAAAGAAACGCAGAAACGTTGCTCCTCAAAGCACTGACCACCTCAGGCCGGAAAGGAAGTGCAACGGACAAAAGATTAGAGCATCTTGACCTTCTGTGCCCCAAAAGTTGTTGTGGAAAACAAAACCATAAAACCTGAAATGTTTTCTTCAGAAATATTTCTTCTCCTTCGAAACAGGTGAATTCTTTTTCTTCCACGCTGAAGCGTACACATCCCTGTCAAGTACTCAGAGTGAAATACCATGTGCAGGGCGTAGGGGTGCAAGGAATGGGAAACAAAAGAGAAAGAAAATAAAAAGATATCTGAACCCCACCCCATATGCTGAGGACCTCCTATTACCAGAATGGTACAGCAGAAAACACTCCAAGTATTCGGGAATGCTCCTTTTACACACGTAAGAGCCCCCTGCTCCCACCCCCCATTTTGTGACCATGCTGCATACACAGCAATTCTCCCATCACCCAGTGGTTAAATCCGTTGTGTATGAAGGCCTTTTTTCTCTCCATATCCACTCTTTTTCACAGTGCTTAGCTCATAAAAGCCATCACTGAGCATGCCCCAGGACCTTGAAGTCATTAGCTGCTGAGTAAACTGGGTAAAACATGGAGTATACCACCATGGACACCAAAAGGTATTTGAGGAACTGGCTGAAACAAAGGTTTTCTTCTTAAAGGAGCACTTTTTCAAAAGTCCCTTTACCAGAGGTGAAAGAAGCAACACCATCTGGACTCACTAACCCAGGAAGGCTCAAGAGGAGGAATCAGGAACGCTACCCTGGCCTCATCATACATATGGGTGCTGCACGTGTTCTTGGTAAAGGACCACCTATCACCTCAAGAAAGGACCTATTTCATTCAGGACAGAAAAAGGTCGCTGGTACACAGCCAAAACAGTCTTTATATGAGAGTCATCAGTCCGATGCTGAGATATTGTGAATGCAAAAAGAATCAGGGATACTAAGAAAAAGCCTCAGGTGGGGAGAATTTTTTGCTGAAATACATTCTTTTCATCAGTTTCAGGCCTTTTTTAAAATATAAAGTATGTTTTGATTTTTTCCTGTGTATCTCAAAATATTAATTGCCTCCTGCCTTGCAGTATTCTGACTTTTCTGAAATTCCCTTTATTCCTTGTACTCAGGTACTCGAGTCTTCTCCCAATTATGCACCTCTTTCATGACTGATGAGCTCCTTTATAGTTCTGCTCACATCACTGCCAGGTGGGACATTCAATAGTAGAGCATGGCATGAGTCAAGCACCAAACAAATACCAAAAAAACTGTTGAGGGAGAGGTTGCTTGTGGAAAGTCGGCACAGGTTGCTCACAGATCCTTGTCAATTGCCCTTGGTTCCCATGGCAGGTGACAGAAACCAGCAGGGCTGCACTGGGTATCACTTGGTCATGTTTCCCATCAACTGGTCCTCCAACTCCTGTCACTGGCGGGGGAACTGCCTGCCTCTCCCATGCTCTAAATTCATGAGGAGAGCTAGAGACACGTGTGCCCGGGTGTGTATCTGGCAATCACAACATGGAAAAAAGAATGGTAAGGGAAAGGTGAGGAGGTGTTATCGCCTCATTTTATGATACAGGATCAAGCATACCCTTCCTTCAGAGCTATCTCTTGCACCGTAATGGCGTTTCCCCATCAACAAACACCAGTAAGCACCAGTTAGACAACAAATACAGATAAATCCCCCTTGTTCGGTTTTAACTGTTTTCAATCTGTATGTTAAACAGTTTATCTAAAGTAGGAAAGTGTAACCATTCCCAGGCTTATTCAAGGCAACATTCGCTCTTCCCTGTACTCAGTAAGATTTTAGTGAAGTTGGTTTTGCAAAAATGTCAAAAGAGAACAAAAGCTACCAGCTTTCAAAAAATAAAAACGTTTCTAAGAACCTTTTCAGAAATTATTAACAAAATTGCATATCATGATTTGATAAATAAAGATGACTGATACTGCAGTACCCATTCTAATGCTCTTCCTTATATTTAAATATAAATACCAAATATAACTTGATATTTCTCAAAAGCGAATACATTCCTTATCTTAAGGAATCGTACCTTTGTGAATCTTATTTTTCCCCCCGCTGCCTTCAAGTTTTTACAAGCTATAATATGGCTGAATTTCAAAACAGATTATGCTTCATAAATGCTACCAAATGCAGGAATTTTAACAGTCCAGCTATTAACATCACGTTCTGCTGCTGCCAAGATGCACAACAAGCTACACATCAGTTGTTACTGTTTCTGCTCCCTCTCTCACAGCAGGCAGCAGCCCTGTTTTGCAGCAAGACCTGCAAGTGCAGATCTCCAAGCACTTCAAAATTTCGTGCCTCCCTTCTGGCTGAAGTGACACTTAATGCACTTAATGACATACGATGTACTTGGAAAATGGGCTCTGAAATTGCAACAGCATACCGTACGAAGTAATTGGATTAATTAATTCATTAATACCCTATGTATTCTTACTAGTGACTTGCTAAAGCCACCAATCAAACGGTAAGATGGCACAAAGACAGGATGCTTGGAAACAATTCAGCACAACTGGGACCAGCAATCCCGCTGTGCTTTGCATTATTATATGATGCGATGTTTCTCATGGGCAATTCTTAGTAACTGGGGTAAAGCACCAAATATTAGGGGTAAGGCTAGAGAAGGCCCCACTAGTCACTGATGTCTAGAGGGAGCAATGACCACAAGCCTATAGATAGGTGGAAAGAATGAAAATGCTACAGGCACCTCTAAGGTTTGGCCATCAAAAGCCATTTCAAACTCCAGGATTCCAATGAGGAATATACTGCATTTTAAACAAGGAAATGTTTACTTCAGTAAGATTTCAGTTTTGTGGGTTTTTGTTTCCCTTCCTAAACGCCTTCATACTGTGTGTTTCTTCATAAAATTTTGGATTCTTTTTACTTCAGCAGTAATTTAATTCAGTCATTGCTCTCTCTCTGGCAAAGAACAGAAATCACTATGAAATCAAGTTCAGGCAGTAATTGTTTCTGCAATACCATCTTGTGCAATGGCTCTGACAAGTGAATAAATAACTCCATAAGCAGCAGCAGAAGATCAGCTTAGCAGAAATACCTTGCTGATTATTAACAACCTAAGCAATCACTTACCATAACACTGCTGAGCCCTGAATATTCTATTTGCCAAGACCAAACGGCCACTCAAATTGTTACCGCCTGTGGGTGAAGGACTTCACTGTATTACCAGCGATGTGGGAAAATAAGAAACCACGTTCAGGCTTCACAAAGTTTACAGGTAACCAGATTAACAACTACCTGACAAAACGTGGTTTTGCTCTATACGGAGTAAAGCCTTTACTCATCTTGCAGGAAGGGTGGCAGCGTGGTCTGGCAGCTCAGCTACACAGCAGCTGGGATGGGACAGCTTGGGAGAAAGAGAAGAGCTGACTTGGGCATGGTAATTCAAGGAAGCTAAAAGGATATGAAAGTAATGACTGCTACTATTGATGGGGCTGAGTTGCTCTGATTAACTAAAAGGCAAAAGCTCTATATTGTCACTAACCCTCCCATGAGAGCACCCAATAACCCAGAAATCTGTGTAGTTTTTATCTACAATAAACCCCTACTTTATGATGGAACTGTTCCTCTCCAGTTCTCATTACAAGAATTAGACCTAGTCAACACAGCAGTAGTTACCAGAGCTGGTAGAAGATGGTCATATTTTATCTAGTTATTAATTCAACCTGCTTTATTTATTTTCTCTTCCTCGTACATATGAGTCACTGTGGAGAGAGACCAAGTGAGGATTAACATGCAAGATCATGTTCTATCGAGAACGGAATCCTGTCCTTAAGGATTAATATAAACAGTATGTTACATACAAATACTGAGGACAATATCATAAAATAATATTTGCTATTTGTACAGACTTTATGCTCAGAAACACCGCCTGGTGTCTAAGTCTAATCCACAGTATCAGAATGAAAATTTTTTTATTCAAATACCTTGTATCACATCAACAGATAAGAAAATTGAGAGAGTAAATGGATTTTAGAGTAAGATGAGCAACAGTAAGGAAGACATTAAACTCAACAAGAACAGTAAATCTATCATATTGTAGGCCTACAGCAAGGATGACCAAATGAGATTGAATAAATCAAGACTAACCACTGGAATGGAACATTTTGTAATGCATCTGAAAATTTTAAAAAATAAGCTTTTATAGACCTAAATCCTTTGCAGATTTTTTCCCCTAGTCAAAAGTGTCTAGCTGAACCATCACTGAAAAAAATTTAAGGGCAAATCATCTGTCCCAAGTGTGTAAGACAACAAAAGAACGATATTAAAGAAATCAAAGTCAGTACATCATATATTTTTATACACGTTTGACAACGTGTATATAAATATATGAGCCGAAACACATTTTACGAGTTCACACACAGAGAGAACGGTAAACCGACTGAACTGTTTCATGGACAGTGCTCAGGAGAACCCAAATCCCATCAGGATGGAGTTACACATGACACCACGAAGAAGACGCCTTTAGAGAACAGGTTAGTAATCAGGAATGAAAATTTTCGAAGCAGCAGGTGAAAACTGATGTTACAGTTCCTCCGATGTCGGCCGTAAGGCAGCATTCCCAATAGCTCATGAGCTGTGTTGGTAACTAAAAACAGAGAATATACACAAGAGAGTGCACCCATCTCCCAGTGCTCCTCTTAAAGTCCAGCAGAAGAGACACCTTGTCAAAAAACTCGTCACATCCTCAGGCCAGGACTGACCACACAGGACAGCAAGTGCCTCCTTGCTCGCTTGCTTTTGAAGTCAAATCGCTAACAAGAAAAATTTTACCTGAATAGGATTTAATTATTCAGATAAGAATTTTGTACAGACTGTCATGGTTAAAACCTCTTTTTCTTAGATATATTGCTTGGACTCCATCGTCTAACCAAGGCTTCAGACCACGACTGCCTCATATGGGAAAGATGTTCAAGGTGGACCCCTCTCAGAGGGGTCTGCTGGAGCAGGGAAGGTGCTCAAGCACTTCTTGCAGCATGGCCGTTCTCACTCAGAAATCTGAACCCGCCACATCAGAGAAAAGGGTCGAGTGAACTGACATCCCAGCAAAATAAGCACTTTGGCTTTAAGCAGCACCTAGGAAACACTTTTTGCCAAATGAGAGGCAACATCAGTGAGTTCTTCAGCAGGCTTTTCCCCAAAGGTGCTGTTTTACCCCATTTAATTCCCAGCTATGGTCATCATGTGATGAACAGAAATCTTGAGAGAATAATGGGAAATTCTACTAAAAAAAAAAAAAAAGGGAAAAAAAAAAAGAAAAGAAAAAAGGAAGATTAGTTCTAGGCATCAGTGTCCCAAGAAGGTGTCATTTACCGATCACCAACTTTGAAGAGGAATGCTTGGGCATGAGGCAGCCCGCATCTCCTGGTGTAGCACACAGGCCAAAACACAGCAAAGACACCGTTCATACTTTCTCCTGTGGGCATGCAGCTGATGACAACAGGAGTTTTGCGCAATGAGCAACCTCAGAGACACCTTGCAAGCCCTATCACTGGAAGAGGGGAAGGGGACAAAGGGAAAAAGGTGGCACCTCAAAGCACTCAGGAGGCTGAGAAAGGCATCCTCCCACTTCTCCAATACCCTTAACTAAACTAGCTGGCCTCAGCAGAGCACATGCTATTTTAGAGCACATTTTTCTTAAGAGCTTTGCCTCTGATAATGTAGAAAAACCTGCTGTAAATTGATTCTGTTGTAACAGACCAGATAACAGTAATTGTACACAGCCAATTGCTCATACATAATAAAAATGGCATTAGACTTTAACTTGAAATTACACCTTCAATTTTTATTAGAATTTAAAAGTTACTCTTGAAACACCTTGACATAGGAGACATTTTGTAAATTATGAGGGCAGTTACATAACTGAAAACTGAAATAAAACTTTACAGCTGCCTATCATTTTAGAGAGTTTAACAAAAAGGAAAGGTATATGAGACTTCAGTATTACTCCTTTATGATATGCCCCATTAACTTGGGGGATGATTGTTAGTTAATAAAGGAGAACAAATGAAGTGCTAAAAAGGTTCTGGGTAGGCTACATAAAAAAATGTTAGATTAAGATTCAATCAAGTTCTAATCTAAAAACCTTGTTTCCCATGATAACTGAGAACAAAGTGACATATCAAAGTATTTATGATTTACAGAATGGAGCAAAAGGGCATGTGGAGGGGAAGTTCACACTGTAACTAGACTGAAGTTTTACTTTTTTTTCCCAAAATCTGAAACAGGAAAAGAAACATGAAAGATTTATCACTTCAGTGCTCTCCCACGACAACACGATGACTGTGATTTACACATGCTGTTTCCTACTCTCAAAGTCAACCCAGTATTTAAAAGTATAAAACCCAAGACCACTAGCAAAAAACACTCTGGGTAGCCAATGTTTCACGGGCCACTGATGAGCATGGGAGCTTGCGTTCTCAAAAAATTGTGAATACTCTAAACACTAGATTGGCTTAGGCTGATCCAGGTCAATGTTTCTCTCAAAAAAGGGTGGCTCCATGCTTTCCTCTTCCTCAGCTGCACCCCCCAGCCTGGTCTCCTGCCAGCATTACCACATCTGAGACCATGCCATCAGCAAGATCAGAGATTTTGGCTTTGAGGCACCTCTTACTGAAAGGCAATTTTGGGATTATTTATTTAGTCAGCTCGACTCACCTTTCACGAAAACTTCGCCAGCTGATCCTTGCTGAACTGAGAAGAGCTGTAAGAGGAAGGCTGGAGGACAGGGAGCAGAAAGACACACCCAGACCCATCAGCCTCTGAATGCTTCCTCCAACTCTGCTCCATCAAAGCGTTCATAGATAGCTATTGGCCCCCCTATGGCGGTGCAGGCACCATCAGATGGAAACCCTGCCCAAAAGACTTCATTTCTTTTCAGACTAAAGAAAAATTACATAATTCAATTCAAGCTTAGCCAGGTTATGAAACAGATGCAACAAAAATTGCGTGGTAGACAGGGAGTTGAATTTGAGATCAATTACAGAACTTGTAAGGGATTTCACTGTAGGAAGGAAATATTCCTGAAGGTTGTTCTCCAAAATGAAAACTACACACACACAAAAAAGTCCACGGTACGCAAAAGGAAAGAGTTTGCCTATCACGTATTTAGTACAGACTGAATAAACAAACCCCAGAAAACAGGTAAAAGGAAACAGCTCCACATGTAGATTCATGTGCATGCTGTTATCATTTCTCATTTGTACTGTAAGGTGAAATATGGGCTTTTCAGTCATAGGGCAGGATGCTCCTGTGTTGAGTATCATAAAAATGGTAAGATAGTCCTTTTCCCAAAGGGTTTGTAATCTCTGTTGGGTGGACTGGTTCCAAACAGCTGTAGTCACAGGGCGCTGATCATAAATAATCAATAATGTAACAGATTAAGAACAGTCACGAGGGGAAGAGAATGACTTGACAAAATAACAGATATTCAGAAATTGCATCCTAGGTTAAACTGTAATAAAAAGGTATGAACACACATCACATATAAGATCAGCTCAATGAAGAACAGCTAAGGGAAAAACTAAAATAAAAACCAGTCTCCTTCAAAGCATGGGAGATCAGATTTCCTTAGAAGCAGACACTGCTTATGTATTCACTCGTGTACCTTCTGGAAAAAGAAGTAGAAGCCGGTATTACTACAGAGCCAAAATTAATTTGTGTTACCAAAATTAACTTTGATATCAAGTTGTTATGATTCAATTTTCTGTTGACCTAGTTGCAATGATCTAATAGAAAAAAAAAAAAAAATAGGGTAATTTAAATATTTTACACATCAAGAACTTACTGACAAAGCCACCGGGAGTTAAAGATCAGACATATTTACACAGAAAGTAAATAATTTCCAATAATCATGATCCTCATTTGTTATCCCTAGCACAGATTTTTGCTATCTTTCAGCATTTCAAACTGAACAATTAGGAAGCATTTTTAATGGCCAGGTTAAGTACATCAGCTTGAGTACAGAACTAAGATACAACTCTTACCTATCAATTCTGCATTTTTTAGGTACACACAAAAAATTCCTGGGTGGAAAACAACAACAAAAATTCAGCAGGTTAAGAAGAAAGGTTACAACTATAATTTTTTTGTTGTTTCAGGTTCACATATTCAGCTGGAACAAATTCCCCTTTAAGTTCCCTTAGTGACCATTAAGAAAAGTTTCCACGTGATTCTGAACATAGTAAAAAAACCCTACTATTATTTCTCAACCTGAGGTCAGTAAGAAAGTTCAAAATGTCTGAACAAAGTTTAAATCCACAGTGAAAGCAAAATGCAGAACTGCTCATACATTCACTAATACAGATGAAACCACTCCTGAGGAAAGACTATACTGTAATCAGTAAATCAGCAGCAATTCTTTCAAGCTAATGAAATATTAAAGCTATTAGCTTTATTTTTGTTAACAAGCAGGCTGTGGGTATTATTAAGTATTATGCTGGTATGATCTACGCATAACTAGATCAAGCCCGGGAAATTTAAAACCAAACTGGCCATGCACGACCGCTCTGCAGAACCAGATTTTTCACTTCCATCGCTTTGTAATGCCCCTACGCTGGCTTGTTTCTTCATTTTTAACCCAGTGAAGGCACAAGTGGCGAAGAGTAGAGTACAGCACAGCCCTTTTCAAACAAAACCAATGTGAGTCTCCTCACGGAGAATAAATAAATAAAAAACCCTGCTGTTCCACTTCTTTTGGAAGAGTGGTCGTGTGGAGGGCTGCTAGTTGTAGTCTAGTTGGCTCTCAGTTTTCAGGGCTGTTGACAAACCATGCGTTCAAATTTGAAGAGCTTCAAGAGAAGCAAACTTTTTTTTTAAAACCCAACCCCCCCCCAGAAAAAGTCATCAAAAGTAAGAATTGAGAGAATTTGGGACAGTTCTATTAAAAAAAGGCAAAACCCACATCAAATGCAACTGCATGAGAGGGTTCTTGGGTTTTGGTTGCCACTGATCCCATGACAAGCATACTGGAAACAGCTTGCTTTTCCCATTTCAGAGAGAATCTAGTATCTACATGGATTCAGCAAAACCTGAATTCCTAGATGGTTAACGGATGCTTTGTTCTTATGAATCGTGTATAACCATTCTCAATTTCTTTTCCGTTGCAGAAGTTTTCTGCAAGAAAATAAACCCCCACATTTGAACACAAAATGTCTCCTGTTACACAGTAGTTTTTAGCATCGACCATGAGTATAAGCTTTCACGTGAAAGAGGAAGGAACCCAAAGGGAATTTCTGCTTGCATGCTAAAGATGCCTGCTCTTGTGGGTAAGGGACTGGAAGTGTTGAAACACGTTTGACCTTCAAATGTCAGCATGTTCATCTTGCAAAGATTTCGGATGTTTACACAAGCATGAAGCGCTATAACTCTTTCCCTAGGGACACACTCCGAGCACAGACAATCCATCCAGCAGGAAGATGGCTGGTGTCATCCCAGCACAGCTCCGCGGACACTGCCCTGCAGCCCTTGAATCCCAGCTTGCCATTTCATGGGAATGCTGCTGGGTACGAGCCCAGCCAACGCGATGCCGTACCTCTCCTTCATCCCGAGACTGTCAGCAATGAGGGCTGATGAATGAACGTGTGCTAGACCTGAGCGACTTCCAGCACTTCGAGCGCAGCCCTGTAATGCTGCCATGCCTCCCCGTGCCAGTTACAGACAATTTATCCTTTGAGGGCAGATAAACGCTGAGGTGCTGCGCTGTCAGATCGTAAGTACTAGCTTTATCAGTCCTCTTTGCCTGAAGGGCAATGTGCCCTAAATGAGAAATACTTTACTGAAAATTAACCAAGTTCTTTCCTACTCTTACTGAAAGTCATTTTCCAAACACTTTTCCAAGATTACAGATGAGCTCTTTGAAACAAATTTCCCCAAAAGCCAGGCTATTCACTAAGGGTGAGAACGTAATGGCATATTTATGAACAAATGTCTAAAGTCTTTTAATGAAGGACAAAATACCTTTCACAGAAAACCGCTTAAGTCATTAAACACAGGGGGTTTTGTCTGCCTGAATTAAAGAGGCAAATATGGAGACTAATTCATACCAGCACTCTGACAACAAAAAACAAATACATATACTGTTGGTTATAGTACCTATATATTTTTCTGTTTTGTTGCTATGGTTAACAAATTAAGAAGCACTTTACTGTGCTATTTAAAAAACCAAACACATTGTTCATGAAAAGTAATTCTGATGTCTTAGTGGAAGTATTGTGACATTAAAGAAACACCGAATCTAGAAACCACTTAAATTCAAAGCGATAGAGCTTAAATGCAAGGCCACCTCTAAATTACATGGGCATGCTAATACTGTCGAAAGCAATGAAAAAAACAACACGGACACAACATACAATTCAAGGTGTGCAATAACAACTTTTGTCCAGAGGCTGCTTATACCCTGGAAGCATTGGTAATGTCTGTTTCATGCAATGAGAGCTGTTCCTAGACCCAAGGGGACTCTAAAAGCAGTAACAGGTATATTCAATGACAAAACCCACGGCACCACACCCAGCGTTCCCAAAGAATTCACCCATTTGCTTCTGCACAAAGTGACGGCCAAGTGGAATTGCTGCCTTGCTTGCTATTTCCTGCACAAGCGGGACAAAGTACAGTGCAGCCTCAGTCAAGAAACGCGTATTTAACAAGCATCTCACAAACCTAGCCTGCTCTCTCGGAAGATTTTGGAAATACAGTTTTAACAGCATCACTTATAACCAACAGGCTCTTTCTCAAAGTTCTGCCCACTACCATGGCTTTTTCTCCTTTGGATTTCAAAACTTGAAACATTATTATTCTGAGTTTCCCTGTTCTCTCTAGTTGCAATGTTGGATTTGATGCACAGGAAGAAGAACGACGCCACCACTTAAAGAGACAATAACGTTCTTCCATCCTCCCTACAAGATAATGGACTTCAAATAAAGACTAAAGAAATCTTCAGCTCATCCAATGTTATAAGCAACATATAGCATAAAAATAGTGGAGGGAAAAAAAAAATCTCAGAATCATAGGCTAGTTTGGGTTGGAAGGGACCTTGAAAGGTCATCTAGTCCAACCCCCCTGCAATGAG
The DNA here is from genome assembly GCF_047370975.1 of Nipponia nippon. Classification (NCBI taxonomy): domain Eukaryota; kingdom Metazoa; phylum Chordata; class Aves; order Pelecaniformes; family Threskiornithidae; genus Nipponia; species Nipponia nippon. The sequence goes on from NW_028262336.1 coordinate 27,551,153, forward strand.
CACGGACAACTAGATCGGGTTGCTCAGAGCCCTGTCTAACCTGACCTTGAATGCTTACAGGGATGGGGCATCTACCACCTCTCTGGGCAACCTGTTCCAGTGTTGTAAAGAATTTCTTCCTTATACCTAATCTGAGTCCACTCTCTTTTAGTTTAAAAGGATCTGTTCCATGACCTTCCCAGGCACAGAGGTAAGGCTGAAAGGTCAGTAGTTCCCAGGGTCCTCCTTTCTACCCTTTTTAAAAATGGGTGCAATGTTTCCCTTTTTCCAGTCCCCAGGGACCTCACCTGACTGCCATGACTTTTCAAATATCACGGAGAGTGGCTTGGCAACTGCATCAGCCAATTCCCTCAGGAAGCTGGGATGCATCTGGTCAGGTCCCATAGACTTATGTATGTTCAGGTTCCTCAGGTGGTCACGAACCTGATCTTCTCTCACAGTCGGAGGGACTTTGCTCCCCCAGGTCCTGTCTTGCAGTCCCTCCACTCAAGAGGTGTGGGAAGAGAGGTTGCAGTGAAGACTGAGGCAAAGAAGTTGTTGCGTACCTCAGCCTTCTTCTCATCTGTTGTTACCAGTTGTTATCTATCTGGCTCATCGGGGGGGTACACTTTCTTTGACCTTCCTTTTCTGGCTGACATACCTGTGGAAGCCCTTCTTATTATTCTTTGCATCTCTGGCCAAGTTCAGCTCCAGCTGCACCTTTGCCTTCCTGACCTCATCCATACACAACAGGGCAACGTCCCTATACTCTTCCCAGCATACCCATTCCCTGCTTCCACTGCCTGTGCCTTTCCTTCTTGCCCTTTAGGTTGACCAGCAGATCTCAACTCATCCATGCCAGTCCCTTGCCTTCCTTTCCTGATTTCTTACACCTGGGGATCGAGAGCTCTTGCTCTCCATGGAAAGAGTCCATAAAGATCTGACAGCTCTATTCTGCTCCCTTGTCCCTGAGGGCAGTTTCCCAGGGGCTCCTATTGACTAACTCCTTGAAGAGCTGAAAGTTTGCTTTCCTAAAATTCAGGGTCCTGACTTTACTCTTCGCCTGACACATATCCCTCAGGACTGCAAACTCTGCCAGTGCATGATCACTGCAGCCCAGGCTGCCTCCTATCTCGACGTCACCGATTAGCTCACTTGCATTGGTGACCAACAGGTCCAGTATCACATCCTCTCTGGTAGGGCCGTCTGTTACCTGGCTTAAGAAGTTAACCTCGATGCATTCCAGGAGTCTCCCGGATTGCCTATAGCTTGCTGTGCTACTTTTCCAGCAGACGTCGGGGTGGTTGAAGTCCCCCAGCAGGATGAGAGCCTGCAAGCGCAATGCCTCCTGTAGCTGGAGTAAGAAGGCTTTGTCAGTAGTCTCCCCTTGATCGGGTAGCCTGTGGTAGACACCAACCACAAGGTTCCCTTCGTTGCTTTGGTCTCTAATTCTTACCCATAAGCTTTCAACCTGCTCGTGGCTATTCTTCAGAGACAGCTCTTCACAACCCATCCATTTCTTGATGTAGAGGGCAACCCCTCCGCCCCTCCTTCTTTGCCTGTCCCTTCTGAACGGCCTGTAGCCATCAACAGCAGCACTCCAGTCACAGGAGTCCCACCAGGTTTCAGTCGTGGCAACTACGTCATACCTTTCTAGCAGCATGGTGGCTTCCAACTCCTCCTGTTTGTTGCCCATTCTGTGTGCATTGGTGTAGAGGCACTTCAGCTGGGCTGTCGGCCATGTCACCTTCTTAGAAGAAGACCCCTTAAGGCGTTTTTAAGGGGTCATAAATCTTCAGGATTTAAGGTGGGGGCTTTTTGTTGGTTTTTTTTTTGTTTGTTTTAAAAAAAGAATTAAATGTAGCTCTAAGGTAACACAGAATCACAGATTGGCATTTTTCACTGAAAAAGGGAAATCAAAGACCATTTAAAACATTCATCAGATACCACCAAAGGGGAAACGGATGACCATTTTTGTTGTACAACACAAGTCATCTTAATTTAGCTAAGCTTTAAGCAGAATATCTCATGGCAGTCATGTCATCTGACAAACAGAGCAACAGGATCTTCTTTCAACGCAAATGAAGCAACATCAGAAACAACCCTCAGTCTGTGTCTATAACAGTCATGATCGAGAATACTTTAATAAAGCAATTTTCATTGCAATTTTTTGAAAAATAAAATATAAAATAGAAGCTAAGTTGAGGCAATTATACCTTTCTTCACATCTGATGAAGCACTGACAGGTGTGCACAAACACCTTACTGCTCAGAACCCAGAGCATGTTTTTGCTGTGACAGAAGGGTATTTTTTTTTCCTCTTAAGTGCTACCTTGCCTTTTTGCTAGAACAGACTGATCTCATTGCTCCCAGGAAGGATCACAGGGTCTCTTTCTCTCTCTCTCTGCCTGGCTCTGGTAGCATCAAGTGAGATGCGAAATGAGATGACAGGAGACGCATAGCAGAGCTGATGAAGAGCTGGGAAGCGGACACAAGCAAGACTGGCTTGGATAGCAGATGCTGAGAGGAAGCAGAAGAGGACATGCTGAGAGGAGGAGATGGATGCCAAGCTAGGAAGAGGATTACTCAGAAGGAAAGGAGAGGTGAAGAAACATCAGTGCCTGGGGGCAAGGAGACTTGGGTGGAATAGTGTGAGCCAAAGAAGGGAGCAAGGCTGGAAAACCTGGAGGGAGAGGGGGGGGGGGGGAGAGAGAGAGAGAGAGAGAGAGAGAGAGAGAGAGACTCAGTAAGAAGAGCGGGACAGGGGCAGCAGCCCTCAGAGATACAGAAAAGCAGGGGAGCAGCAGGTTAGAGGGGACAGGGCTAATAAGTCTGATGACAAGCACTCTTTGATACAGGAAAGGAACCCACATAAGCATGAGAATACCTATCTCAGTCTAAAAAAATCCTTTTAGCTCAAGTGGTCAACAGCAGGAACCTACAACAGAACATCAAAAAAGGGTGTAAAGTGTAGAAGAGCATGCGGCAGTATGTCCCCAAGACAGCGTTTCACCACCACCTCCACTGACACAAGACTAAGGTCCCTAGCACCTGATGAGTTATCCTGTAGTGAACTGTCCTATTGGGCTTTGAACCTTTGTAGGCTCTCAGCCTCCACAAGATGTGGCAGAGGGATGAGGAGCCCGTATACACACTGTGCAACAAAATATACAACTATACAATGACTTCTGTTTGCTTGGAGCCAGAAGCCTGCTAGTCTCATCTGATAACCCAAGGTCTCATCGTGAAAGATAGGGTGAATGACCATTCCTCATCCATCCCCTCCAAGCTACTCGTGACTTCGCAGAGCACTGTCAGAGCCTCCAGGCATCTTCCTTTCTATGCTGGGAAGTTCTAATCTACTGTGTCATTTCTTCTACAGGAGCCATGTCATACTTCAAGCACTCACCATCACTCTTTAAACTCTTCAATTTCTACTATATACTTCTTATGAGGAAGACTAGAACTGCACAGAGTGTTTACAAATACAGGTAAGTCCATAATTGACACAGTGGTACAGTTATGTCCTATGTCTTGTTCCCCACTCTTTTACTAATAATCCCTAACACTGCTTTTTTTGGCACTAATGAACCTATGTTTTCACAGAGCTATTAATACCCAAGGTCTCAGTCCTGCAAAGTCAGAGACTATGCACAGTATCACCATATACACTAAGATAAGATTCATTTATTTTGTGCTTCTCCCATGTATGCTGACTTTACTACATCAATTTTCACCGGCCATTTTACCTCCAGTCAATCAATAATCAAAGACCCATCTGAAATTCTTCATAGTTTGTCTTTATTAATTCTACCCCAAATAACTTAGTGTCATCATCAAATGGGTCACCTCACGATTTACCCTCTTCTCCAAATCACAAATATTTTGAGTCACAGGCACAAGAACTGATCCCTTGAGATTCTACCGGTGACCTTTCTCCACCTTGAGGAAGGACCATTAATTCCTGCCTTTTTTAATCTTTCTTCTTATTTAGCCACGTAAGAGTTTTCTCTTCTATTCCATGGTAGATTAATTTCTTTAATAGCTTCTGGTAATGGATCTTGTTAAATTTCTTTTGAAAAATCAAAGTAGACACACTATCCATTTGCCTACCTATTCCTTTAAAAAAACTGAAAGAGCCTCTTCCTCAATATCATACTCACTGACAAGTCCAATATTCCTAGATGTTCAGCACTTCAAAAAAGCACCCCCACCCCCACCCCCCAAACAGGCTTATTTAAATACATTTCCAGGATCCTCCCTAGCACCTTTTAGAAATATCCAGTGATTCCCATCACTGATTCTTCCTTTGCAGTTAACAACTGCATCAAATCTGTTGGCAACATTCAATCCTCCTCTGAGACCAGAATGTATTTAAGATGAGATCTTACCACTGCTTTCAGTTAGGTGATAGAAATCTGTGGGAAGATGCTCCATATGCAAATCAATTTAATGACATGTGGTAAGATCTACACTTCCTTTCTCTCCCTCTCCCCATCTCTCCTTCCTAAAAGGTTAAGCAAACAACACACTTTAATTAGCAGAATTCTCCCACTGCAAAATTAAGTACTGTATGTTGAAGGAAACACCAAAAAAAAGGATGAATCAGCTCTGTGGCACTACAAAGATGCTCGGATGAAAAGTTCCTGATCTGTCTGTTCTAAAAGCTGGGTGCATACAATGAACAAGCTATGAAACGCATGAAGTGGCTTCGTGCATTACTCACAGGTTGTGTGCGTGTGTGAATGCACACATCTGTCAAAACAAATATACCTATGTGCTTCATAAAGAATCCTTGTGCACACACGTACACATGCACACATACACGCTGTTTCAAGCGCTTTACCGTTTGGAGCCCCACTATCAACAGATACTTTTGGTTTTGAAACTTCTCCCCAGCCTTTCTCCAGCCTTCCAACGACAAACTAGGGATGACACTTCTCACCTCATGACTTTTTATGAGACTAAACCTGTGTCTCCAAAGTGCTCCGGTAAGGTTAGACAAACTTCCAAGCGGAAAATTAGTTTTGTCTTCAGGCAGGATTTGAGTTGCGAGCAGAGGCCGAGCCAGGAGGTCAGAAGAACACCCCGAAGGGCTCGTTCAGGCGCACACAGTGGGGCAGGGCAGGCAGAGGCAGCCTCCCCACCACTGTAGCCCCCCGGTACCCCTTGCACAGGAAAGGTCGAACTACAGTTAGGAGGCCACCTTAGCTTCCCCCTTTCCTAATTTTTGGGCTCTTTTTAACCTTATTAATACTCTTTCAGCACTACTTTTTGTGGTTAAGTCATTTTATATAAAACACTACAGAAAAAGCAGGAACATGCTGCTTTTAATCCCTGACCCACTCAGATAGCCTGGACAGAGTTACAAGAGACAGAAAACTGAGTCCAGCTAGCATTCGTCATTCAAGCAGAAAACTGATTTATCTTTTCAAGCTCATGAATATTTAAAAAAAACAGGCAGAAACAGTATTTACTATAATTTGTAATGCTCTCTTTAATAGATAGCTATGAAGAAGACTTTCACGTGTGAGTGACCGCTTCCTGTGAGCTGTTCCTGCAGCGTACACCCCACCTGTTCTGGTTTCCTTGTCCACTGGAAAGAGAGAAATAAGCCCCTCATTTTCAATGCCTTCAATTCCTAGAAGGACTACTTCTACTGCTTTCGGAGTAGATCTGCAGAGCTGTTATGTCCATGATCTCAAAAAGTTTGTGTGTTTTGACCTGTTCCACAAATCCTTTTCTTATTAAAACCTTACTGCAGTCACCAAACAAGTCAAACATATATACACCCTAAAAATGCACAGAAATATACAAGGTCAGATTTATTTCTTCCAGGCTTATTATATAAAAATAAGATGTTTTATATTTACTCTTAGTCATACATGAAGGCACATTCCGGTCACCACAAGAATGCTAATTTTGCTTTATCTCTTCACTTCAAGGTGTCCATGCCTTCAGCTAGGATTTGGCTAAACCAACAGCTGAACCCATGTTTGGCTCAAGTGAGGAGGTGGAAGCCTCCAGAAACAGATCCATGACTGCCGGAGGAAGTCTGCGTGCCACTGGTGGGTGATCTCATTCAGGATTTCTCTGCCCACTCCCCACCTCTTCCTCTAGCTGATGATATTTTGTCCCCTGAAACATGCCAAAGGCCACTTTAACAGTTTATACAGTCCTGTCCTGTGAAGAAAATACTTGGAAAGACACAGTTATAAACCACAAGGCAATACAGCTGCTTAGAATTATGATTAAAAGATAAACTCGTTATTGTTTGTACGAATGATCAGTAACCCAACTGATGCTTAACAGCCACTTTCTTGTCTATTACGGAAGCTGACCATAAAATTTGGTCCAGCAGAGTTCAGGTACATACAGAAAAACATTTCTATTCAATGAAGCATGGCAGGGCATACTCTTAATTATACCGCTGCACAGAAGCACATTTAAGAACACACTTGATGAATTGAGGCCCGAAAAGCTTGCCGCAATTAGCTCAGCCACGAGGACACAGAAACAGGAGAAAACTCTGACCACTGGGGCACAACGCTGAAGAGCTGCCGATGTGCATGCAGCCAAGCACGATTTTGGACGCGGGCAGGGCCCTGGCTAGGGAGCACCTGCCAAAGCTTTGCTGCAGTGAAAGGAAGCCAGTGTGTTAGGACAACTCATTATCTCTGCAACGCTTGCAGTTTCACAAAAAAAAATGTGCCTAGCCTGTGCAGGCAGGGCTTTCTCATCTGCCCACCAGCACTATACCAAAAATACCACCAGTAGGCAGGAATATTGTCTGTGAGGGAGCAAAGAAGAGAGATGAAATATTTCTCCCAATGAATAGTTGTGCCTAGGATTTCTCTACCCGTGATCTCCGCAATAAGCAATTCAGATTGTCAGTCTTTTTGGAGATCCTCTCCTTCCTGTCAGCTAGTGCTGTCAGAAAAACTAGACATGGTGTAGTCGTGTAGGCTGAAACTAAGTGCATTTTTTTATTTTAGGAAGAGTGTGGTGTGAGGCTTGTCTGCATCACTCACATGGCTGAGTGGAGACTGAGGCAAGCTGGAGGCGGATAGCTCAACTAGCAGGGACAGGAAAACTCCGAGACAATTATTTAATGTCATTCTGTTGATTAGGCACTGCATGGAAAAGCCAGCAGAAAGTGCTTCCAAAGTATCCGGAAGAGAAGCTTTGCCGTTGCAGTCAGAAATAGGTGCACTAGACAGTGAGCTGAGAGGAAAAAAACAGCAAGTACTGCCATGTAGCAGAAGTAAACACATGCTTGTGTGAAAAAATCCCACAGTTAAAATTACAATTAAACTACCAGATGAGCCAAAAGAACGGTCAATTACATATATCTCCATTTAAATGATTCATTCCAGGCATAACCTTGGTGTTTTCTTTGGTATAATTGGCTAGGCATGGGTATCAAAACTTGAGTACGCCTTTTCTTCTGACATCAACAAGTGGTTAACTTTACAAGCTGTTAGAGTAATAAAGCATGACAAGTTAATAAATATTTTCAAAGATGTTTTTATTAAAACCAGAAACAGAAGCCAGCTTTTCACTGCATAACCAAACAGCAAAATATACTTGTTACATAACCTAATCCACTTGTTTATGAACAAATGATTGCAAGTAATCATGTTTTGATTGACAGAGGCTACATACATAATGATATTCCAATACATCTGGATCCTTCAAACACTGCCTGAATACAGCGCTTAGCAGTATACATTAATGGGATAACAAAACAGAGTCAACGTGAGTACGCCAGCAAGCACTTTATGCAGCGTAGTTAATCAGTGCCTTGGTTATCTCCTTTTACCCCGCCTCGCAGTTGTTTGTCTGCCGTGCCCACAGATCGATCCACGAACATCTGCATCATTTAGCTTCCCCTCTCTCCCCAGGGCTACAGTGCACAATGACAAGCTAGGCTGGGGTGTATTTCACCAACAGTAAATGAATGTCACCTATTCAGGAAAGTACAGGCATACATTTATCCAAGGTATTCAAAGAATTACGGCACTGGGACAAGGATGCCCGCTCCCACTGCCAGCCTGGAAGACAGAGTCAGTTACCTCATTTCACAGCCCACACTGCACAAATTCGCCAGCTGCTTTTCCTCAGGCGAGAAGTGCAGAGAGGAGAGAGCAAACCAGAACTGCTTATTGCTCACGCGGTCCCAAAAATCCTGCCCTCCTGCTGCAGCCAGTGGCAGGTCTCCCTTCCAACATTAACAAGGCCAGGTTTGCAGCCAGGATATCTTTCAAGACCAGTTTCCATAAAACGAAGTGGAAATCATGGGCTTCTTGGCACTGCCTGATGAAACCCTGCAGCCCGTGCCCCACAGCAAGCTTACTGTCACCATTTTGGAGGGCTCGGTCTTAAAACACCTGCTTTTTGCGCGCTGCAGGTGTGAAGATGGCAGCACGCCCGCCCGACACCGTGCCAAGGAAGCGCTGCAGATCTTCACTCTTCCGCCAGCACATCTCACGGCTCATCATCTTTGCCTAGGCACCGAAAACACAGTCGTGGCTCTATGTCGAACAGCACACTCCTCACTCAAATAGCATAATTTAACCCTTTAGTCTTTGTGTTACTAAAAAGACACCCCCTCAAATCCCAGGGTTTTTTTTTCCCTTGAAGACCGCAGTCTGACACCATCATTCAAGAGACCTAACTATTCACTTAGATTCCCATTTCTGTCATAAGGTGACTAACAAAGCTTCAAGGCGTAATAAGCACACACTGGAAGATGTCATTTTCTAAGAGCAGGAAAATAAAAATAAAGAAAGTTTTAAGGTGAATGCCTTCAGTGTGTTCAGAAAGGTAACTAAAATTTACTCAACAACTCTCTTTTCACAAGAAGTTTCCCCTCTTCAGCAAACTGAAACTGTACGGTAATCCCCTGTGTCCCTGGAAGCATGCAATGAATACATCAGTAAATCAGATTTATTGCACGTGAACATCTTCTCAAAGCTTGCAGTTTTAAGAGCATTGCAAAGCCCTGCACACAGGCACAAAATCATATCTTAAAATTGAATTAAACCAGTAATGCTTTTCTGCTTTGGGTTCAATTAGAACATGTTAGGGGGCATATTTATGTGGTCACCGCAAAGACACACTCAAATAAGGGGCTTTCATTTTGCCTTATTTAAATTATTCCTTTTATGCTTTAGTTGCATCCACTTAAGAAAATATGAAGCTGTGTAATCTAATAAATCTGATTAATATTACTAAAGTATACTGCTACAAATAGCTGCAGTAACTACCATCATGCACGAGTCTCAGAGAAAAAACTAATGGAGCAGCCAAGTGCTGTAGCGATACGCTCCCTTGCATGTCTCAGAAAGCCTCGGCTGAAGTCTGGAACACAAATGGACTGTGAAGATGCTCTGGCCTGAAAGCAGACACATTTCTGTCACTCGCTGTTTCTCACCTCTGTGGAAAACAAATGTCAAGATGGAAGAAACTATAAGCTGACTCAAGATACTGAAAGTCATTCTCAGGGCAAAGTAGAATTTGTAAGACTCAACCCTGCAATCAGCTGCCCACTGCCAAACTTTCTTTTGGCATCTTAATTCTTACTAGAGTCAATGGATTTAATGGTGGTCTACATCAAGGGTCTACTTGCACTAAAATTACTGAGGAATGGGCAGTGCCAGTGCCCGACTTCTGAAACCGCCCACTAGCAGCTACCACACCAACGATAGCAGAGGCACACGCAGAGCTGACAGAAAGAGCCAACTTTCAGAAAAATTATCTTTTAACATTGAAGAAATATTAGCAGGAGATAAAGAAAAAATAAAGCTCTCAAGACTCCTTAACTCTGTAACAAGTAAGATTTAGGAAAAAGTATTCCAAGACAGACATAGTTCTGCTTATGGTGATAATTAATAATATCAGTATCCCCATACTGAGCTGTTTGTGCAGGCTAGAAGATTAGTTACCAAAATAATAAAACAAACAAACAAACAAACAACCCCCAAACCCCCACAACATGATAGTGCATAAAATTATTAAAAAAGATCATCAAAGCCGTGAGACACTGACAGACTGAATTCAATCAGCTCCCTGCCTCCAGTCTACCCCCTTGACGTATAAGGCAGCAAGAGTATTCAAGGTATTTGACCACAACTTCTAGGCTACAGAAAAATCAAAGTAATAAATTAAAAGGGTAACTGTCCAACAGGAAAAGTAAATAAACAGTCTTTGTTAAAAAACCCAAACTACGCCTTTTTTTTTCCTTCAAGACTTCCTCTCATTTCAGAGAATCTGTTCATCTTTTGACCAGCTTCACCACTATGAAGGCAGTGAGCCAGCAGAGAGGACAGCGTGGGTTGCTATCAACAGATGAACACCACGCTGCTGGGTACTAAGCAAGCCCGACTCCCCATAATGGGCTGTACTCCCAGCCTCACACGTGGGAAAGTGACCCACTCCTCCACCTCCTCCGCTAACACACTTTTGCCACATGCAGGAAAGTCCAACTTTAACCACACGCAACAAGCAGAGGTGTTGTGGTTTAACCCCAGCCAGCAACTAAGCACCACGCAGCCGCTCGCTCACTCCCCCCACCAGTGGGATGGGGGAGAGAATCGGAAGGGTAAAAGGGAGAAAACTCGTGGGTTGAGATAAGAACAGTTTAATAACTGAAGTAAAATAAATTAGAACAGTTCAATAGGCAAAGCAAAAGCCGTGCACGCAAACAAAGCAAAGCAAGGAATTCATTCCCTACTTCCCATGGGCAGGCAGGTGTTCAGCCATCTCCAGGAAAGCAGGGCTCCATCACGCTTAACGGTTACTGGGGAAGACAAACGCCGTCATACCCAATGTCCCCCCCTGCTTCCTTCTTCTTCCCCCAGCGTATATACTGAGCATGACGCCATACGGTATGGAATAGCCCCTTGGCCAGTCTGGGTCAGCACCCCCCCGGCTGTGCCCCCTCCCAGCCCCCCGTGCACCCGGCAGAGCAGGGGAGGCTGAAAAGTCCAGGACCGGTGTGAGCGCCACTTAGCACCTATTTAGCAACAGCTTAGCACGACTTAGCAAGAACCAAAGCATCAGCGTATCATCGACATTGTTCTCATCCTAAACCCAAAACACAGCCCCATACCGGCTACCAAGACGAAAATTAACTCTATCCCAGCTGAAACCAGGACAAGAGGGCTGGCTGATGGAGAAATGACAGATAATGGCCATGTTCACCATTCTTCCTCCAGTGGAAGTAATTATGTGGCCACTCTTCTCACAGTAAACTCTTGGGAACATCAGTATCTAAGGCTTTTGTTTCTATTAGTTTTATTCTAGTCAGAGTCAAAAGGTGAATGGCAGCATACAAGAAGGATGACCAACACAGGCAGACACAACTGCATAAGCCTCAATTACAAACAAATCGGGCAAAAAATATCGTATGGGGGGATTTTAAAATACAAAATAGGAGCTAAGGGCAAAGCATTAACAGGCATGAGGTGCTTAAATGTCTTGAAAATTTTTGCCTCCAGCAAGCAAAGCCTACCTTGCTACCTAAGAAAGCAGACATTCAACTCTGGATAATTTTTCATTCAAAACTGCAACTCAGGAAAGACACCTTAAAAGTCCAAGTCCAGTTCCTCATTCCTGCAGGGAACTGCATATAATCCTGTTCATAAATTTATGAACTTCCTTCTAAATTACTAGACTTCTTATTCCTTTTACCAGAAGACTGTTGGAGCTCTTCACTCTTGCAGAAACTTCCTTATAATTTCCAGATTAAATTTATTCATGGCCAATTTATATTCATTTGCTCTTGTGATGACATTGTCTTTTATCTTAAATTAGATTGTAAGTTCTCCAGGGCACTGACCAAATCTACATAAATATAGAGAGTCCTGAGCATAACAGTTCCCTGATCATAATTCAGAGCTTTGCTTATGATGACAATACAATAAATAATAAAAATTAGTTTTTATAGTTCCACTAGTCTGATCTTGTTCCACTACATCTCTAATTAGTGCAAGTGCACTCACATGGAATCTGATCAAATATATCACGATGAAGCTAGGTGAGACTGCAGTTCGGCCCCACCTCTACAAAGTTGCTTATCTGGCTCTACAAGTATATCGACACTACAAGCTGATGTTTTTATCTTGACTGTGGAAAACTAAAGAAAACACAGGAAGTTCCAACTTTGAACTCCAGCATTTAAATATGAAACTAGGCAGCCAATTTATCACAATTCAAACAGCACTGGTAAAGCAACATATTTAAATAGCTCATGGAATAATCTCAAGAAAACATTGTGCCTAGAATGTTAATAAAAACAAGAAATAAATATGATTCTGCTTTCTGAATGCTGACAGAAGGCTAACAGAGAAGTAAAGGTTAACAAAAAAATGAAGGACTGAATCTCCCTTTTAAATTGGTGAATCGATTCAAAGCACAAAGGACACAGAAGAGAACAGCAAGCAACTGCTACAAAAATTAAGTTGCAGAAAGAGACAGGGGACTTTATAATCTAGCTTTTGCTTGCTTTCAATAAAACCAGATTCCCATTGTCTTTCACAGTAAGAGACCAAGTACTAGATATTAAAAAAAATAACGTCAAAAGAAAAGTATTTATTTAGGGAAAAGATGGATAGCTTATAAGCAAAAAAACTGTAAACTGGGTGCACACATGCATATCTACATCGAAAGAGAAGAGGGGAAAGGATAGATAATGACAAAAATCGGGGGAGTAAGCAGAAGCCTGTTTTGCAGTCACTCATGAAAATGGTATCAGAAGAGCAGGAGTATTTTCTCCCTAGTTAATGCAGTTCCAAAGGACTGAACAGTTGGACAAAACCCATCTCAGAGAAGATAACACAGAGATGTAAAAGATATTTATGTAGATTCTCTGTCTTTTTCATGAAGGGACTGAAACACCAAAGAGCAGGAAAAAAGACTGAAACTCAGTCACTCACCCAAACACCTGTAGGGAACCACAATATGCGGGTGGCCATTGCACTGCTTCCATCCCCTCTTGCACCAGTTCTGGATCGTAACTGGCTGGTTGGCTTCGACAACATTGGTGATTTGTAATTCAGGGTACACCTAGTGTTAAAAGTATAAAAAAAAAGACAAATGTTAACACAAGTATGCGCTCTGGGTCATGCAATATTGTTACAAGTGTTTGTAATGTGGATATCACAATACAATACTGATTTTCCTATCTTCTCCCTCTTCTGCTCTGTATTATATTTACTTCAGGGTATGAGTATGTGCACTTACCTGAAAAGCTGGTGTGTTTGTTCATCAATAAAAACGTATGGCTGCCAGCTCAGAATACGATGGTGGTACCAGCTGGCTGTCAAAATATAACTTGGCCAGTTATACTTGCTTAAGCTACAGATCAGCTAAACAGGTGTTTCATGGTTGACTAGAATACCCTCTCCTCCATGTCTATGCTATTGCTCTCCTTGTAAAACTACATATATTGGGCCTAATCTCCACACATCTAAAACTAATAGCATGCCTTTATGTTTATCTCGGTCATTTTAACAAACGTCATAATTCTTTCCCACTGCAGTCTGCACAGTATTAACAGTCCGTTGAATCAGTTACTTATGTTTAGGTTTACATCACCAGCATAAACCTATTTCCAACTTCCCTAAATTGCCGAGATCAAAATCCTACCCGCTCTTAATACTGCAATACACTTCCACACCCACAACCATGCCACCAGCAAACTAGATGACTAATTTATTGGCAAGCCACAACTTTGATCAAGCTACGTATTTGGCTTTTTATCTCCCTCAGTCCCTTTATCCCACCTCTCTTTTTTAATTTTACTGTCGGTAATGGCTTATCTGGTCTCTTTTGCCAAGGACGGGTCTTAGCCACTGACCTTTTGTGCAGACCCACCTCCCAGTCACCTTCTACGAGTGCATCTACATGTGCATTTCGCTTCATCGGGAGCACATTACCTCACACTCCGCTGAGGTTCACGCTGTGGAGGGGTTTCAGAGCATGCAAACTAAATTCCTTGTGGATAAAACTGAATGGGAAGACGTACTCCTGGAGCTCACCTAATGCATGGTTAGTCCATGCCACCAGGCTAGAGCTAACCAAAGCAAAGCCTGCAAAGCGTGCCCAGCGGGGATGCTCAGCCCCTGCTGCTTCACTCTGTGCTCCTGACTCTCATGGCACCACACCAGTTGCTAGCACAGCCTACGGCTCTCACTTCTGATTTTTCAAATTGGCAATCCATCAGCCCTAACATCACCCTCAGATAGGACTAATTTTCCTTTGCCTTTCCTGAAGCAATCCATACCAATTTCAGAGTATGTCAAATCCAAGGATTTAGGTGGACTGAAAACTACAGTCTACTCATACCTACCAGTGGAAAAGAAAAACAGAAATAGGAACAAGCCTGAGGAAAAACAAGTAATTGCAGATGGTCCAAAAACACCCTGTAGAAAAGGAACATAATCACAACTAAAGAGAGCTGGGTTGAGATTGGGTAAATTCTGGGAGTCCAAAACCGATGCTTGGAAAAACACCGTAAGAACCTCAACAGCCCTGCCCTGAGGAAAAAGTGATTCGTCTCAATCACGTATCCACCCCAAGCTCACAGCATCCCAGTGGGCCAGTGCCTCCTGGCACACCCCTGACCACAGGTTTAAAATGTAACTGTGGCAAAAATGAAGCAAGCAGGCTATTTAACTGCAGCTCAAGTAAAAGTTTCAAACTTCAAGAGACATTACTGAACAACAGCACAGCCTTTTCAGATTTGAGATCGATAGTCTTTGAATGAATGTGGCCTGGTCCACAGGCATGGTAACAACAGAAAGTAATAAAAGCATGATTGGAAATACTTGGGAAGAACTTCTTACTTTCATTAAGACACAGGAAGGGGCTAGTATAATTGTAAAATTGAACTATATTAACAGCTTAATGCACGAAACAAGGCCAGGTACAATAACAATGCCAAGGAGATGACTGCAGAAAGAAACACTACTTAAACAATGCACTTTACGCTAAAGAGATTGGACATCAAACTTGCCTTCTATTACAAAACTTTTTAATCAGATACCTCTTGCTCTGCATAAGCACTTCACAGAAGCGATCTGATATGTTTTTGCCAGCTTTGACAGCACCCTCAGCTCACTACAGTGGATGGTTAAAGCGTGCGCAGAGGCTTCAGATGCAGCCTTCTGTGTTAACCCCGCACACGGAAAGAGTTCCCTTCAAGAAAGCCCACAGCAGAACTGAAAACTTAAGACTGAAAGTTTCCTGCACTCTGAAGATTGTAGCTTTGCTTTCTTCTTTTTGTCAGCAGATGACCAGGGCTGATGGTCATCATCCACATCACAAATATACCAGCATTTTTACACTACTCGCAGAAAGCGGATCCAGAGGAGCTTGCTGCTCCCCCGGCTCCATCAGTGTTTCAAATAACGAACTCTGAACTGAAACAGCAAGGTTGCAAATTCAAGGAAAGCTCCCCTTTCCTCTTCAATCTCTCTACCTTTCCCCTTGGGTCCCCTCAGCTCCACCTGAGGGTCTGCACATGCTCACGCTCTTGACTCTTGTCACAGCACTGCCAAAATGGATTAGGGTGCCACCGTGGTGGGAAATTTCACACCTCAACTGCTGCGTAAATATTACACCGCAAGGCACCATAGCTGCCTCAAGAGCTAACAAGCAAGATGCAAGAGAAAGATTTGATTTTCTTTGGACGCTGCCTTTAGCATCGTCATGCTGCACTCTTCCAAGTTCATACGTCCGCAGACATCACATTTGAGTAATTACAGCCCATGGTTACGTAATACTGGATGCCGTCACAAGCCACGCGCTTGATATATCACAGTGTCACCAACACGTTCTCATCGGGGACATTTTAACATTCCTCAGGGTTAAGTGTCACTTGTCACATATGGAGGAAGTAAATGGCTTAAATTAAGACAACTAAAAAAAAAATTCACGTTTGGACTGGAATTTTAAAAAAAGGAAATTAAGAAAAAAACTCAACAGGAACATGTACATGGCTTTGAAACGATACAAAATAGGATTCTGATCCATGAGAACAAAGACGCACTTGGTTGCTTTCCTGAGGTGAGTTTCTAATGAGTGAGAGTGAACTATTACTGTAGAACCTTATTGAAACAGTAAGATTAGAGGGGAAAAAATGTAATATATTGTTTTTATTTTTGCTATTTCCCAAACCCACCACTTTATCTTCTGGTTAGTACAGTGGACCAAATTCTAAGTAGTTAACAGTATTTGTCAAAAGCACACAAGGATGAAGAAATACAAAGAAGCCTCCTCTTCTGTTTCTACATCAGTTACTAAACTCCTAATTTCCTTTGACAGCTCACACAGAGCTCCGTCCACCCTTCACAAGAGAAAACAGGCTTTGAATTTCATTTTCAATAGGTTAACACAAGCAATGTGTATGCGCTGAGGAAAGTTCCCCTCACCAGACTTACATAAGGTATTTGCTCTGAATTGAAGTGGGACCTACTTAGTGGCACAGAAAAATGAGCCTCGTATTTATTTATAGTGTCCCTAATGAGCCACTGCTTCTTCTAGAGAGTCAGAGAGCAGCTCTAGAAAGTCACAGGAGATCCAAACTTTTCAACGTTATCATAACTTGCTGCAGAGTTAATTCCTTTAATATATTTTAAAAGAAGCGGTGAAAGAAACAGAGGTCAACATAATCTAAGAATTTTAACTGCCAATCAAAAGCTACCGCTAGATCTTCGTTTACTTCCATTTTCATTACTAAGTTTCCTTATATACCAACTTCAGAAACAAAAATCTAAAAAGCCTCTGCAGTCAGGCTACTCAGAATTTAATATAAACTTGTTTACATTCATGTTTACCACTACCAAGTCTGATAACACATGGATTTAGGACCAAAATGTAGATCTGTTTAATGCAACAAAGAACGTTTTGATCTGTCTACGCACAAAGGTGTTGATGATGCAATGGTGACAGTGTTACAACAACCTCGTCAAATATGTCTTACTTAACAGGAGATTTGGAATTATTCTAAAACAAATCTGGGAAAAACAAAAAGATATGGTGTTGGGAGGCAGAGAAAATGATTAAAGCAATGAAGCAGATGGGCCACCACCACCGCAGCCACCCCTCCCATCCATGAGAAGGAAGGAGACCAGCCGAGAGGCCTTTCGGCATGGCCGGCGCAGGCAGGTGGGTCCCCAGGCCCCTCGCACACAGGGAGCGCCGGCCGCTCACGTGGGATGGGGAGGCCATTTCAGGAAGGGCCGGCTGGGGCAGCGGGTGACAGCCACCACAACGCGAGCTCCTCGCGGTACACTGCGGGCAAGAGGAAGGCACAGCTCCCAGGTGCACAGGGAGATGAGGCCCTTCCAGGAATACCAGGCCCAGCGGCAGGGGCAGAGGTTCAGGAGGACTTGGATAAATTGGAAGGAGTTCAAAGACGACTCAAAGAGCAATGAGGAGATCACATATCCTGTGCAGAGGAAGCGCTTGACTCCAGGAATAATCAATTTAGTATGGCCAAGCCTGACTGCAGTTTACAACCACCTTCAGAAATTTAAAATTTGTGAATGTCTTAATTTATCACATGAATAGTTAACAAGAGTGAGTTGCTGAGTGTTGAAACTGAACAACTGTGACCCCGAGGGTGCTTCTCCAAGTAGCCTACCCACTACTAGAGGTTCCTCTCTTAAAATGGGGAATTCCTGTCTAACAAGGATACTCCTACTCAGCCACCGCAATGATACTTGGAAACATGTCCTATGAATGATGCTAACCGTCTTTGATGATCGCCCAGATCCATACAGAATCACAGACTGGTTGAGGTTGGAAGGGACCTCTGGAGGTCATCTGGCCCCACTCCCCTCCTCGAGCAGGGCCACCCAGACCTGGTTGCCCAGGACTGTAGCCAGACAGCTTTTGAATATCTCAGGGATAGAGACTCCACAGCCTCTCTGAATAACCTCTGCCAGCGCTTAAATACCAGCAATAAATGCAACTGAAATCTCTGAGAGGGATTTTTTTTTTTTACTCAATCCCTGATACATGATTATATAAATAGGTTTCTCCACCCAGTCATACATGCTCAGCAGAAGCAAATGAACTGTACATCTTGATGCAATCTTGAAGTAACACTTGAGCATAATCATATGAGACATAGTCATCTCTGATACTAAAAGACATTTAGATTCGAAAGCATAGTATTTCACCTCTTGCTATTATTCATTATGCCCCTCATCTTCTAGAGTAACTCTGACCATTCAGAATATTGCTTCTTTTATCATATTTTCAAACAAATTTTTTGAAAGGTTTATGAGGTTAGCTGATGATTAGGAGGTTAGTGGAGCTATTTCAATTTACTTCTGCATTTTTTATTACACAATTAAAATAACAATAACAATAGAAATAAGTACATATAAATCTTGAAGTACTATCATAATATATACGATTGGAATTAGTGGTACAGATTTATTCTTACTTCTGCTTGAACTTGAGGATCTTTTCCTGTATCAGAATCATCATAGGGAAGAGAACAAGATTCAGTTTCAGAGTAACAAGTGGTCTGAGTTACTAATGGAGTATGCTCCATCCATGGAAACTGTTAAATGGAACACCCACATGCACGCACTTGCACATACCCACATGTACACGCACCCCTTGTAAAATACAGGGTGGTGTTACACTTTAACATGAATTTAAGAAAAAAAAAAAAAAAAAAGAAAAAAAGAACCAGTATATCTTAGACTAAAGAATGTAAAGCATAATCAGGAACTGGTGTCTATCTTCACCAACTATTTGGAATGGCAGAGAACCTGGGCAAGAGGCAAAAAAAATTTGTTTAAAATTAAGGTGCAAAATTAACATGTAACCAATTGCCATTATTTATTTAAACACCTTAGCATTTTTCTCCAAAGTGCATCCCACATCAGTTTAAATTATGACTGTTCTAAATCAGAGATGTGTTTTAGTTTAATTGCCACCAGTCTGAAGTGGAAACATTTTCTTATTATCATTTCCTTCTATTCTTTTGCCTTAATCCTTCAGTTGTTTGCTCCATCTACTCATGATATCTTGGCTTAAATTAGATCACACGTTCCATTTCTAGATCCTCCTTTTACCCTAAGCTTCAGCACCTGGCACACCAAGACTTTAAAGCCAGCTTGAATTCAAATATAATGGTCAGCTCTCTACTCTCTATTCTCAAAATGAGAATAGGCTGCTCAGTCTCTCCGAAAGCACATTGTCCAGTCTCTGTGCAACATGCCACTGAAGAACTGGTGCTAACACACCCCAGATCTGACAGGTATTTATGAGCTGGCATTCTGTTTGAAATCTGTCTCAGGCAGCCAGTGACAGTATCTAGATTAAAAACTAAATGCAAGACTGACCATAGAAACACTAGAAAGGAATATTCATACAGATAAAAGAAATTAAGAAGAAATTACTGCTATAAATAGAACAAAAATCAGGGTGGTTTTAGCAGTTGCATCTTCAGCAACTTGAATCATTTGAATGATTTGATTTACTTAAAGAAACAGGAAGATAAACTAGAATACAGTTTGATCACATCCAGACTCTCCATGCCTGCTCTCCTCCCCCACCTTCCCCCAAAATAGGGGAAAAAAAAAAAAACAACCAAACAAGTTGGTCTGTGGACAAGTTTCCTTCCAACTGGACCATGAGACTTTGTACTTTGAAAATTCTATACTTACAATATCAATGCTACTTTAACATTGAGAACTGTTCACAGAAATTATCAGACAATTTGGTTTTTAAAATAGTAAAAAATCACGGACGTGACACAGGTAACTATTTACCTCTGTGCTTTAAATGGACAAAGAAATTTTTTTATCACTTCAGTGAAGTAGTCTGCAAACAGTTACAACGAGCACAAAAGAATACACACATTTAATAACCAGCATTAAGGAAGACTGTGGTGTTAAAATTGCTTGTGGAAAACATCCTTTGACAGCAAGCGTACCTGAAGGATAGCTAAACAATGCTTCAACTATGAAAAAAAAAAAAAAAGCCTTCAGTTCCAGATGAACAAATTACAGTTGGATCAAAACTATTTCTATTCCTTTCTAGAGTATATCTTTAAATAAATAAATAAAATCCTTTTGAGGATTTTCCTGTCAGAGGGCAGAAGGCAACCTATATGTTAAAACCACAGAAAGAAACAAAAGATCAGCTGCTTCCCAGGATTTTTCATACATACATTACTGAAGAGCAGTAAGAAGCAAACACGCTGCACTCATTTTTCAGGAGTTTGGTGTGTCCACGCAGAGGAAGTATACAATCATTATTTCTGCGTGTCCATGCACAGTATCTGTGCAAGCTTTCCAACCCATGACTTCAGAAGCAGCGACGCTGCAGAGTCCCGGCTGTCCCAGATCAGCTGCAGCAGTGGCGTGACATGAGCAGCAATGACAGAAGCACAGCCAATGTGCTGAATGAAATACCCTGTTCTTAATCTTGCAATCTGTATCTGCAAAACAGGCAGCTATACACAGATTCAAGTGATTATACATGCCTCATGTCAAAATATTCTAGTTTATTACTGGTTTTTACAACTACTTTTCTACATTACTGCAGAGGATCTTAGTATAAGGCAATTTTGAATCTTCATTGATTAATTTCTAAACTCAGAATCAGGACTTGAGAAGCATGAAATTTTGAGTCGGGTTACTTTTTTTACTTTCTGCTACAAAGTCATGTAACTTAAAGGCTAAAAATTATGTTAAACTAAAAACCTCCATGAAAAAAGAACATGCGCCTCAAACTCTTGTGGAAAGGCTGTCCCTTGACCTCTGTTTTTTACAAATAAAGGAAAAAGACGACATTAAATTGCACACCCTTACACATGCAACTAGGGATGCTTATTACTTTTACACTCCTACTCACTTCAACCAGCTGTCCTAACTTTTTGCCTGTTTCTTCAGCAACTGCTGGCTCAAGTTATGATTTTTAACCGTTGCTTTGCATGCATCTGCTTGAACCGTAACTCTTGATCAGACGTGTCAGCTTAGCAGGCGAAACAACACTCACTGTAACCATAAAGCACAGTAAACCTCTGGTACAACAGCTCTGCAGTCCTCTCGCACGGACACAGTGTTGTTAGAGGCATGGACATAACCCCTGTACTGAATCAACAAGCGACGCAGAGAGCAGAAGCTGTGCAAGCTTTAGAAAGATTTTAACATACCAACACAAAAAACATGCCACGTGTGATCAAATTGACTACTCCAGAAAGGCCCCGAGGTCCAAAATCTACCGACGGCAGCTGTTGTGTTTCACAAGAGATGAACCATATATTGCCACACTGGCTCATCTCCCAACCACCACATCCTAGCCTCTTCCACTTTTCCTCAGAGTTACTACGCAGGACTAGTGCTGTTCTCCTGCTGGCTAACCTATCCTCAGAGAAAGTTATGAACTGGGCTCTCCTCGTAATCAAGTAAAAGCAAAACACAGCCACACTTCACATAGCACTGCAAATATCATGGTACTTGCGTGTTTACAGTCAGTGCTGCCTAACGCAAGCCCGCAGCTCTCCCCGTGGCAGCCCCCTGGCCGGGAACCATCTCCCCTCCAGTCCAGGCCAGGCACTCCCCTGCTCAACAGAAATGCCTTTCCTTCTCTGCCACGTCTCTGCTGCTTCAGTTATGCCCCGTCATGCCTGACCAAGCTCAGCCACTTGCCCCTGGCTTTCTCGACCATGCAGGCACTTCTACACAGAGAAGCAATGCTACAGGGCTAGCTGGCATCCCAGCTTTTCCTGCCAGTCTCTGTAACCCAAGCAACTCCTTCACTTGCTCAAAGAGCAAGGGAAAGTCAAACCCAGCACCAGCTGCATCGGAACAGTTTCCAAATTCACTGCCATGGGCCATCCTGAGAAAGAGCAAGGTGACCAAGAAGGAACAGCTCTGCTTCCTACCACAAGTCCCAGGTATCTGCCTCTGCAACTTCATCAGCATAACATCTCAGATATTTGCACCAATTTCCAGCTGCTGCTTGGCAAGACAGAACCCTTTTAACCCTGCAGTTTAAAAAAAAAAGTAATCAATCCTTAAAAGCAAAACCACACCCTATTACTTAGAGTAAATAAATAATCCTAGGCTGTCTCCCAAACCAGCCACAGAATTATTTCTTTTAATTCAACCCTGTAAACAAGTTTCCAAAGCCATAATACTTCTTATCTTCAGCCACATCACCTAGCACCCATCCATAACATCCTTCAGTTTTTAATGGCTGCAGCCTCACTAGCTATCTGGGTCAACCCTCAGCCTCATCTAGGAGTTTCACATATTGCTCTTAAAACTATTTCTTAGGGCCTATCTGACAAATCACCCTCCTCGCTTCCAACATCTCAGCTGCTTCACTACTACACAGAGCTGCTGTTCGAGAGTTTCCTGCCATGAAACTCACCCACTATTCCCACACCTTTCACCCCAACTCTTGCCTCTCCACTCATCCTGGCATCCTGCTAGTTCCCATTTCCAAACCGTCTGCCCGCCCTGTGACTCTGAAGTCCCATGCTAAGAGGCAAACACTCTGTCCTCTTCTGCAAAGGCAGCACACGTTTCAGCATTCAAACTAGTTTCCTTCATTACTGATCCTATCCTATGGAAAAGAAAAATCAAAACAAACAAACAAAAAAACAACAGGGGTGTGTGCATGAGGAGATGATGAACCTTCTAGGCATTATCCACAGACAGGGGGAGGAGATGGGGGCAGAGAGGGAGAAGAGATCAAGACATTGCTGTGGTTTCACTCCTGGTCATAAGAACATGCACTCACTGCTTTTCTCTGTGAGCAGGGTGTATACAAAATCCTGTTATAGTCTCCCAAGTGCTTTTGGTATTGAAAGTGGTAGAAACAGGAGCTGGTTTTAGTACAGTGGCCAGCTGGGTTGGTTCGCCCACAAGAAGCTTCATGTGTACACGACCTCTTCTCTTAAAAATCTCTAACGTGGTTTTTATCTGGAATTTCACGGAAGACTGCCACTTACCTTGTAATTAAAGCAATCAGAAAAAGTGCCAGACACGAGGTAGCCTGCTCAACCCTAATTTACGCACAGGGCTCCGTGCATTAACACAGACTTAATTGAACACTTGCACGCTGGCTTTCCCCGAGTGCTTTCCCCTGCACATGGGGAAGGAAGAAGCCTATGTAAGCAGAAATAAAGCTGCATGGTCAACCACATTCTCCTCACTGCCTTTCAAGTCCATGATTTTATAACACAAATATGTTTGCATGCAATAAGAAAACCAAACCAAAAATCTTAGCCCTGCCAGGCAAATTCTGTTTACCACATCAGGTCTCTTAAGTCTCTCTTGTCTGATTACGGAGAATATTCAGCTGCTCATGCTGTAAAACCTCAGAGTAAACAGGGTTGGACTTATGGTTTCTTCTAAGCTGTTTCCCTGTCCACCTTAAGCACTTACTGGTTTAAATGCAACTAGCACTTCTATTCCTCTGTAGGCAGAAATTTTTATTCACAGAGAGACAGCAAAGTCCACTTTGTCAGGCCACCATAAGCCCATTCACAGTTTTACTCTGCTTGAGTACGAACACAGAAGATGAGACTACATCTGCCTGTTACTCTACAGCATTGCTAGAAGCAATTAACAGCTGGGGGGGGGGGGGGCTTTTTGGCCTTTTGTTGTTATTGTTTGTTTCTTTTAATTAAATTTCTGCAGGAATAAGGTTAAGTATTAGAGCAGTGAGATGGAATAATACCTAATCAAGTTAACAGGGTAATTTTATCTCAAAGTAACATATCATGTACAAAGGATAAGGACTGTCATCCTCCCAAGAGGCAAAAAACAGGCAGCCAGAAGTAGTTAAAAAAAAAAAATCTCCCCCTTTAGGCACGATAGAAGATTTCATCCATCCCATTCCCTCTTTAAGGGTTGCCTGAAGCACTGTGTCACCATATCAAGCAAGGCGGGACAGTGTAAGGAACTAGAGAGCCTGGGTCTGGTTTTCTGGCTTCTCCTGCAGGCTGCCATGCCTCCGACAGCACGCGTCAGTGGGAGGAAGGCAAGGCATAGTGCTCTCCTGGCAGTGGCTCCTTTCTTGATCACATCAATACACAAAATGTCAGTGATCTGTACAAGACATCTAATATACAAGGAGAGTGTTTAAACAAAACTGTGTTGGCTACAGTACCAGCGTCCAAGGGACTGCAAAAAAGGCTCAGCTACCTGACCTGGATCTTCAGGAGCAGTCCTTAGTAGGACTATTCTTTTAAAAAAAGCAATTATTAAAAGAAAAAACAAAAAAAACCCCCAAACAACCAAACAACAAACTCTGACCTTTCTTTTTGTTGTATAATCATGAAGAAGAAGAAACACTGTATTTTATCTCAAGCATGATATGTTTCAAAAAGGGCTGGCAGGGAAAGAACCAGACCTTGTGCCAGCAATTTCTACCCAAAGATGGGGTACCGTTCTGAAGGCATGAAATTAAGCAATTTAATAGCTTTGTGAAAATCAGTACATGTGGAAAGTTACAAATTCCTTTTCCACAGGTTTTGAAAGAAATCATCAATACAAATGGGTTATAATACACACTTTAAATCATCAATTTACCTACCTGAACTAGTTTCACAAGCTTCACCTAAAGAAACCTCCCATCTTTCTGTCAAACAGGAACATATGTGACTATAACAGAGTTGTTAGTTATGTTGAGTAGATCACAGTACAAAACATACCTAAGCAGTAGCATAAAATCTATGAAAATATACTTGAACAAAATGTAACTGTTCCCTATTCAACTGTTTCCAAGTTCCACTGCTTATGAAATGACCTACTTTATGTCAAAGTTGTCCTCAGGGCCACGCAAGAACTGTCATAAAGTAACAGGCCTGGGAACTCATTTTTAATAATCTAATTAATTTATGCATTCTTGAGTTTACTGTGGAACTAGCCAAAGGGTAATTTATTAATCTAAGAGCCTAGATTCAGTTGTATGCATGCCCCAAGAGACAAACGCGGCTGTGATTTCCCTTTTCATGAAATGAACTTCAGGCTCTACTACTGAGAATGTGAAGTGGTAATATAAGGTCATATTCTGAAACAGTGGTTGTACTCCATCATCCAGAATACAAGAAAACTATGCATAGTTTAGTCCTGGAGTGAAAGGAATACAGAAAAAGTGTGGGAAATGGGCAAGTTATAAACAGACTACCTGATGTTCTAAAATACAACTTGACCTTAAAAAAAAAAAAAAAATAATTACAAGTTGAACATGAAGAACAAAGCATAGGGAGCACATCTGCAGAAAACATTCAGATCAGTAACATTTCTTGTTTGTGAACGGCACAGGAATGTGCATTTAGTGTTTTATATTTTCATGTCTTGTATTGGTCCTTTGAAACAGGATACCTACAGTAATTACCTGAGTAGCTCTAAGATTACACTGCGTTTTTTTTATTTTAAATCAAGCAGCAATGTTTTTTAATAATTCTTGTTCTTGTGCATGAGATGTACATTTTATAGACTATAGCTTTAAAATACAAACACAGAATATTTAGTATCAGTATAAAATAGTACAAAAGTTTCCTTCCTAAAGAAATCACATCTTTCTTCACAAATATTTATAAATTTATGTTTGCCTCCAAGTTGTTAAGTCTTTCTCATAACGTTTGGTCCAGAGTAATCAGAACTGCCTTACCACTGTCTCGCACAGATACAGTTATTCCGCCTGCAAACTGGTCTCTTGGGACAGTAACCTGGAGAATACACGACTGAAGATATATCAGGCATTTCTTACTTCCATTACCAATATTAACTCTATCACAGATCAAATGAAATTCACCGTCAAAGCTCATCTACAGAAACTGTCACTAAGCATTTTCTGAAGCCTTACCTACTCAAGGGAACTGTAATTTGGAGCCGCTACCAAGACAGAAGTTCATTTAGTCTTTTACATTTCACATGTGTCTGTGTTTCAAATAGGGGAGACTATAACAGTGCTCCAAAACACAGACAATAAATTCCAGTACTGCAGTCTGAAAGCTGAATAAACACAACAAATGTACTCCAGCCTGATTAGATCCACATGGACTTATTCAGGATTTCATTTTAAATTTGCATTATACTTTAACCTGAAATAATTTTCAAATGCAGTAAATCCTTATCATACAAATGTTTGTACAAAGATATGCCCCCTGCACCCCTTAAAAAAATTCACTGAGAAACAAACTATTGGAGATATTTCAGAAATTTAGACACTACACTTTAGGAGATGACAAAACTTCCATAACACTTTCACTTGCTTCATGTATTCAGCTTTAAAGTAAGGATATTTTCAAAGAACTGGGTTTTTTCAGCCTTCCACCCCCCCCCAATTACTGCTCTCCTTTGTGAACTCCCACATAACTAGCTTCTTTTGACTCAGGGAAAACAGAAAAACTAAACCAAACCAATAACCCCAGGAAACGGTCGGTTTCTAAAGCAAGAAACTATATTAAAAAGTTGAATGTGTTTTCACAATTCCTTTCCAAAGCAATGCAGAACTTTGTAGAAGAAGAACAAAATGATGCATTATAAACACTGCTGAGACTTCTGCAGAAATTTGCTTCACATTTCCATCTTGGGAAAAAAGGTGGGGGGGAAGCCAGGGAAGGGCAGCGCGAGAGCCAGGCAATGGAGGCCTCAGCAGGTCACAAAAAGCAGCAAATCTGCTGAGGAAGCAGCCTGGACAGAAGCGGCGCAAATCCTGCTTTATATGGAACAGGACCTACTGCTCATGTCTTTGATAACACTCACAAAGCATTACTGAAAGCTAATGTCCAAGAGGATATTAAGAAATCTTCATTAACCATTAAAAGTATTACAGCTCCTCAGATCACTTAGAATTCACTTTTACTCATAAATTGCACTTATTGTTTCTCTAATTCTGCTTCATGACATTTCAAATCCCCAGGGTGACAGGAGAAGAGAAGAAGGGTATGGAGAAGTCTGTAACTACTGTCCCCTGCAGATGTCTTTGCAACAAAGCTTGGAAATTTGTCCAAGATGTAAAAATTCCGGCTTATTTTAGTAAACTGGTTGGCGCCTTCATTTCCAGTTGCTAAATTGGACTGAAAACCCAACTAATCCCAATTTTCTGCTAAATACTGTAGCTGCTAAAGAAATTAGCCATCATCCTGAGCCTGTGAATGATATCTATGTGGGCGTTTAACAGGAGGACCTCCCAGCCATCTCCCCTTTTGAGAACAAGGACTTTCAGCCACCAATCCTTCAGGTGAAGCTGTGCCCTGGAGTCCATGGGCATCCAAAACTGCCAGTTTGAAAACAAAGCAAGAAATGAAGGGGGCATCATCATCTGTGCTTTACCATAAAGCAAAGCCCTACCATCCCTTTTCTACAACAGACTTTCAAGTCTGCCAGACTGTGCATACACACACACACACACACACAACACCTGTAGTGGCAGACTGAGTTAGCCATGGGTCTGAAACCGAAGTACACATGCAGTGTCTCTGAGGGCAATTCAGCTGCGTAACACTTGGTTTGCACTCTTTTTTAGTAAAATCATAATAACTTATTACTGTTTTTTCAGAGCGAAAACCCACATGGCAGAAAATCCCCCTCTGTTGCTGTGTTATCACAGCAGACCCACCTGGCTTGGTTTATTTTCCAGCAGTGAGAACACATGAGGTGGAGCTCTCAGCCTCTCAGGCCCACGCTCCACCATTGCACATTCAAAGCAAGCCCCACTACTCACAGGCTCTGAGGTGTTCACAGAGCACAGGAGAGGTTAGGGGCCAAGGCTTTTGAGTAATTTTTTCACTGACACCTAATGAACATTGCTGCAGAGTTGGCTATTGAACCTTGTAGACATGAGCAGGAGAAAGGTTCTCAGAGAAGCTGCTCATAAATTGGTGTATAAGCACCAAATCTAGACGTGCATGAAGTTCCCAGTTGTTGGGCTGTCTATAGGCATCTGTACATTTAACAGAAGCAGCTCAGAAGCATGCAAACCAAAGAACAAACTGTCTTAGCTCTCCATCCCCCACCCAAAAAAGCAGCTAAACATTTTCTTGCCAGCCTTCTTCCTCCTGCAGTCTGTTCCCACACAGATGGCAAAACATTTTTGAGGCCTTGTACTGCATGCTCCACTGAAGTCAATGGGAACCCTGACACTGACTTCTCTAACACAAAGACTGAATCCACCAACTCAAAGAAAGCCAGAAAAATAAAAAGCTTTCTTTCCTTCTTCTTCTACAAAAGAACAATCTCAAAAGGATTAGGATGGTTGCCAAATGGAGAAACCAGAAGCACTTCAAATTGCTCCCAATGACTCAATTGACCACAGCGATGTTAATCCCTAGAAAACAACACTGTTGTGGCACAACATTAAGTTCAAACATATCCAACAAAACTTCCACACCAATATATGTAAGACCTTATTCTCAAGCAGAAATAGGATGTGCACTTCCAAGTGCCCAAAGGCATGCTGAGCAAAGGGAGCATTAGAATAAACTTTAAAAGCCCAAGTCAATTATGAATCTTCTGAGATGTGACGATTCTGAATTTTAAAGGACAGAGTAAGGACGACTGTAATCCTGCATCTGCTTTCCAACCCCAAAGACTGCGCAGCTGGAACACCCCCAGGCGCATGGCCCTCTGCACCATGCATCTCGCCAGCAGATCTCCAACCTGCTCGCACAACGGGCAAACACCCAGGCCAAGAGCAAAGAGCACCCACCTCAGCCAGATACTGTCACAGGGTCAAAAGGGCAAATATCATCACCACGCATTCTCAGTCCACGTACTGCATGAATCAGGCTTTCAGCATGAAATGAAAAAATGATGTCTACTTAACATGAGTAACGGCATTAAGAGGTTGCTGACAGCGTGATGCATCTACTTGCCAAGCTCTGACTTCTACCCTGGGTGAACTGCTCTGCTACTTGAAATCTGAACCACACTAGCTCAGTACGGTGGTCCCAAAACATGATACAAAACCAGCTTCTACTATCTCCAAGTACATGGGGGGAAGAGGTGAATACTCCACAGACATTTCTGAACTTCACACCCCTCAAGCTTGCAGTGTATTTTGCTCTTGAACAGGAAAACAATGAGGTTTGCAATAGGATTTCATTTCTGTTGAAGCTTGCACCCTGTTCTCACTGAGGCACAATCTCCAAAGAAATACAAAGACATAACCATAGAAAATGCTCTACTGTGTTAACAAGACCTAACTTCAGATTGCAAATTCAGCCATTCCTGACTGCTGGCACTATCAAGCTGGTCTCCTGTCTTGCTGATTGTTATTTTTAAGATATGCTGGGCTAATGGTATGGTAACGTTAAAAATCAGGAAAGAAAGTGTGACTCTGGTTGAATGCTCTTTAAAAAAGCCAATTGAGAGAGCAGGTCTGATGTGTAGCATCAGCCCTCTTCCTGCATGAGTATTCAGTTATTCCCGTGGCGGACATCAGTGCCCTCTGCACAGACAAAGAGCAAGTTCCTCTAACAGAGCCCTGCCGGGCAGACCCAGAAATACCTTTCACAGAGGAAACAGTGTACGAAAACCCTCAGTTACTTTACTTACTGCTGGGGGCGGTGTGTGTGTGTAAGTTTTAGCATGATGCAGATTAACATTTCTGATTCTGAAGCTAAAAAACCAGAAGCTACGAACGCCCAGAAGATGACGCCACACGCTGCGTACACAGACTGACAAAAGGTGTTGATGGAGCCTACCAGAGTCTACTGCCATTTCTCCTTGTTCACCATGTAACAACTCCCCAGTTAACCAGTTGCTTGAGGCAACTAATTAACATGCACTTGTTAGGGCTGCATCCAACTGAACAAGCTCAAAGCACCCACAGAACAGGACATTCTGCGTAGGAAAGCCCAGCAAAGGCCTCAAGCAAAGAGTAACAAGAAAGGGGCTTCAAGTGCTATTTTACAAGTACTATCAAACTCTACCTTTGGCATCAAACTGACTTGCCCTTCATCAAAAATGTTTACTACAACAGTGTTTAACAGATTGGCATCACAAACAGTAGCTAAGCAGAAAGACTTATTTTTTGTATTAACTGCTCCACAAACAGGTACATTTGGAGTTCTTGTGGTAATCACAACTCAGGCAGCAGTAATACAATCAAATAATTTTTGTTCGTGCATGATCCTCCAATTTGCCAACTCCTCAAAATACAGAAATAACTTTAATATTAAAAACAAGCATGATAATTTATCGAATGTCTCTTCTTTTACTTTGTTTCACAGTAAGCCTGGCAAACGATACGTTTAATTTAAAACGATCTTTGGCACCCTTTCTCCAACAGGAACTAAGTTCACTGAATTGGACTGAAGTAACAAGGAATAAATCAAGTTTGACCATTCTGATCAAGTACTTCTTGATGGAAAGGATTTTTAAACTGATGAGGAAAGAAGAAAAAAAAAAAAAATCCTTAACACTCCGTACTGCCTTGGCTCATCCTGGGAGAGAGATTACTTCTCTCCTCGCAGAACCACACCTACGCTTCTGTTGGAGCTTTCAGAAACGAAAAAAGCGTATCAAAGCTTTAAATGCTCTTATCTTCAGGATTACGTTATGATGCAATCTACTTTATTACCGCGCTCTATGGCTTCGCAGTTTCTGTTGTTTAGCAGGGTAACTGTTTCAGAGATAAGCTTTAATTTCTTGAGTACTCATGAAAGTGAGACATTAAACTAGACTGAAGTTCCCTCTCCAAAGACTAATCTAAGCAGCAAAGTCAATGTAAGGACTTGCACAGACTTCAAATAACTCTGTGTCAGACTCCTGGCGCAGTGCAGGCAGTTTTGCACCGATCTGCTGGTGCAGCCCTGTGACAACCACCAGGCTGACCCTCTAACACCCCCGTAAGACAGCCCAGCGCTTCTCCCAAAAGAAATTCTACAACAGGGCTACACAATGTGATAAATTATTACATCCCATTAATTTGCAAATATCGAATCCACTTCTGCATTATGCTTAAGACAGGATTTGTTTGCTAAACAGCAGTAACAAAGAACCCTAATCTTAGAAACCAGTGTGTGACACTGATGCTCCTGAGGCTCCTCCTTCACCTCCAGCTGCAAAACCCTGGCAGAAGCAAAAGCAACAGCAAAACCAGCAGCAGTTGGGACTCTATGTTGGAGATGGAGGGTCCGTATCCTTTTTTGCAAAATACTTATGGCAGGCCTGCAGAAGAAGAGTTTAGCAAATGACCCAAGAAAACTAAATTTCAGATCGGATAACCACTACAAGGATACCACATTACATCAAATTTCTCAGTCTTTCATTCATCTGTCAATTCTCCTCTGTCCTACCTGCTGTCATCAACCTGCCTAAAAATACCAGCCTTGTTCACATTTCTCTATTTTCACCTGCCTTCTTTTCTCTCCTTTTCTGCACAGATTCTGGTATTTTGAATCTATTTGCTCTCCACTTACGTTCCTACTGCTGCCCAAAATTAAATCATGGAGCCACACTTGCATCTGATTAATATGTGGCCTGTTCTTCATTATGTGCTTGATTTGATATCTGTCTTCTAAACCTAATAACATCCATTTTTTTTTCCCCATTTAAATTGTTCATGCTGTCTATCATCAGAGAAAACTTGCTGGGGAAATTCAGGTATTAACTGAGTGTGTTCTTCTGAGAACACATAGAACCAAGAGGCAGAAAGACATAGTGCCTTCAGAAATCTCTAAAAAGCTTCTCCTTCACAGGCTGTTCAAACACCACAGCAAAGCCATCCTCTGGTTAGCTGTCGTAAGAAGGGAAAGTCCTGCCCTCCCCTTCCACCTCTCCCGCGTTAGCACTGCAGCTCATCTGACCCTCAGTGAGCCGGGGCAGAGAGAGAAACTCATCCTTTTTTCTGCCTGTTTGCGGGGGTTAGCTTTGTGCCAGTTCAGCTCCCTATATTTCCTCATCGCAAGATCAGACATATGCTGAAATCTGGCAGAGCAGCAATGAGGAGGAGGAGGGGAAGAAAACTGACTCTTTCTGCAACAGCATGTACCGCTTAAGCTCAACACTTCTGCTAAACCGCTCTGTAGCAGCACTCCTGTTAGTTTGGGAAGAAACTCTAAAATTAGCTCGCACAACCTGACCGTCTCATAGGAAAGACTGTTTGTTCTTGCTGCAGATCTTAAGCTACAACAGCTCAAGATGCCAAAATTAGAAGTATGCAAAAGTGGGGACACTCAGGAACATTGAACCTGGCTGAATACAGGAGACTTCAGTCCACCGTGTCGCTCCGAACTCCAAACCAGAGCAGCGCTCTTGTAGGAAACACCTGGGCTAGAGGAATGAAACAGTGACAGGAAAACATCGCACCACTGCTCAACAGAGCGGCTCTGATCCATACTGGCACCAAAACCTCAAAAGCCATCTTCCAGACTTCAGCAAGTAATTGCCTTTTAGGGTATCCACCGATGTGTTCTCCACAATAGCTCAAAATGAGAGCTTCTATGACAATCTCCTCTAAAATACTAAAAAGTATACACATATCAACTTATATGGTATTATGAGTTTAGCTTTAATAAGATCAGTCTTATCAAATCCCCTTAGGTTCCCTGTTTAGAAGCATAAATGTAATTCCTACTTCTTGGATGATCCCTTCTGATTTTTTTTTTCCTCTTCGATGGAGTGTACAGACTTGCCAAGCTGTGTGGGAACTTGGACAAGCAACGGTAGCTGCAACACTTCACAGATGAAGATGAAAGGAATACACATCAAAATTAAATTTACCTTTTTTTTTTTTTTTTAAAGCCTGTAATTGGCTCAAAGAAGGAAAAGCAAAAAATACTAAAGGATCTTGATACTGCCTCAAAAAACAATAGTTTCACATGTGCAACTCGGAAATTGAGTTTACAAAGAAGCAGTTTATTGACCACAATTCTTTGGCAGAGCTGTCTTCCCAGGCCAAGTGGAAGAAGTGAGGAATAAACGGAAGAAATTAGGTGTTTTATAAATGCTTAGTTATCACTGTTCTCCAAGAAGACATATGACTTAGGATAAGAACCAAATAAATTAAATTGCATCGGTTTACATTCTAATAGAAACATCGTGTGGTTTCTGGAATTGGACATGTTGCATATTATTAAATTTCCACGGGGTCAGTGCTTTCCTGACCTACAATGATGTTTATAGGAAGAGAGACTATGCTGGCAAAAAAAAAATTTGTATCTGATCATATTTCCTCATATCCAGGTTAACAGTATTCATGTTTCAATACTCATACCCAGACAGAAGAAAAAATTTAAACATGGTATTATCATTACTGTACAAGTAATTTTCCTTTTGTGTTAATATATGCAACAGCTATTGGCACCCGCAAAATGCAAAGCTGATGCTTTAACAGATATTGTGATGCATCTTCTAAACACTACACAGTATCTTTCTAGTAGAAACTCCTGTCTTAGCTAAAAAGGAGGACACATTCCCTACCAAGGATTCACCCTAAGTCTTCAAAACAATTTGGAATAGTCTTAGGGACCTTAAATCCAGTGCTCTGGTTTCAGTCTCAACATTAAGCCAGATGCCTCAAGAGCTCTGAAAAAAAAAAAAATATGTAAAAATCTGAAATCCTCACCTTTCCAATTTTTTCCATTAGCAATTTGCAGTAACACCCCTTGAGTGAAATTCTCACCCCACTCAAGTAAAAAAAAAAAAAAAAGGGAAGAAAGAAAATTAACAGCTAAAATTCTGTTTAAACTATTAAAAAAAATGCTATATATATATAACGGATAAAAGTGGATAAAGCCATCAATAACTGGCCAGTTAATAATAATAATTGGCCATGATTATACATTAATTAATCCACAACCATCTAGAACAATATTCTGTAAGGAGCACACGTCTATAAAAACAGATTATGAGTGAGATTTTTTTTATTAGCCAGAGGTATACAGGATTTGGAAGATTAAAGCAGGTGCTCAGTACAGTACTAAATAATAATTTTAATTGGATAAAGGCTAACTGGACGATAATGCCACCATATGAATTAGAAAGCAGTGGCAATAAACTGCTTGGGGAAAAAAAAGGAATGTCCCAGAAATCAAGAAATATTTCCCCCATCCAACCCTGGGGCATTACCCTGCTATGAATTCAAGCAAGCATCACCTTTCTGACAGCTTCAAAGCTACGGAGCGAGAGAAACTTTCTTTCCCTTTTTTATTTTTGCCTGCAGAACTGACAACTGAATATATGTGCATAAGCCCTTTTACTTGCAAAGACAGACTTCTGAACACAAACCTATGTTGTGCTACCAATCTAGACAGGTCAGCCCACTGTCTGCTACTAATAAGCTTCATATACACTGTTATAGTGAAAAAACCACATCTGTAGTCAATGTTTCCCATCTCCATATATTTCAAAGTAGATGGGGGGGGGGGATAAAAAAGAAGCCTGCCCCCCAAAAGAAGAAAAAGAGGGAAAACCCCCAGAAGAGAGTAACACTACCACCACAAGAAACAGCAATAAGATATAGCACAGGAAAGCTATAGAGCCATCCATAAGGGATGCGGATGACCCAAAAAATACGGGATGCCACCAGGCATACTACCTATTCACACATACACCCAGTCATGTACAGAAACATAACAAAGACCACAAAGACCTGAAGCCCCTAAACACTCAAACCCACCCAAACCCTGCTAGTAGCCTCTTGGCTCCCAGGAGCACCAGTCCCAAAAAGGAGTCACACTTGCACCCATCCATCTGCAGAGGTACACCTGCAGATGCTAGAGCTGTGGTTTCAGTGCCTTTAATTGACACACGTCTGACATTGCCAGGGCGTGATTCCTGTCTTA
Source organism: Nipponia nippon (assembly GCF_047370975.1). Taxonomy (NCBI): domain Eukaryota; kingdom Metazoa; phylum Chordata; class Aves; order Pelecaniformes; family Threskiornithidae; genus Nipponia; species Nipponia nippon. The sequence goes on from NW_028262336.1 coordinate 27,585,917, forward strand.
TTCCATCCCTTGTCCGTGTACTGCTAACACCTCTCCACGAGCCAGCACTAACACAGAAGCTGGATCAAGGAACTGACCTAGTTCTGAAAACATCCCTCACCAAGAATAAAAACCTGTATCCAAGTGGAAACTGCCAGGAGTTAAAGAGGACCCAGGATGACTTTAGGAAGAGTGGGATAGATCTGCACCAGACAGAAGTGTCCATGCAAGCGTGGTCTGAAAAGGTGGAGGAAAAGAAAGTAGATTAGCATGGGCATTTCCTCCTCAAAAGGGCTGAAATGTAACAGCTGTGTATTTATAACAGATTTTTCTTTACTTAAGGTAATCATCACACTTTATGCCTAGTATCTCTTAGGCTTATAATATCATTTATTAAAAGGAACAGCTGCTACCAGTCCACCTCAGAGTTACGTAGTGTAAGATGTTTGGCAGATGTATCTGTAAAGGAAATAGCGGACAGCTTACTACGATAACTCCGTATGTAAGAAGGAAAAAAGAATGGTGAAACACAGCAGTAGAGGTCCGCTGTGCTGTCCCCACCAGGACACCTTCTATGCAACATCACAGGTGCAGGAGAGGTAACATCTCTACGGACCACATACACAGCCCTCTCGGAAGTTTCTTGGGCTTCAGTAAGGCCAAGAGTTGGGCCAGTCGAGCTTCGCTCCCTTCTCCAGGCACAGACTTGTGCGAGCGTGGTTAGCCAGTCTTTTCATAACTTTAAGGAGCTAACCACAAGCATAGAGCACAGCATGCTGACAACAATTGAAAACATTTTCTTCTTGTCTTTTATATCTTCAATTTAGCAGACGTCTTTTGACATCTTGATCACATGCTAAATGGTTGTCTTCTTGTTCAACTATAAACCAAAAAAGGCAATAGGACTACCCTGCACAGCCACTGCATTCATATTTTTAGAGGACAGAAGAAACAATCGTATTCCTGGCACAAACGCTATGCTGGTGGAACCCGACGATTAAGTTGAGCCATTTGTCTAGTCCATCATATCTGTGAAATTCAAAATTAATCTAGGGGAAAATGCACCATTGCAGCTTCATTAAACACTGCAGTACACATTTACCTAAATATATATTCATGCAGACAACCATCTTCTATTTTCATCCTTTTTCCTCCCTCAGCCTCAAAGCAGAAGCACCCTCCTTCCACAAGAAAACCATGTTACTTCAAAAGGAGTTGGAAAATTTATCATAAAAACAACAACATACTGAGATCCTGACGTTTTTCGTTTCTTTTCAAGACATGCAAAAAAAGGTCTCCGTATGGAAAAAGTAAGAGGGGACCTTTTTATTATCAGCAAAAGAAGGCAGGCATTATCTTGCAACATATGCTCCAAGTTTTATTAGTCACTTGATTTGAAATACATTTAAATGGTAGACTACAGTCTGGGCTAAAAAGCCCAGCCTTCTTTCTCAAGAAGGTTGTATGGTGAGCATACTAAGGTTTAACTGCAGGATAAATACACCATCAGTAGGAGACCCTGCATTTCCAAAATCTAAGCCTCCATTGAAGCAAATAAGATTTAAGCGCTGGCAGACAGAGTGAACTAATTCAACTTCTGCTGTGGACCAAAAGCTAAGTAAAACAAAAGACCTCAATAATCAACACAGAGAGTGCTAAGATACCGTTCACCCAAACTTTTAAGCATGACTGTGCACATCTCAGAATATACCAACACACATTTGCCTTGAAAATGTGATTTGTTTTTAAGGACAGTCTGTGCTGCCAAAAATCTGTATGTTTTCCATGATGTTTCATTAAATGGATCATTTTCCTCAGAGCAAAACGTATGGCTTTTTAAGCTGCTGAATTTAGAGTAGCATAGGTTTAAATTTCATTTTCTTCTTCGACACAGTGGCTATTTGGTTTGAGAAACTAGAAAGAGGACATTATGCAGCCTAGATAAAAACAATTCATATTAGGATGAAAATGTCAAGGTAACATGGAGAGAAACCATTATCAAAGCAGCAAGACCATTTTCATTGCGTCTCAAATTCTCTTCTCAGAAGAAAAGGCCAAACTATTTTTTTCTTTATAAAATCTTCAGCATCCCTGCCAGTTCAACCAACCCTTTACCAAATCTCTAGAAGCTCCCAAGGACAAAGACTGGAGAGGGAAGGAACTCCTGCCATCAGTCCTGCCTGCCTGCCTGATTCAGCCCAGCGTGGGCCCCAGGGCAACAAGCACAGAAGGATTATCCGAGCTGATGGCAGCAGGGAGCCAAGCAAGTAAATAAAAAATGAAGACGGGGCAGTTGTTTGATGGCCCTTTTGGCCCATCTACAAAACAGAGGACTTGAGGACTACTTTGAAGCCAGAGGTTGTGAGGTAAATTAATGTGAAAGCCTTATTGTGGTTACATCCCAGCTTGTCCTGGATCCGGCTAAGTGGCTTTGGGTTTCACCAGCAACTTACCTAAACACATAGCATAAACACAGAAGATTTGAGCAAATTACAAGACGACCCTTTTTGGACGTATTGTGATTAGAGATTAGAAATGTCAACATTGTTCTGTCACCAGTTATAATGAATTATCTGTTATCTGAATTTACCCTAGTATTTTCTGCTCCACATAACACAGAGATATAGTTAAGAGCATAGTAGCATGCATTTATCTTTTTTTTTTTTTTTTCTGGAGAGGACTTCTGTAATAACTACACATTTAGTGCAAGATGCTCATGGATCTCAATGATGTTTAGAAAGACTGTGGACACGTCATGACTTCACAAAAGAAATCAAGCAGTCATGATGGGGTTTCAGAGATGCCAGGTAAAACGCTTGCCAAAGCCAACATATACTCTACATCTGAAAGTTAATTCTAAGCACCTAGCCAAAGATCTCGCAGAGAGGCAGCTGCTGATCTCCAGGCTCCCAGGTTTACACTCCATCCACTCAACCATCTACGTGACATCCAGACCCAAACTAGTTTCACTATAGTTTTGGTTTGGTCTTGGGGGAAAAAAAAAAAAATTCAGAACCATTCGTTTCCATTCTGTTCAACTCCATGCATACCTATAATGGAAATGAGCACCTCCAAATTAAACTAAGTGGGGAAAAAAAACATGCATTAGACAAAATGAATTTTTTGCCAGCTGTTGAGTGTTGTTTTTACAATTCATTTTGGACACTGAGTTCAGCACAGACGGCAAAATAATTTCAGTCCTTCAAGGAACTCATATAATGTATCCTAATTACCAGACATAAAATTCAGCACACAGTAGCTGTTCAAAATTGCTAATATAATAAAAACATACACCAATATCTTCCATCTGAACACTCATTCCGTTTGAACAGGGAACTGAGCACACCTAAATTAACTTCCTGCTCTGCATATGCATGCGGCTGAAAACACGTACTTTGCCAAAGGGCAGGCTCCAGATTGGCTTTATGAAAACTGTTTAGCAAGACAAAGAACTGACTGGCCTCCAGCACCAGCACGGCCTGCTCCGAAACACACCTTCCTTCCACAGTAACGTGCCACCCCGGTGTGTGAACGTGCGTGGGTGGGGGTACCTGTTTTTTTTTCCACAAAACAATAAAAAGCAAAATTCAGGAGCAGTGGTCCCCACCTGTTTTAGGACATCAGCTAACCACCCATCAAGGGCTGTTAGGCAGAAACTTTCCCCAGGGGGCTAGTTAACCAGTAATAGTGTATGGCAGGGTTTTTCCAACATCCCTCTGGAACAGCTGGTACTGCGCTGTCAGCAGCAGCACTAGACTGACTGATGGCTTGATTTGAAGTGTCAGCTAGCACACTCACAACACCTTACGGCTTCTGGCACATACACAGGTGTAACCACTCCCTTTACATTAATGCAGCATTGCTCTAGCACCTGCAGCACTTGCATTTCACAGCTGTTTGCAGATCAGGCCCATGCCATTTTACTTTTCAATAGTGGGTACAATTAATATAGTGGCATACTAGCTAGTTTGAGATTAAAAGATACCACAAGTAAATTGTGCTTCTCTAACCAGCACCTCATTCCACCCAGGAAAGCTTCATTTTGCTGTATTTGGAAGAAAAAAAAAAAAAGCCACCAGCTTAGGCTGAACAAGGGAGAATATGCAGATTTGAAGGCAGAGGAGATGGATGCGCTCTGCTTCCAGAACCATTTCTTGTGACTACAACAGCAGAGTTTAATTGAACTCAAGGAAGTTAGAAGGTAGCACTCAAGTATCTTCCATTTCCATTCAAATAAGTAATGTACAGTCTGAGCTTTGTCATCTTTAAACTGTGTGATGTGTTGTCGAAATATAAATCCAGACAGTTCCTGTACTGCACTGAGCTCCCACTCAAAAGAAGTGAAGCAACAAGTGACACACATCTTTAAAACACGTAGGTGGTTCTGCTTATTCCCCGTTCCTCCCTCTCTGCCCCTGCAATGCTCCTCTACTGCTGCTTCCTGCATCAAGACTTGAAAAGCCACCTACGCTGGCAGTGGATGAGGAGAGGCAATGATGACAATCTCAAGGAAAAGATTCAAGGCTCGCAGTAAATGTAAGCTCTTCTGTACTTCCTGCACCTTCCAGCCCAGTGCTCTGCCCACCACTCAGGCGTCTGGCCTGGCGTCGTCAGGAAAAGCTCTTTTAAAACAGCTTATAGGGAGGCAGAACACCACATCTACTTGTAAGTTCTGCTGAAAGGGGAGATTTTATTCTTTATTTTTTGCAAGATACCTTCCATGGAAGAAAACAAAGCCAGAGGCTACAGAGCATATAATTTTGGATTGACTGGAATTTCCTGCTAAAAGTTACTAACTTGTATTATTTTAGAGCCAAGGAGCCACAGAGCACGATCTCCACTGTAATTTCTACCCAGTTGGCTCCTTTCAGTATGCCGCTGGTGCAGGAGGAACTGCGTGCATAAACTACCTCTACAGGATCTACTGGAGTAGAGCATCATCTCTTGCACTACAGCCATAATCACAATGCCTGTTGCAGAAGCACACAAGGTATCTGCAACAAAAACTAGGATGGACAGATTTCTCATTGGAGATGCAGGGCAAAATCTTACCTTCCCTTGCTCCCTGTCATTCAGGGCTCCACTCACAGCTGGGGAAAAACCCAGTACCTTAGCAGAGTGGTACTAACAGCTGCTGCTACAGCAAGACCGAAGAGCCAAGGAAGCTGCCATGGTGCCAGGGAACAGGAAAAGCAGATTCAGGCAGAGTACCTGTCTACTTGATCGGCAGAGCACATACGCTCAGCCTTTGCCTATACTGAGAAAAAAAGCACCCCAAGAAGTAGCAGTCCTCCTTTTGGGGGAAAAAAGGCAGCAAGAACAGAAGAAAAGGAAGGAAGGAAAAGGTCGTATTTGGCAAAAGTAATCAAAAAGGAGATTTTAATCTGCATACTATTCCAATGCAAGAGGTACCACATCTCAGCCTTGATGCCTATTGCTTCCTGCTAATGGGAAAATGCAAATTTACCCTGTTCCCTGGGCCTGACAGCAAGCGCTGTCTCTCAGCCCATGTAAACAGCAGAAGGTAAGAGGAAAACAACCTCACTTGTTACCCCCAGGATAGTAAGCATATTTGGAGCATCAAGCAATAAGGGGTTCCCCACAGCTGAGAAGCCACTTTGAGGTGCATTCACTAGCACTTCTCTATAAATTCATTTATTTGGTAGAAGTGGGTGCTTTTATCCGACTCTTCTGTTGCTCTTGTCAGGTCACGGGAAAGTTAAGCAGAAGTAAAGCAGTAGTGCCCTTTGCCAGCCAGAGTCAAAGCCCACCATGCTACAGACCCGGCCGCAGGGAAGACTACAGAGAAGAGTCGTACTGAACTGGGAGCTTCTTTCCACCCTGCCGGGCTGGATCAACCTCCATGTGACTTTTCGTTTTAACTTGTTGTCAGCAGATCCGACCTTCCTAATATTTACTATCTATTTCTGAATTTATTACCAGTATTAAAAAAAATAGGGGCTCACATGATTCCTCCCCATCCCCAAACCAGCTGCTGACAGAGAGCTCTGGTGCTGTCACGTGCTTTTTCACCCCAGACCAGTTTTCCCCTTTCTCCACCAGTGTCCTACAGCCAGTTGTACTGTGCAGCTCAGGTGTGTGTGGGGAATAAGGACAGGGCAGGACAGCCAGGACATTGGCAGTTTCCCACAAACAGATAGCCTACTGGTGAGCACAGCAAGGAAAGGGTTTTTAGCCAGATACCCACAGCAGAATTGCTCACTTGAAGTTAATGAGAGCACACTGCTTAATCACACACCTATAATAATGTAGATTGACTGAAAGCAGTAAGATGCCCACCCCATTTTTAGGGAGCAGACCCACCAGCACCTTGCCCCCCAAGAAGGCAGAACTCTCTACACTGTGCTTTTAACCATACCTAAAGAGACACTCCAAAATCATGATGTGATCATCTAATATTAAGCTAATGAACTGTCAGCACACAAATCAAGGCTACCATCACACTGGAGTTAAATATTTATCCTTAAAAAACACAAGTAACAGAAGGTCTCTCCTCTGTTTCTCCAGTGAGGAGAAAATTTCAGATTCACAAAAAAATTCAGGTTAAAAGAGAGCTACAGAGGTCATGGCCACTCTCAAGGCAAAGAATTTTTTCCTCATGTGCAGTCACAGCTTTCCTTATTATTCCCTTTGTCATCTAACAGTATATGGCTACTACCTTCTGACTGCTTTTGCTTTCCTCTTCACTTTAGTTTTAAGAGGTGGGTTTTTGTTTGTTGGGGTTTTTTTGTTTTTGTTTGTTGTTTTTTGTTGTTTTGTTTTGTTTTTTTAATGCCACCCAAAACTTCAAAATCACCTGACATTCAGCTGAGATTTGCAACTCCCAGTTCTTATTCTGGAATCCTTCCCTACCTGCAGCATTTGTAACTGAACTGCCGCCCTACTGAGCTATTCATGCCTTAAAACCATCCAAACTTTCTGCTCTTACTTCCTCTAAATTCACATATTTCTTTCTGTAAGTTTAGATATGTCTGCTACCTTGTGGACTTTTATTAAGTGACTGTCTACACTTCTATCTCCTTGTTTCTTCCCCCACCCTCAATAATATCACTATGCATAAATCAACTTTAGATAATTCAAAGGAGACAATGGAAAACCAGAAGAACCTTCTGAAACCTTACTAGTAAGGTTAGGCTTGGTATTTTTGCTAGTGGTAAACAAAAATATTACGAATCTCAGAAACTAGTATTTTTAGTAAAAAGACAAAGCTACTGGCGAAGAACTGATTTCAGTAGCCATTACAAGTTCTTCCTTAAAATGAATATTCTAGACCATAAAGCCCAAACTCAGGAAAAACAACAAAACACTGCAAGAAACAGAAGGAACAATCAATGGGTGAAAGGACAGGAATGATGCTAAGAGAGCAGAGATCTGAAGAGTTAATTATCTTGCTTTCTAAAGAGGCACTTTCACAGGAATTGGTTTGACATTTAGGAAGCAAGACAGCTACCACTATGGCAATAAGCAGTAGTCCCTGCTTAAAAAAAAAAGCAGAGATGGTGTAGAAAGACATAAGGACCAACGCGACTCAAGCCATGCCCTTTTGTTTCATGGCATGAAATCCACATTTTCTTTTCAAACTGTCACACGCTGGTACAAGGTTATCATGCTATCACAGCATGGAGACAAAACAAAATTAGATCCACAATCTGTTCTTAGGACATAAGTGAGTGGGTAATACGTTTCTGCTCTCAAATATGAAATCAGTCATTGTGACTTCATCTGTAGGGCAAGCTTTTTCTATTAAGAAACTCTGAATGGTTCAGTGTGCAGCAGAGACCAATAACACCAGACTGACCCAGTGTATTTCAGTATCATGGTAGGATGACAGAAGACGTGTTACAGCTGACTCTTTCAAGATCAGCCCAGAAAGAACAAGGGCATTTTAAATAATAAACTGTCACCTCAGCTTTATTCAAAATACTTCATAAGCAAGAAGTTCATTGTGCCTATACTATACAAAATTATCCCCCAAGGGCAGAAGACAGAGGGACAAAATTGTCCAACAGCCTCAGTGACCCCCAGCAACCAGGTTTTGAAGCTGTTTTAACAGGCTCTGAGGAGAACCTCTTTAAAAAGGACAAAAGGGCAATGGAGCAGAAGAAGAAAAAAAAAAAAAGAAAGGGAAGGTCCCTACAGACTCAGCTCTCCAGCATGCGTCTGCACTTTGGTGCTTCAGAAGAACAACCACCGCAGTGGTTCCAGAAGACAGTACTTACTTCCTGGCAGTACTGGAGAATCCCTTCCTTCGTCCCGATGCAGGTCTTCGTGCCAGAGGGGTCTGATTCCCACTTTCCGTTCTGCACATTCATGTGCATGTTGAGTTTCCCACAGAACATGGCGATTTGAGGCTCTGCCAACAACCCAGCGTTTCCGTCAGCAGGCACCTGGGAGGAGGAAGAGGGGGGGGGAAAGGATTTAATCTCGCATAGAATCATAGAATCATTAAGGTTGGAAAAGAACCTTAAGATCACTAAGTCCAACCGTTAACCCAGCACTGCCAAGTCCACCACTAAACCACGTCCTCAAGCACCACGTCTACCCGTCTTTTAAATACCTCCAGGGATGGAGACTCAATGCCTTCCCTGGGCAGCCTGTGCCAGTGCCTGACTGCCCTTTCGGTGAAGAAGTTTTTCCTAATATCCAACCTAAACTTCCCCTGGAAGTTTACATCTGAAAGTTCAGTCCATCCAAAGCACGAACAGCTGAAGCAAGCGTGAACCAAACTCTAGGCTTACCCACCCATGACAGCATAACTGAAATTGTTTGATTTGGGCAGATTTGAGAAATGTAAATGAGGTCTTCACAGAAATCCAGAACAAAATAGTGTAACACAGAGTTTAAAGCTGTAAACAAACTCTTCCGGGGCCCAAAATAATCACCTTATCAACTTGGGATAAGCACAGAACAACACGCATAGTTGGAGCATGATAACAGAAATTTAATTTTCAGAACATACTTGGTATATGGGGGGTGGTGTCACTAACAATTAGCAAAAAAGTAACACGTTTTCCTCAAGAGTTTCCTAAAAAAAACCCAACCAAACCTCACAATGTATCTTTTTTCAAGATCCTCTCTCTAGTTCATGCCGATGTTGAGCACACAGGCTGTATTTTATCATGCCTTACAAAGGTGGTGGGTTAAAAGCAGCAGCTTCCACCTAAGCTTTGCTTCGACTGAACCTTAAAATGCAGTGGCTGGGGTGCTATCAAAATGGGACTGCTCGCAGCAAAGTATTACAGAATACCATCTACCCGAAACAAGCACGGAAACACCCAGGCTTGGCGCAGTCCCCCCCGAAGCTCAGCGCTGCCCCTCGCCGCCCGACCCACCCCGCGCCAGCCAGCTGCCTCCCTCCGCGAAACGCCCCAGTGCTGCTGGCGTACGGAGCCAAACATCAGAGCTGCCCTCAGCGATTTCCCAACTAGATGCAATTCTGGAACATCAGTGAGCCTCCTACCTGCATTTATAAACCAACTTAACCCTCCTCCCCCACGAACTTCAACATTGGTTTAAATCCCTCCCACGGGACAACAGCGTTAAGGGAAATCAAGAGCTCTTTTTCTTTCAGCCCTCCACCCTCCGGTGTAGCCAACCTCAGAAGGTACAAGCTGAAAGTACTCACTTCAGTTTTACCACCTGAGAAACACAACGCAAAGATAAATCTCCTCTTTGGGTTAGGTTCCTCAAGAGAGGAGTCAATGGCTCTCCTTTGCCTCTCAGGCTCCAAAGGTGAGCCCGTTGCATTCAAAGCACAGCAAAGTATGCAATTAGGTTTAAATATCTATTTTTAACTTTTAAACTTTCAGTGAGAAGGCTTCTCAAGGGGAAAATTAAAAACATTTTAAAAATTCATGAAGAACTGAAGAAATAGAATTACTGTCTTACAAGAGGTATGCAAACCGCGTATCTTAGTTCCCCCACTCTGTTTAAACAAACACAAAAAAACTTCATGAATTCTAAATGCCTACAGTAATAACAAAAAAAATCACACCAAGAAACATTGCAGGAGTCAGCATCTAACTACCCTATTAGTTTAGCATTGTAAGTTAAAATGGCACAATTAAAAGAAGTATTTCAGGTTGGGGTTTTTGGGGTTTTTTTTTGGGGGGGGGGTTGGTTTTTGTTTTTTTCTTTAGAAAAGGAGAGAACACGTGTTTTTCCTCTATTCTTTAAGATGTTAACATGTTACCGAAATTTAGCTTAAAAAAATAAAGCAGGAACACTTCTACCGGCAGAGACCTCCCTTTACTATCTCAACTTCTCTTCTCCCGTGGAACTAGTAAGCTCTGTATGATTTAACAGTCAACCATCGCTGTCCTTCCCCCAGGTAATTAAGGGAATTTTCTAGTAACTGGGATGACACCTTGTCTGGCTTGCCGTGATCAGTACAACCATCACACGCTTACTCCTCCTAACATTTTCAGAAACTCCAGAGAGCATCTCAAACGTGACACATCTATTATCACTTGCAAAAAATTCTCCAAATTCATGATTTTTTTTTCTTTATAGATGCAACACAACCCTATCAAAATTCCAATAAAAACAGAAGCGAGTCCTTCCACAGGTAACGTGTGAATGTGAACCCTATTCACAGTCCGCTCCTCCAAATGGGATCTCTATTAAATTAATAAAGCAGACAGCAGTCATACTGTGGCAGTTTTTAAATTTTTTTTCACTCAAAAGAATAACTTGTAAATTTATGGAGCCCTTGCCTTGTGGCTTTATAATAGGGAGCTTTTTGGTATTTTTTTTGCCTTAGCTAGGAAGACAGCTGAAGTTGGTGGAAAAAAAATGCGTCCGTTTACTCGGAGTGCTATCAATCTAACAGCATGACAACCTATGACTGTCTACTTAAAATCTCATTCCCTTCAGAAAAGACATGACATCTCCCAGCTTAATGAAATTACCAGAGCAAGTCATGATCACATTTAGCTTTCTATATTTTGAGCTGACAGGGCCATATTAATGAACTGCTCAGCATAGCACTTCATCTTATTGATTAGGACAGCTAAATGTTTCTAATCATAAAGAAATACCTGAGCAATTAACAGACACTGTAAACAGAACTAAAGCATTTAGATTAGGATCATGAATAATTCAAATACTCAACTTCCCAAGTTGAACTCTGTTGGAGTGTCCTTACAACAAGGATAGTAGGTTAATGGATTTGTCTGTTATATCTCCAGCGAAGATGCAACACTGAGCTCTCAAATGAACTTTCTGTAAACACCTCGAGTGGAAATAACACCTTTTTAAACATTTTAGATCAGGAAAAAAAGACACACATTATACTATTTAATATCTAAAGGTAAGTACTTGCTATCACTATGTGGTCCTGGTGTTTAAACTAAGCACCTCTCACCTTTAGTAATAAGCAGCAATTTTATACATTGCATTTTCAGCATGGCATCTGTGAAACTTGCAGTGACACTGCAAAGTTTTAACAGAAGAACAGATTCATTGTTGAGACAGCCTTTGTGCTATCTCCCTGCTCTTTAGATAAAACATGCCTCTAATCCAAGATTTTTGCCATCTGATATTTCATTTCTGGAGAAAATAAGAAGTTGATCTGCTATGGCACTTTTTCTGATTGAAAACTGGCAGCTCCCTGCTTATCAAGAAATTACTTCTGCTGCAAAATCCACAGAAGCAGCCGACATCGATGGAGGCTTTTCTGCAGAGATGATGGCCAAAACACAACAGTTAAGCCTAGGAGCATTTTCTTGATGCAAGGGCAAAGGAGGAGTGCATTACCAGATCCGACCTTGGCCTTCCCCATCCTAGATTTAGAGCTTCTGCTGTGCCTTCTGACGACACCTGAGCAAGACACTCCTATTAAGAGTGTATGACTAGAAGATTTCCCTTCACTCCATTTTGCAAACATATGCTTCACAGCATTGTTACTTCTATTTTCCCAAGAGTGAATGTGTCACAAACACAGTGACTGACAGTGATTCTAACATTAAAAAAAAAAAAAGAAAACATACATTTTTCACATCATTGGCCAAAAACCTGCAGCTACTGCATTAAGCTATATATTGTACGCTGCTCTTCTACATATTGTTTTCCTCTGCAATCATTCGGACTACAACAAAATTCAAAAGAAAAAGCTGAAGTCCATAAAGCTAAAAATCCATTCTTGGTCCAAAATAACTAATTATGCTGAATAACAGACAGTTAAGAAGAGTATTTCTGATGCCACATTTTCTGGTTTCTTCCCGTTTCTCTATGCAGCCCTCCACGGCAAGCCTATGTAACACACAGCCTTTTATTAATTTTACCAAACAGAGTGAAGTAGCAAATGAACACTTGTTGGCAAGACACACCACGCTGCCCTTCTTGCCAGTGCCCCGCCACTGAACACAAGAGCATTCCCAAGGCACCTGCTGAAAAGGGTGTCTGGAAGAGATCATCCTCACAGCCTTGAACTTTTGGGGATCTATTTTAATCCAGGACACATTCCTAAATTAAGAACAGTAAGTTAAAGCAATTAATTCAAGAAAGCATTGTTGTCATTTAGTGTTGTAAGGCTGATGGCTATGAAAGGAGAAGAATACGAGATACATGAAGCCTCTCACGCTCCTTTGGTCTGGACTGGCACTGGTGGGGGTCTCTTGACGCTTACTGCCTGAGCCTCCTCTCTAATCTGGGGTCTCTCCCACCTACACAGCTCCAAGTGTTTTAAAAACTTTACTACGACAAGTAATCCCGAGCTGATAAGGCCCGCGTGCCAATTTCCAGCCTTGCACTGTAATTCTGCTCAGATGTTCAGCATGGCATCTATTGGTAGGAAAAAAGCACAAGAAACCGTAAACAAGGGACAGTCTAACAAAACTACTGCATACCATTTCATCCCTCGTGCAAACATCCAGAAGCGTTCACCTCCAACACGCTCACCTGCAGGTCTCATGGCTTTACACAGATCTTCCACCTTCAGCTCTTACGGCAGCCTCTGCCACAGATTTTTGCCTCTCTCCCAACTTAACAGCTCAGAAGACTAAACATGCATAACTCTTCAAGCTATGTATTTAATGTACATCTAGGCTATGCTGCCATTTCAAGACTAAGCTTTACCCAACACTGCAACTACATTTTCATGGGGACGGCTCTAGAAAAGCTTTCCAGGGAATGAAAGGTGTGCTAGAAAGTGCTGGTGAGTCTATCCTGAGATCTCCAGGTAAGGGACTAAAAATGTCACTTATATATTGCACATCACACGAAGAGAAAGAAACAACTTTCTCTTCAGCCCTCTCCCTTCCCATCAAGTTTGTCTTGAAGACCTCAAGTAGCACAGCACTTTGGGAAGAAATACAGCACTTTGGGAAGAAATACAGTTTGGTTTTCTCCCCAGGCATTGCATCGTGATAATGCTTCACTATCACAGCAAAGCCAAAAATAAAAGATTAAACTTATCTGAGATAACAACTAATTTCAAGAGAGATCTCTAGTCTGCGCAAGTTACCGGTAACGTAAAACCTAATGAATTATTATTGATTTTAAGAGAGACATCCAACGCCATTACCTTCACAACGGGGACTGAGCAGCAGTATTTCAGGGGAGGAAAAAGTAGCACTTCTTTGAAAACACATACACTTAGAAAGATGAAAAACAACTCAAAAAAAGGCAGGAGAGTGAAATGAGAGTAAAACTAGATGCAGTGATAAGCAATTTGTCCCATGCATGCTGTCATAACATTTTAAACACATGAATTCGTGAATCACTGGTCACATCAAAGGTATATCCAGCTAAAATAAGTGAGCTGGTCAAGAATTTTATGTATCATTCAAGTTTTCTTCAGAGCCAATGGTTTCATTTACTTACATTCATTCCCTGCCAAGAAAAATTATCTGCATTACAATGCCATTAAATAATCTAGAGCACCTATCTACACAGACGAGCAGCTTCTATACAGTAATGCTGAATAACATAAAGCTACAGTCCAGTTAGTTACAATTAACGCCTGTAGTGGCAAATCTCTCCTTGACTAATCCTAAAGCTCTCGGGCGGATTAGTCTCCCAAAGAATAACTCATGTGACACAAATTATATTACCAGCAACTATTTGCTTTATTAGTATTCTGCAAAAGTAAAAACTCCAAGCATATTAATGAAACTGTAATCACATATTATTTTGTCTACTTTGCATATGACCTCAAAGAAGTAGCATGTGCTTTTTTCCCTGCCTCTTGGCAAATCATTAAATAACAGTTAGACCAATTAGCATGCTGTCCCAAGCTAACTCCAAAAGTTATGCTCAGATTTTCACAGTATATCCAGTTTTCAAAGACCAAATAAAGCACTACTCATCACTTTTACAAGGCATACGGATCAGAGATCAATTTCTAGAATGGGAACTACCTAAATTTGAAAAATAGCAACTACAGGATTCTGAAAAAAATTACCTCAATTGATCGTACACTATCTAGAGCTCTCTGTAAATACATTAGTCTAGTATGTCACCAGACATTCAAGCACCAGCCTGACATTTCTGATACAGAACACAAAATTATTAAATTGTTATACACTTTTTAATTATTAACTTTCAAAAGTGTAGTAAGGGTACAAGTTCTGAAAGAAAGGATGCACGGCCATGGAAATGCTCAACGCTGACAGCTGGTTCTCCCTCAGAGAGTTTCAGCATTTCAGAGGCCTGTCTTCCAGCCACAACTCATTTCACTTTGAGTTGTGTGCATCTTTGTGCATGCTCCTCTGCTACGTTTCCTTCCTATGAGTAGCTAAATGCTGAAGTGCTTAAAATATTATTTGACAAATATTATTTGACAGCAAAGAAATTCAAAGTACCTTTCAAGTATCGGCTTTCAGTATTTTGCCTACTCTCAAAGAGAAAGCACAGTAAGAACAACTCATTCTTTAGGTGGGGATATTAAAAAAAAAAAAAAAAAAAAGAAAATCCAATCCACGCTAAAGACTGGGATCAGAAGACAACTCCATAAAAGAAAGCCCATCAGGTATATAACTGCTTTGGATAAGGAAAGAAGAGGGACATAATCCATCTGTTTTCCATCACATTGTATCAAAGTACTATTTACAAACCTGGTCAAATTAGGACAAAACAAGGTAAGTCCTGGCAAAGCTACCTCAATTACATTGTTTAATTACTGGAACCTGTTTTTGAAAATAGGTTTCATGGTATTTTTCTGTTTGTTTTGACAGGGAAAACGGTCATTACAAGTATTTATTTCATATCAAAATGCTGACTTAAATACAATACAGAAAAAAAATAAAACCTCACACAAGCATTAAAAGACTAAGATGTAGTAGAGAGATGCCTCTGCTTTCCCCTCGTCCAGCCCTGGTAATTTAACACATCTGTTTGAGAAGAGGTGCAAAGGGTCTTTAGTACATCCGTGCACTCTATGTCCACATGGCACGCTGGATGCCATTTATACGATTTCTGAGACACTCAAAAAGGACTTTGGTAGCAGAGTACAGAGGACTAAAAGAAGATTAAATAATTACAAAATTAAAAAAAGGAATGCTTTACCCTAACGAAAAAAAAAAGTATTTGGCATTTTTTAGCTCATTACAATTTCATCTTAACATCAAAAGGCCTTTTCCTATCAAACACCATTATTTAAGACAGAAAGCATAGCCCTCATCCACTCTGTCTGTCATTGCTTTCTGCAGTTACAAAAGTAATTAGTGTATTTGCTAATAGTTCTTCATAACCCCTATTTCAACAACAAGTGTTGGCTTTGTTCACAACTAAGGTTATACTCGGAAAACACGGCTGCAAGGTTTTACCCTCAAGAGGTTTTCCGTCAAGGGGCCAAAGTAATGCAACTTCACTCCAGACAGCTCCACTACTAACTTATAATTAAGGACTACAACATAATATGAAAATAAGCATCAGACCTTGTATGTGCTATTATTAAACACAGAAACATCAAAAAACATTCCCCAGAGGTCCCTAAGATGGCTTCTATGATTTAGGTTGTTTCATTTTGCAAACACTAACCTGAAGCCACTTTCATAAGCCTTCAAAGTATATTTAGTTTGTATTAATTCCTTCATTTGCAATTACTTTCAAGGAGAGGACATTCAATAACAGCCTCCATATCTACAACTTACTCAAGAACAAATACCCTCCTTATTTTAGATGATTAAAATAATCCCTCCGTGCTTTCCATTTTTAATGCTAACACAAGTTCCAGCCCTTCAACCAAGAAGTTAATGACTACAGTTTTAAGATTTAACAACTTCTGCTGACAATAAAAATACAAAGGGGGTTCAAATATTGTGTAGAAGTAAGCGTACCCAAGTAACACGCCACCATTCCAAACCACGACTGTGCTTCCTCCAAACTTTTATACCACATTCAGGTTGAAATTTGAGGTTTCTCATTAACTAAAGCTTCACCGATTTGCATGCAAAGCAGTTCGCTTCCTCTATGACTATTAACAGAATAAAAGAAAGTCTATTTTTGAATTGGGGCTGTTCATAGCTACTTTTTTCCTAAAAAGAATGGAGGTAAAAAATAAAATGAGTGTAAAGACTTTCTGCTTGGCCTTACACATTTAGTGAGCAAAATATGAGATAACCTTGTTATCCCCTGTGGAAAGATCGAGTTTCTTCCACTGGACTATGTCTGGCCTGCTGCACCCTACAAGTGAAGATCACTGCTCAATTCCAGAAGTCTACAGTTCAAACCAGGCAAATGCCATGCTAATATAGGCTTGTGTCACCAGACACAAATCCATGGCTTCTTGCCCACTGGTTACCCATCAACTTTACAGCAGAGCATACTAGAATACAGACTGCCAGACCTCCTATTTAAGACATAAAATACTAGTTCTCGTCCTAGTTTTATTAGGTATCTATGCAGAACACGAATGCTTTAAAGACTATTTATACTTAAAAACCTGTTCATGTAAATAAGTAATGAAAAAAATCTCTCCCTTTCTTATAAATGCAATCAGAACAAAAAAATAAAAATAAAGCACCCAAATTAGAAAAGGAGGAAATATCAAATTATTGTCTCCCCACAACTTTAAGATGGCTGTTTGTCAAAACCAAGGAAAATTTTCCATCTCCCAACTTCTCCTTAGAGACAGTGTCGCAAGAGTAAGAGGTTGTCAAAATCAACATGAATAATTTAGAAACACTGTTTTATTGTATAATGTTAATATAGAAACAGCAGAAGCAATTATCGTCGTCAACAGCCTACAGAAATAGGCCAAAAAACATTCTACTGATTGCTCAGTAAAATTGCTCAGTACAGTTGCTCTCTCCTGGAAGACAAATGTTTCTGGCAAACAGTAACGAAAAAAGCCACATCCCTAAACTACAGAAAACCCTGGGAAGACCCACATCTCCTTTACAAAAAGCCATCAGCTTTGGAGAAGCTCAAGCACTGTGAACTAAAAGGCACCTGAAATTTGGCTGAGAAGCAGACTCCACTGAAAAGCTCCTGGAAAATCAGAAATATTTATTTGCCTTGACTATAACCTATTTAACCCAAGTGTAAATACTTGCGTGCAGTCCTCCTGGCCTGCTTCATAAATAGCAATGCCAAAAGCGCATCACAACAGCACAACTGCCCACTCCTCCACAGAGGCTCAACCACTGCCTGCTCCACAAATACATTAAGAGCAAGCCTGTCCCCAAGGCTGCAGTGGAAGCAATAGTTTTCTCAGAACTATCTTCTGGCAGCCAACCATTCTCCTCAGCCGTACCCTCACAAGGCCCTGAGGCCTATGTTGTATTTATTCCATACGTCTTAGTTTTAACACTTCCCTCAGGTCACGTTCCAAGTACCAGTAGGATGCTACCCGAACCCAGGTCCAGGCATCTGTCTACCCTGAAATCAAAATAAGTATCAAAACCAAACAAAAAAATATGCGAGGACTAAGCACTGAGTTCACAAGGCTATCTGATGCAGCAACAGGGACATAAGCGCTCCCCTCCCCAAAAACTTGAGAGGCCCAGCAACCAAGTGCTTACAAGAGATATTTGCAAGACTTCAGTAAAAGTTTTGCTATCATATCTGTAATGAAGAACAGACCTGCATATGCACATGCAAACACACAGGCGAGAAAGGAGGGATTTCCCCAGCTAGGGCCCCTGGGAACGCTAGCAAGCAATGAAGAGGACCACAAGAGCAGCAAAAGCCCAGCTCATGTGCAGAGCCTGTCTAGCTTCACCATGCAAACATCTCCATGCTCCTGAGAGAGAGACTAAAAACGACAATTTAGCTACAAAAATCAACATCTCTGAATGTGGTCAGAAATGTGAGGAAAGCGTGGGGGCAGGAAGCAGCATTGCTAGCAAGTCAGATAAGGTAGATTTTTGTGTCAGCTACATGAACATAATAAAAAGACATTTGCCTACAACTAAGTACAGTGTCAAGTGTTTCTTATCCACTGCCAACACTACGGAGCCCCCTACCAGCAACACGGCTGCTTCCAAAAAACCCCCTAAAATGCACACTCACTCAATCTTCAAGTGGAGTACCTTAATTTAAGAAGATGTTAAGGTGCTTGAATGCATCCAGAGGAGGGCAACAAAGCTGGTGAAAGGGCTGAAGGGAATGCCCTGTGAGGAGCAACTAAGGACTTTGGGCTTGTCTAGTCTGGAGAAAAGGAGGCTGAGGGGCAACCTCATGGCTCCCTACAGCTTCCTGAGGAGGGGAGGTGGAGAGGGAGGTGCTGAGCTCTTCTCCCTGGTATCCAGTGACAGGACATATGGGAATGGTTCAAAGCTGCGCCAGGGGAGGTTTCAACTGGACATTAGGAAGCATTTCTTTACCGAGAGGGTGATCAAACCCTGGAACAGGCTTCCTAGGGAGGTGGTCGATGCCCCAAGCCTGTCAGTGTTTAAGAGGCATTTGGACAATGTCCTTAATAACGTGCTTTAACTCTTGGTCTGCCCTAAATTCGTCAGGCAGTTGGACTAGATGATCGTTGTAGGGCCCTTCCAACTGAAGTAGTCTATATTCTGTTCTAACCCCTACAGAACATTGGTCACAACCAGACCAGCAGCGCAAGTGGTTTGATACACGTGACAACGTGCGTCACCGAAGGCCGGGGGGCAATGGGGGGAATGGGCACAACTCAGACAGACCTGACCAGGTCTCTTTTGGAGTTATCTTAAGAGTCCATAGTCAGATCTATGCGTTTTGCAGATAGCCATCAATATAACAGTAACTGAAAACCCTCATGCCTACCAGTCTCCCCAGCCTGCAGGTACCTCTGCGTGGTTTAGTCACATTTTATCATAAAAACTGCCGTTTTGGCAAGAAGAAAAATGATGACAAGTGGGTTGACCAAAATTATCCAAGACTGCAATGACTTTCAGGAAGCATTAAATCTAGTGCAGCACCAACTAACACTTAACACGGGGAGGGGAATTTTACAAGCCAAATAAAAAGTGCATTAAAAAGGTGTAAATAAATAATAAAAAAAAAAAAGCCATTTTTGCTCCCAAACTGTTTGTCCAGATTTTGAAACAGTCTTTGGTCATTTACATCGGTATATAATGTGTTGACTAATAGCAGCAAGGTAAACAAGAAACAAAACAAAACAAAAAACCCCAATTCCTGTCAGAATTAAATATCCTCTATCTCATTTGGAAAAAAAAGAAGAAGAAGAAAAAAAAGATGCAATCCAGCAGGTGTGCAAGTTCGACAAAAGTGTTTAATGATACCAATAAATATGACAAGTGTTATGACTTCTTTTGGTATGTTTACACGTGCAGAAATACTATGACACTGCATTTAAATCTCATCAACTGAAAGCCTGTCATTACAAACAAACATAAGACTTTGTTTTACAGAACAGAATTAAGGTTTTGCACTGAAATACATTCATTGTAAACCATCTAATTCCAGCATTGTATTTTCTATTCCAACGCTCAGAGCCACCATCACATATTTTGTCTTAAATACATGAAGTAGAAGAAAAGGAAGAGTATATTTCACAGCAACGCAACACACTACAGAACTATTCCAAGCTCAGTAATAATTTTTGGGTTCCTATTATAGCCATGAAATTCACTCCTGTAAAATTGAAACTACAAGGTGAGAGCAAGTATACAAAAAAAACCCTAAATAAGATCTAGTTTTTATATGAAAGCACCTTTCTCTTGCAAAAGGGTACCCTAAGTTGGTGTAAGTTATATTTTAAACCTATTTCAATGCATGAATGCATGTGTACCTGGGAGGGATGTGAAAAGGAAAATTACTATATGCAGAGCCAGACTCCATATCATGAAAAAAAGTTTAAATTATATCTGTCGGGTCAAAAATTGAGCAACAATTCTAGTTCAACAAATTTGATAAACAAGTTAACATTTGAGCAATGTCAGTTTCTCAAATGAACTATATCACTCAAATGTCAGTCCTCTGTGATTTATTGACTTATTTTTAAACAGAATAGCAGTCTTCAGTTTTCAGGAATTCAGTTGAAGTAGCTGTTGACTTTAAGATAGCTTCACATCTCATTCATCACAACTCCAGCACCTCATTCAAGATAATTCTTCTGTATAATATCTTCACTCCTTTTTTATGCTATTTATTTTTTCAACTTTTCCTGCTAAAACTGGGCTGCAAAAGGATAGTTTGTAAGAGTATGCTATTTCATTTGAGGGATACTTACATCTTACCTCCATTCCGTAAAATTTACTAGTAGTCAACCTCTCACAGAATTGTATCTTTAATTTAGAAGCGTTTTGAAGAAGGAAGAAAGGAAATAAGTTATTTAAATTACCTCTTCAACACTGTTTTTATTCTTTTTAGATCCTATATGGGGTGCCCACATGGACAAATCAGCAGAGTTTGTTTACAGCACAGTCCCAGAACAGATGACAATATGATTTCAAACACCTCTGTTTAAATGTTTGGGCTTGTAACTTTCTAAATAAATAATAACTTTAAAAAACAGCATGAAAACTACAATACTCAAGTTGCACTTCCAAGCATGACTCTTATATGACTGATTTATTATGCAGTGTTAACATCCTGTATTCTTGACAATATAGTAATTAGACAAAGTGAGTTAAAGTAGATAAGGCACCTGAGTCATCCTGAAACAAACTTCCTTGAAAAAGAGATACCAGATCTTCCAGATTTGGAAAATCCTTTAGGCTTCCATCATTCTCCTATCGTACAAAGACAACACTAAACTACTAAACTAATTACTCTAAACCTACAGAATTATTACCACAGTGGAGGAAATATACAGTGCATTTCGTAAGCTCCTCCAAGAAGGAACAGAAGCTGCAACCCATCTGCTCAGCAGATTTTTCTTATGTTACAGTCTGACTGAAAAAAACCCCTTATCTAACCCAAGCAGAAATTCACCACAGCCAGAAGAGCTGAAATTTTGTTTGTGAAACAGGACCTCCACCCTGCACCAACTGAATTTCAAAGGAAGCTCTGAGGTTGATATTTTACTCTCATCATTATCTACTTTGCAT
Organism: Nipponia nippon; assembly: GCF_047370975.1. NCBI lineage: Eukaryota > Metazoa > Chordata > Aves > Pelecaniformes > Threskiornithidae > Nipponia > Nipponia nippon. Next base: position 27,607,354 of record NW_028262336.1, read on the forward strand.
ATAGTTTGTTATCCACCCTCAACACAGAGGCACAACCCACACTGCTAAAGTAATTGCTCCATGGACTGTGTTGCTTATGTTGCTCTTCGAACTATGCAGAATGGTATCCTCCTCTGCTGCCATTTGGCTGAACCACAAACATCCGAACGGAGCCACGTGAGACGTCTGATGTAACTCACTGGTTTTAACATGAAGTGTTTCAGCTATTTTGCACTGTTACAGCACGCCATACATATGCCAAAGGTCCCCCTCATCTTCATTTGATGCAGGACTATTCTCTGCCCAGGCGGCGAGCCTGTGACTCACAGTCTTCTCTGCAAGTTGCCTGACTGGTTGGCTTACTAAAATTATTATTATTAATAAAAATAATGATTTCCCAATTTCATTCCACAAACAATGCGAAGATGAATTGACAAGATATTTCTGGCATTTGCTGACTTTAACCATTAGTGTTTGGCAAGGTGAGGACTCATTGACTGCTTCAAGGAAGAGCACGTCCATAAGATCCTTCCCAAGATATTATTTATGCTGCCCAAGAAGCCAACACATCTCTAATTAGACAAACCTTCTTTTAGCTCACAAAAACATCAATATGAGCAAGCCAGAAGGAACTAATCTGTCAACACTAGGATTAAACAACATAGAGAATTACCTGGACTACTTTCAAGGCATGTACAGAAGCCTGATACTAGTTACCACATGACAGAGTCAAATAGTTGGTTGACAGATTTTGATTCATTTTGAGTTGAATTGAAGGGCCAGTCCTTCAATCCTTCCCCCATAAAAATGTATGAAATTCTACCCCTCCATAACATCAATACTGTGACGAGAAGGGAATTAATATAACATCACTAGACATTCCATGGTGAAACAGATCCTTCCCTGGATCTGTTTTTAGGGTACTTGAGTCACCTGCTACTAAAAAAGATAAGAAAAAACACCCAAACCCTACTGTCCCACTAGACACAAGCTTTCTTCTACATCACTGTGCACCCAGCTGCTCTTTTTGAGCAGCTACCCCATGTTCAGTATAGGTTTTCATAATAAAAATTTTAAGTATCATGATTTTTTTCATAATAATCATGTTGTACTTCAGAAAGTCTAGCCTTAAACCTCTGATGCTATGCCCAACTCTCATGGTCTCCAAGAAGAAGCCATTTCTCCATCTCTCTGCTTTTTGGCTCTAGTAGACAGAGACAGCTTATTTAATTTCATCCACCATACCAAGTCCATCACTATTGCATACACAAAATATTAATGATAAAAACCTAAGTAAGAAAGAAACAGACCTTCAGAAGTGCTTAACAGAGAAACGCAGAGGATTCTACAGTTTGAGGAAGAATTATAATATTCCATCATTCTCTCAACTGGGCACATTTCACGTTTCTCCTCTATAATTTGCACTTTGCATTTTCTTTTACTCATTAAATGCTACTGTACTATGCATGCCATAGACATGAACTTCACGCCATTGTGCTAACACTCAAAACCAAGAACCTCTTCCTTCCCAGAACTTGCAAGCACGCAACAGGAGGAGGGGAAAAGAACAAGCAGATGAAGACAAGAGGGAAGCCCTCACAGAAACAACCCAACAGCTTTCTTCAGCAGGCTGGGTAACAGTAATACATGATGGGTCACAGTACAAATTCTCCCATTAGCAGGGATCACTGAACAGTTTTCTACATACCCTCTGCACAGTCGTGCTAGACTTACAAGAGAAAATCATATAAAGCCAGGAGTCTTAATCTTATTGGAAATAATAAACAGGAGGAGTTACTGCCTTGACTGTGCAAACCAGTTATTCTCTAGAACACAACTCTTCAGCTTAAAAAACTAAGCAAAACCACCCAAAATTGGACTTAAGGAAATTCTGTCAGTCCTGAATCAAATAAATTTCCAATGATACAAAAACAAGAGAGAAAGATAATTATAAGCCTACAACAATCCAAAATCCATTATGCAATTTAGGAAGACCAAAAAAAGCAATTAATATGCAGGAAGCAATATGGGACGAGAAAAAACCCCAAGCCACACTGCCCAATACATGAAGGCCAATGCTATATAAGTACATCACATTTTTCTGAGTCATGCATCTAAATTTTCAAACCCTACCTGTGATATCTTACAGCAACTGTTCTTTGTACCTAAAAAAACCCCATATGTTTAAAGACACAGCCTTCATCTGAATTCTTCCACAGATGGTCTTTACAAAAAGTCTTACTGATTTCAGTGCTTTTAGTGTTAACACAAATAGACAGCACAGTACACACTGTTGATGTTCTCACTCTCATATACACATTGCATATTACTACTGTGGATTCTGGATTTCTGATGTTATCCATCACTATGGAGAACCATGACCCTCCACACATAGCAGTACCTGGACTGTTGCTTAGGCTGGGGGTGGGGGCAACTAGACCCTGTAAATCCAAGGGCTTTCTTCCAGTGTCATATTCTTCCTAGCAACTTTCTAATAATGCAGTAGTAGGTATCTCCTTCAAGTTTAGTTATGCAAAACTTCTTTGAAACATGAGGAAAGTCGTACCAGACAGCTCTTGCTCTTCCATGAGAAGACATGCTGTTATAGCTAACAGAAGCTGGCACTAACACCTCACAGTTAAGAGTTAGATGTTAGGATAGAGGAAGTAACTGGCCGAAGAGGTGAACTAGAAGCCAAAATTCAGAGTGGGGGTTTCTGTTTTTTTAACTGTGCTAAGGACTCCAAGAATCCTCTGCGAGGTCCGCTCACTAACAGCAGATACTCTCAATCTTGACAACAGTGGGAACAGAAGTGAGATGCTCCCATGCATTCAATTTGAAGGCCCAGGAGAAGTACTGTGTTCAAAAGGAGCACCCTTAGAGACTATTTCACACTAATTGAATTTAACAGACTTTTATGAAAGAGGTTAAGATGAACTTTGAGGCACTTTCAGATCCTCAAATGACACAGATAAATGAGACTATTCACTGTTAACTATTGTTATCAGATATCAGAGAACTGATTCAAATGAGAAGACACAATAAGGATGAAGCGCCATTTCCTTACCAGCAAGTAGACTAAAATCACCAGATCATTAAGTAGAAAAAAACCAAAGCACTAGCCCTCTCCTAAAGGAAGAGGAAAAAAAAAAGGCAAACCTCCAGTTTCTTTAGTCATATTGAAACCACATACTTCAAGAAAAAACCCACTCATTTTTCAATACCTGCATTATATTATTGCTATTTTGAACACATAAATCCTTCAAGCAGTGGCTTACTTGTGAGGATTTTTTCTTTGTCTTTTAAATGAATAATCTGGAAGATTAATACAACATCTTGCCTTTTAAAACTCATCAGCTGTAGCATCCTGATAACTATCAGCACAAACGAAGATGCTTTCCCACCTCCCGCTTGTTGCTTTGTTGAGATGTAGTAAGCACCAGTTATACCATGGAAGATGTCACGCATTCTGCAACCATGGAGGGGAAGAAAAATCTGTACTTGGTTACTGAGCCTGGAGCTCTACTACAGAAAGTCCCACTGAACACTAATGATGCCTTGTAAGGGGAGTACAGGAAACCTTATTTCTACTCACTAATAGAGAAACAAACATGATGACTGTCAACTCTTATTTAAGACTAGCTAGGTCACAACATGCAGTGAAGGCAGAAACAATGCTTATTTTATTCCACTTGACGCAACACCTAAGGACTCTACGCAGGGATGCTGATCCCTCATCGGGAATTTGACCATAGTAGTAGATGTAAAGCACAAGCTCTACACAAGCTATCCATGATCCGAACACTACAGAGCAGCAACACCTAACAGATTATTTCTCCTCCAATTCCCCTCACAGATTTATTTGCAGATATTAAAAATTGCTTATGACCTACATTGACAAAACAGTTGCCCCAAGCTGCAACACAGCCTCGTCTCTGGATGTTTTTTCCCCTTCTGAAGAATGTGCTCTCAGAAAGTTTTACACATTCGTTTTCACACTCTCGATCTCAGGGCAAGAAACCTTTGAATCTGAACATTTCTTACACAACTAGGTTTCACTTCCCTTGTTATGCTGAGAGGTTGAAAGAAACCGCACCACTAAAAATACAGCACAATATATAGCTGATATCAGCTATTACTTAAAACCCTGCTCTTATTCCATGTACAGGCTAAGATATTCTAGAGCAGCCTACAGCTGCCCTCCTATTTCCCACCTTCAGAAGACTCCCTTCATGTTCTCCTTCCCATTTCCAGCCCTGTTCAGTTGCTGAAAGCAGCAGCTCTGAATACCAGCTGCAATAACTTAGGCAGAATTCCTTGAAAATGCCAAGGGGAAAGTGAGAAAGAGTAAAAAGATGAACTGTAAGTGCATCACAGAGCTGAAATGTCTAAGCAAGTCTCCAGTTTAATGTCAGCCAGCCTTGGGACCATCTCAAGCACTACCTTCATACAGGAAGTGACCGAGAATTGCTTAGTGCTTTCAACCCAAGCTAGCTGGAAAGGTCAGAGACGTGCACTGGAGCCTAGGATCCCTCTCCTTCCAGCTGGTAATCACCACCTTCCAGCAAGAGACAAGCTTGACAGCGAGCTAGAAGCACGCAGCCTTCCCCCAGCTCTTGCCTTCCTGCCCGCAAGCTCAGGAAGGCAGGCACGGCTTCCCCGCGTTTGCCGAGATGTCAGGAGGGTTCAGCTTCGAACAGCGCAGCAGCAGCACGGTGTTTGGCTCCAGAAGCCCTGGCAACACTCAGGAGAGGACACAGCAGCTCCCTTACTTGCGCCAAGCCTAGGCTTAGCCAAGCTAAGCGTTCATCATCACATTTAGTCTGCAGTGATGAGGTACCTCGTGCAATGCAGGACCTGAAACTGAGGATTTATTGAAAATAAAGCAATTCCTAGTATTACATTTCCAGTACGTACATGCATACCAATGGGGCTTTATTGATGGTATAGCTCTATACTGGCAAATCACCCACAACCACAGATTACTCTGAATCATTTTTAAGAGTCCCTCAACTCATTCCAACCAACAGCACAGTTTTCCCTTTTGCTGACATGGTCACATTATCTTTCATCCTCACTCTCTGGGGTCGGCCAGTGTTCATTATGTGGTTCTTCCCTCTGCTAACATAACAGAGAATATCATCAATTAACAGCAGCACTGTTTTTTACTTGCATTGTTACAACCATGAGGAGAGCTGAAGTTGTTTCAAGGTAACCAAGAGTATCATCAGAAGAACACATACTTAGTTTCAGATGTACTTTTATTTTCTTTAGTTACATAAAGGCAGAAAATAAGCATCAAATCTAAATTAACAAATAAGGTTAAGAGACAGTGTGATAGTAGCCAAGGACTACTAATACTTCAGGCAAGCTGCAAGAATGATCACTCGATGTACCTTCTTTGCTCTAGACGCACTCGCCGCGGATCGCGCCGCCTGTAGCACAGGCCTCCCTCAAGCAGATGGTCACTTGGTCTCACGTGCTGACCTCCGAACAGACCCACTTCCTCAGGCAAGGCTCAGTGCCTACGGCGGGCACCTTCAAAGCCTTTCTTACTTCCCTTAAAAAATATATATATATACTGCTACATAAAGCATCCTATTATTTTCAAACATGAAAAGCATATAAAGTAATTCATCACATGATATAGACATTACTCAAGTGTTTTAATTCACATCAACATAATAAAAAGTTTTTGAAAAGTGAACTCGGTTTTGTCAAATCACGATAAGAAGTATTTACTGCATTTCAGAAGTACAGCAATGAACTCATCCCAGGCTCCAAAGAGCATTAAGTATTGGTAAATTATCATATAGGGATTTTTCCTCCCCTCACCATCTCTTGACCTTGGCAAACATCTGTTCACCTTATTGATTTCCAAATGCAAACTACTGTAAGAATTTTAGTTCTTCTACAACAATTTCTCAGCTTTTAATAGGAAAACCAAATTTATTGTTTTCACCAGGTATGTCCTTACACATTCATAGTGAATTGGATTCCATATCCATGCCTTTCACCATCTCAGCAGATCTTCAGAATAAGATGGCCTGACAAGTTTAGAGTCTACAACACACATTTCTTCCCGCACTGTATAGCGGAATAAATTAAATACAAGTTTGTTTGAAATGCCCAGCCATCAGTTCTTAGCCTTTTCAAACAAGTAGGGAATTTTATACCATTTTTTCTGATGTTTACAACGTTTCAGGGCGGTCGTGTCACCAGACCTTTTCGGCCTGTTTTCACAGGACTTGAAAAATTCTTCTTCAGACAGATACTACATTCTGTCTCTAGCTCAGGCAACTGTCTCATTTCTAAGATACAAGCTGTCCAAACACGCATCTACCCACTGGAGTCAAAACTTTTTATTAAAGTCTGTCAAAAGCAATTAGCCTGAATAAACAGACACCATAAATCCATTGCAACAATCATACAACATACGAGTATGATTACACATACAGCAACACTTGAAGCACTAAAAAAGTGTTTGATCTCCTGCACTAGGGCTTGCGTGAAACAACAAGTTGAAGGAACAGCAATACGAAGATTTTTTCAGAGGCAGCTGTAAGGGAGGGACAAAACCACCACTAAGTTTCTTTTCTAGGTTCAGGACCATTCAGGTCACTGGCAAAGTACTTCTGCATCAAAGGAAACAGAAGAAGCTTTAATAAGAGATGTCCAAACAACCTTCTGAACCATTGAAAAGCCACCACTGCCACTGAAGAGGAGACCGAATTAAAGACCTACAAGAGTTTAGATCATACTTTCTGTGCTTGTGTACTACCAAAGTATGCTGAATATCTGGGTCAGAGCTGTACGGTGGACAGACCTAGCAATGTTCCTAAAGTAAGACTCCCCCAAAAGGATGCCTTTCCCACTCCTCCAAAACAACATTATATTTTACTAGAAAAATTAAGTAGTCATTTTTAAAACCCCAGATAGCACAAAGTGTCAGGGCCATTGCAGAGGCCGGCACCATGGCGGGCAGGACACGCTGCCCACAGCCCGCAGGGAGTACGGCCACGCAGGGGTCAACCCAGCCTCCCTCCCAGGAGGGGCATCCCTTGGGCATGCAGCTATGCAGGCAGACTGCATTCATTCTCAAACGCTATTTCACAGTACAGTAAATACCTTGCTCGGCTTTCTAAATTAAGGCACCAAGCTTGTTAAAAATAATCAGTGCCTTTGCCCCATCGTGTCTTGCCCAACGTTGGCATCGCTTCACTCAAAACTCACCACCGAGGAAGGCAGAAACGTTAACCAGAGAAGATGAAAAATCTTTAAAAAACTATTTCTGTAAATCTAGATTTGGTGATATGGAACTATTTTTACTGTACCATCTGTATATTTAACAGTTTGCAACGTCTATCAAAAAAAAAAATCAAAGTTATGATACAATTTACTACTGCTAAAATTTGACGTAAAGTGCACTTGAGAGTTAACAGCAAGCTATTATAAAAGCAAACACCCCAAATCAATTTTGCTTACCAAACAGTTTCTTCAGACCACCATTCAAGCACTCCTTCCCTCATTCTTTATTCTACTGAAAACAGTACATGGCTACAAAACCTGCATTGTCCCAGCTGCCACTCAGTCTTTCACAAATCCCAGGTCTCCAGCACAATACAAATAAACCCAAGCATTTATTCTTGGAAGGGATCAGCGTTACATGGCTGATGTTTTCATTCTGAACGTGCACATGCAATTCATTTACTACATTATCATATAGAAAATGCGTGCGTGCAAGGGAAAGGTAAGAAGTTCTTCCCCTCTCCTTGCACAAGACAGTTTACAATGGATGGAAAGCAAAGCCTTCTACCACAACAGGACATTTCTTTTATTACCATTAGTAAAATAGGACCAGCTGTAACAAAAATACTCCCTACAACAACAGGTCCCTTCAGAAGAAACCAATTCAGGCTCTTCTTGGAGAGCAAATGCGGTAATGGAGAGGGGGACAAGACTGAGGAGATGCCAGAGGAGAAGAAGTGAAGGGGAAGGACTCCCACTTTTTTCGCTTTTAGCCCACTCCATCTTCAAGCCTTACCCACGCAGTTCTGTTGACTCTTGAAAGGTGGAAACAAGATTAAAGCATCACAGAAAGCATTTGCTACTAATCAATCCAAAATACTGCATTCAGTTTTGGAAACCATTTGTTATGGACAAATACACTGAGGCAGAGCAAACACAAAGACAGTATCAATTTAAATGTTTACCAAGCTTCAAGGAATACAAAAATAAATGCAAGACCCAGAATAAAGTCAGCTGTCAAGAGCTAGTTTCAGGAACTATAATTGAACTCCATGGCAAAAATGGTTCATTTATGTTCCCGTTTTTTTTTCCTCCAAATAAACCTCCACAATCAAGAGATCAGAAAGGAACATCACATTTTCATCAATACTAACACGTTTCTGCATTAATTCAACTATCAAAGCTGACCTTAATACAATTAATCAAAATAATTTCCTTCCCAAACTGAGCATCTCATTTTCACAAACTCACTGAGGCCATGAAAATCAAACCTAGTTTGAAATTGCCAGCAATTCCTTGCTTTAAAGTTTTAAGAAAAAGCACATCACACATACAACAGCTCTACAAAACACAGAAAAGATTTTATTCAAGATATTAATTTGTTTTCTTGGATCTATAGTCCCCCTCCACATCCCCCTTAGCTGATCTAAGAAAGTTAGTTACTTCTAATAATAACAAACTTCAAGAGCAAAAGGCAATATTACTCCTTATAAGAATCAGTACACAGGCTGTCTAGAATACCCATCTCTCAGCTTTGGGCAGGGAAGAGGGAAGGAAGAGAGAAGAGGCAGACGAAAAGGAAGAAAAAATACAACCTTTTATTTTTTCTGCACAAACAAGACTGCTAGAACATACAGCAACGACAACTCCATCTCATACACCAGCTAAATCCACTGGGGAATACAAACCTCTAGTCATTTTGCCAAGGACGCAAGTTAAAGAGTAAAAGGTGGAATTATCTTCTCACAAACGGAACAAACAGTAAACTCAGGATAGTGTCCCACACAAACCCACAGGTGAAGTGTGAAATGCTCCTTGACGGACCACGTTAACACACAGCTGAGGAGCATCCCTTGCTTCCCCAGAGCGGAACAATGCTTCCCCACAGAATCGTAGAATAGTTTGGGTTGAAAGGGACCTTAAAGATCATCCAGTTCCACTGGATGTGGCACCTTCCACTAGACCAGGTTGCTCAAAGCCCCATCCAGCCTGGCCTTGAACATTTCCAGGGAGGGGGCATCTGCAGCTTCTCTGGGCAACCTGTTCCAGTGCCTCACCACCCTCACAGTAACAAACTTCCTTTTATCTCTAAATCTACTCTCTTTCAAGTTTGTAACCATTACCCCTTGTCCTATCACTACGCTCCTTTGTAAAAAGTCCCTCTGCAGCTTTCTTGTAGGCCCCCTTCAGGTACTGGAAGGCTGCTATAAGGTCTCCCCAGAGCCTTTTCTTCTCCAGGCTGAACAACCCCAACTCTCTCAGTCTGTCCTCATAGGAGAGGTGCTCCAGCCCTCTGATCATCTTTGTGGCTCTCCTCTGGACTTGCTCCAACAGAACCAGCTGCCAATGAAGCTACAGAAACCACTTATAAACCAAAACGCTCATCTCAAGACAGACCGACTCCAATCAGATTTTCTGTCTATTTCTTGTTCTGAAGAACGATGCTGACTATTAGACAATCCCAGGGACTGCTAGCTTCTTAAAATCAGGACAGTAGTGAACTCGGCCACCAATGCAGCAGAAGCCTGCTCTTCTTCCCCCAGCAGGGTGAAGGGCTGAGACAACCAATATTGAACTACCCCATAAACCTGACTGAAATACGGACCATACATACAGATCTCACAGATTTTTTTTTTTTTTTTTTTTACAGAAATGTTATCCCAATTTCTAATTCTCCATTCAGTTTATCGCAAAGAAATTACAAAAAGCAGGCAATATACTTGTCTGCGGTCAGGCAGGCATCAAAACACTTGGTGTAAGCTACAGGATGTTAACGTAACAAGATCACGCAGAGCAACATTTGATCTGGTCACACCAAGGCCAAATTGATTAAGAGGCATCCACAAGCACCTGAGCCGGAGCTGACAGTACATGAGATGGAGCAGCCAAAGCAGAGCAATACACTGCAAGAGTCTGTGCAAAACCTGCCTGTCAGCAAAAATGACATATAGCAGTGGCCTAATTAACACCAACTTGCAGCAAGGACAATATGCAGAAGAAAAAACAAGTATGTCTCACACAGTGAAAACACAGCCTTGAAATAATCAGGAATCTGAAAACTGAAGCCAAACTTGAGGCAACAAAGCAAGCAAACCTCTCTGTCCCTTTATAACACCATACCACTCTGCCTGGTGCCCCAGGATCTGGCCAGGGGCTCGTCCCGGGGTTGCCGCACTGTGAGCATGACGCCGTGCAAGCTGCATCAGCTGCTAACTGCACAGGTGGCACCCCGGCATCAAACTCGGGCTCACCTCACCACCTCGCAACCGAATCAAAAGGAGCCTGGGTCCATCTCCAAGCAGCCATTATAATGAAGTTTCCCATCCTGAAATTCCCATTTGCACCAGAAATTTTGTTGGCAGTAATCCTGTGTGTTACGACCTGAGGTTTCAACATGCTTCAGCAAACCCATAAGGGGTTCAAAAAACTGGAATGTTTTACGCAGCATTGATTAGCATGCAGACTCTACACTTATATTGGTATGGAAAAGGGAAATCAACGAAATCCACCAAATTAGTCTAAGGACAGGCTTCAGGACAGTGATACAACTAACTGGCTGTGGCATCATCTCTGTGCACGCTGGTATAAGCTAGAAGTGCTTATAAAAAATGAACCTCTTGCAGCAAGTAAACAGAGACTTATGCCACCCAGTTGCTCACATTTACTTAAGTCTCACTTCTCACCTGAACATTTTTCCAGTCTTTCTTCCCTGAGTACAGGGGAAGGTATAATGGTGACCTTATCGGGCATTTCTGTGGGAACTATTAGCAGGCACACACGGAAATTCGTAGTACAGTAAACAAGAAACCTCTTCACCCTCTTGTCCAGACACAGCACTGACTACTTCCCTAAAAATGGCAACTGGAAACAACTACTTTGGGTTTTTTTATAGCTACAGCACTGAAAGTGAAGTCAGTGACAGAAAAAAGTCTGATTTTGGCTGCTGTTTTTATTACTACTCCTGACTATAAACATGATTCCAATGTTTTATTTTTATCCCAACTCAACAGAAAACATCAAGGTACAGCAGCAATAATAGATGTTCTTCCGAGAAGGACGATCCATAAATGCCAGGCAGCTGTACAAAACACCACACACCTTTTGAGCACCCAATAGATAGAGAACTTCAAGTGGCTCCTAGTACTTCTTGTTTACACTCATTTTAGCTTCAGCTATGGTAGAGAAATAAAAACTACTATTAATACCTGCCATACAAGTGTTGACTAGTTAAAACCTCAAGACTTAAACCACCTTGAGTACTTCTTGCACAATTACTTCATCCCACAGGACGCCAAAACTCCCAAGCTTAAGCACAGCATATAACCTTACATGCAATGATGCTATGTTTATTTTCAGGGCGGTTTCCTCCCATTTCAGGATGAACTTGGCACAGTAGAAGTGCACAAAAGAAGGACGACTCCCAGGCTGGCAGGACCCACCCTTGCCTTCAAAGCTGATGTGCTTATTTATCCCACACCCCCAAAACCAGCCACCTGCGGTCTCTGCTATCCCAGATGGCTTGCATACAATGCTCTTCACTCCTTGAGCAGCAGAGCACTTGGAAGCAGCACGTACACACCGGACAGGCTGGGACCACCGCAGACCCACGCACCCTGCTCTGCCACCAGGCCTGTATCCATTGGAGCACGTAACTGATGCTATTTCCCTCATTTGATGTCATCACAAAATATGGAGCAATGCCCTCAATAAATCACAAGTGCTGAAGTTGCAAACGAATAGTCTTGCGTGACGCATTAAAACCCAAAATGAAATATAAATAGCAAGCGTTTTCACATCAGAGTGCTGAGATTCCAGTATATTTAGATGTAGGAGTCCAGCTATCAAACATTTCCTCTAAGTCATCAAATTTCAGATCTACTTTTTCTGTATCCTGAATCACAAACAACCTCCGTCTAGGTTTCACTAGGCTATTCAAATCTAATTGGGGAAGATGGACAGTGGCACAAACTTACATATAAACTGATCATGACTACTGCATAAAGCCCTTGCCTCAGTCTCTTCATCCCTGCAGCAATGCATCAGTGCCTATCAATATCAAACCTTAGCAACTTCACGCTATTCATATAACAGCAACTACATGAACTTGGTTTGCAAAATTTCTGCTCCCACAAATTCAGAGACCAAAGATCACCCTCTAGAGAACCAACTTCTGACCAAAGCCAGTAGCCTAGCTTTCAGTGTTAAAACGTTAAGAAATCTCCCTCCAAGATGGGCAGAAACATTTGACTTTTCATCTCATCCTCGTTCAAGAATGGCAACTCAACATTTGCTTTTTGTCAGCCACCTCCACGCATTTCCCCTCCGCTGCCAACTTAGCACACTGCAACCGCAACTCCAGCAAACATCTGAAAACCATGAGTGAAAGTAATGCTTTGATGAGAATAATACTGCATCCATTAAGGTTTGTTACACTTCTGAAAACATTGCTTTCTTTCTGCAAAAGAAAAGCCTGCCACTCAGATGCAAGCTGCCATATCCAGCTGTTCCTCTTCATACTGTTACAGCTCCAGCCTTTTCTGGTTTCTAAGGCCCTGACATGCTGCAGAGCCCAGCCCAGCGGCATCTCTGTCAGCCCGATTTATTTGCAATTACAGGTACGACAGAACATCTCTTCCAGCAGTAACAATGACCGAAGAAGACATGCTGGAAATCGGTGCTACAGAGGCTAGAGATGTGTGCATGCTGTACACGTATCACAGTACATTCAGCTTCAAGATACACAACGCATAATCAGCGCAGTATATTCTTCAATTACACTTGGTCATTTATTCCATCTGCAAGACCAGATTTGCAATTGGACCTTGTTTAACTTCACTGTTTTAAGTATCTACCATTGGTACACCTGATACATGATTAGCAGAGAAATATTCTGCATCAAGAGAACAGATCCCACATAATGCACATTTATACCTTATTCCTAGCAGACTAAAAAGTGAAGCTCTTTAGGTGATTAAGAAAAAATTAGCACATTTACCAGTGAAACATCAAACTGGGACTATCACCTAGATGACAATAACTGACCATGGTTTACTCTTCTTGCACTGAGTACCTTGATCATATTTGCACTTCCAAGCATCATGCTGGGAAATACCGACAGCAGTTGCTGAAGGAGAATACCGCAGTTCTGTTCAAACCTCTCCTTTCAAGACCTTTGATTGTAAAATTTTTATGCAACGCTACAAAACACTTCCATAAAGGGGCATGAGCAAGTGGCTCATTAGAAGTTTTTGAAATTACAGAAACTATGATAGTTATATTCCCTCTTAATTTTATGTATTAATCAAATCTAAAAAAAAATTTAAATGACAGCTGGAAACTCTTAACAAATTTGTTAGTTTAAGAAAAACACAAGAATAAGTAAGTATTTTAATTAGTTTACTAAAAATTCTGAAAAATACATGATGCCAGAGCATTATCATCAACTTTTCTGCAAGCCACCTGACTATCTCACCACAAATTAATTTAATTCTAAACAGGCCATTTAAATAAAAGATGATTAAGAACTACCTCAACTCAAACATAACATCTGAGCTGTGCTGCTAAACCTAAGAACCTGCTGTTCTTAGGAAGAAGTAAAAGATTAAAGCTGAAAAATAATTCAGGTGCTCAGTGAAGAAGACATAACAGCATAATATGGGATAGTGAAGTAATTTACCAGCATGACAACTTTCAACAAAAGCACACAAAAATACAGATACACTCTTGGAAACCTTTACAGACCTATTAAAAAAAAGAGTCAGAGTGGGTTTTATTTATTTTTCCAATTGGGTAACATTTTCATTTTCTAGAGATGGTTTTGTTTGTTGGGTTTCCCACTGAGAGCTGGAATGTTCAACCCTACACATGCACAGCCACTCTTCTTACGATTTTGCCTGATGCCATGGAGCTTGGCATTACATTTGCTTGTGCAGACACAAAATATCAGAGCAAAAGAAGTCACATCTCAGTATTATCCGAGCTGCTACACTCCACCTTTGATTTTATTAGTCCAGAGGTATACTTTATGATAATATTAGCAGGATGAATTTAACGAACATCTTTACAGGAGAAGAGGCAATGTACTATTTATTAAAGGGGGGGGGGGGGGGGGGCAAGGAGATAACCCCAGGCTTACATTTTCCACTCAAGCAAGCACGTATAAATTCAGAGATACTAATGAGCCCTGTCCATCTGACTCTTTCCTCAGATAGGCACTCTACAGCTAGCCATAATTAGCATTAGTTATCTTTACTATGCATACACGTCAACACACAAGCACAAACACTGTCTGCAACCCCAACAGCCTGCAGTGCCATTTCAGACTGTTCGGATTTCACCTACAGCAGACTTTTTATTTCCACCCTATGGTCATTATCTCTTTTGGCAAGGGTCGTCTTATTTTCACATCCATGAAGCTGTTAACATCTTCACCGAATAGGTAACAGAACAGGAGATGACTTGGCAAGGATAAAAAAAAAAAAAAAAAAAAAGGAAAAAAAAAAAAAGAGAAAACTTGCAGTTAGCCTCTATATTTTAAGTGAGCAATAATTTCTCTGAATTTCATTAGACATTCCAAATAGTCAGCACTTAGAAAAAACCAACCAACCAAAAGCACACATGCATGTGTACAGGTTAGGCATCAAGCTTTGCCAGCTTTAGCCTACATCCAAACATAACACATAAACCACATCAAAATATTCTTAAAACATCCACTTTGCAGCAAAAAGAGAAAGCAGCAGCTACCCCTGAAGAGGCAGGGAACTGTTTCTTGCTCTTGCCCTGCTCCTTTAAATGACGAACACAACAGCAAACCCCTTGAGGTTAGGACGGGATGCTTGGGGAGCCTGGGTCCCAGCCACATGCCCACTCAGCACATTTCCTCGCAGCAGCGGATGTGACCATGCCCTCGGAGGAACGCGCTTGTAGATTACACGAAGGAGTCACTAAGTGCTTTGTAAGAGATACGGATTGCTTTAATTGGTCTTTCCCAAATGGCCGCATACCATTTTTTGCCCCTATAAAAAGGGGAGAGGTGCAAAAAAACCCCCATTATTTTCAAGCTGAACTTTTCTCTTTGCAAACACTACCTAAGACCATATCCCCCACTCCCTTCATTTGGAGCCTTAACAGGACAGCGGTGCGTAACCACAGCTTCTGGCCACAGTCACGGCAGCCCCAGTGCCTTTAGACAGGCGACACTGGGAGACAGGAGAGGCAGCAACTCCTTGCATTACACCAACATGCCACAAGGACATTTCCAAAGTAGTTTGATACTCGCATTTTTCTTTTGAGCGTGCACTGTTACATTTCTGACTACGGTTCAGCGACTACGCTACCTTAGACAAACTGAGTGTCCCCACACGCTCTCACAGCTGAAGACATTGTCCCTCCTGCCACCTCTGCGGCTACGACTACGTTAGACACAGAGAGGACCTGCAGAGCAGAACAGCTGTGTTTCTAGAAGTCCTCGGTGCGTTTCACCTCCCATCACGCCTAGGCCAGTTATGTGGTGCGGGCATCCATGAGGGGCCAGCATGTTGTTTCAGGTGTGTTCCTGGAGAACATCTTCTGGCTGGGTTCCACCGTGGAAGAAGCCAGCCCACAGGCCCCAAGGCCGCCCTGCAGCACGGGGCTGAGCCCAGCGAGTCAGCCCATCAGCACCTTCTCCTCATGCACGCTTGTGATTTGAGCATACATGCTAATATAGGCATAGTGTAAAGCCACCAACTTTAATCAAAAGGGAACACCAAAATCATCAGACTCAGAGTTTCTTGAAACCAAAACACTGCACCAACTCACCCCGCACCACAACACAAACCTACTCCATCCTCTACGCTCACTGTGATAACACTTTCCTCTTCAAGGCTTAACACGCCTTTTCAATGGGGTTTATCAACTGATAGCAGCACGTGCCACATAGACCAGCTTCCGTAAGCCTAGCTCTTTTGGACTAGGATGTGCATTTTGTGCACCTATTTTTAGAGCCTCTTGGGAAGCGCTGAGCCTTGCCTGTCTTTTTTCTTCGCTTACTTTTGCAAAGTTATTAGAAATAGTCCACAGACCCATCAGACCTGCTGGCAAACGGACAACCACTGCCTTGTAGTATAAACTCATTCAGAACTGGTATCTGTTGCGGGGCGGGGGAAGTCTCCCTCAAAGCCTTAACTGTTCACAACTATCGGGAGTACCTCGCCTCCTAAAGCTACGGGCAAAGCTGACGAAAAGACGCGGCTAGTAGGGGAACTGCAGCACCTTGCCAGAGCCTACACTTTGGTCCGGCATCACTTCCCCAGCAGAAGGGAATCAGCAGGCACTCGCTCATCCCCACTTCAGAAGAACATCTTAAGAGCTAAGCTTCATTGAGAGAAAATTGCTTCCTTCTGACACCTCACAAAAATTATCTGTGTGGGAACTGTATGTGCTCGCACGCAGAGAAGGGAAAACAACAATCCGAGTCGAGTACACCCACACGCTATCGCAAACTGAAAATTAAAGCAGGATGGCAGAAATGCCGTCCCTGCAGAAGGCTCAAGGGAGGCGCTTCTGGAAGGCAGTCGTGGCATGTAGCAGAAACCCGTGGCTCGCACCGCAGCTTTGAGGACGAGGACCGAAGAAGGGAGGCAGAGACCAAGCAGCAGAGGTGGCAGGCGTAGCAGTGACGGTGCGGAGGACACGCCAAGCGGAACGAACGCAAGTCAGTAAGACTTTCCAGCACGAAAGCCAACGCAGGCACGTACTGAGCATCACCTTTCCTACCGACAATTATTGCAAGCAAAGCATGTAATTTTAACGCATCTTTCCCATCTCCTCCCATCATTAAGAACTGGTAAGAGAGAAATACACGCTGAGACATGGGTGTGTCCGCTAGCGCAGCATTAACAAAATATTTGTACATATTCAAGTACAACTGGGCTACATATTTCAAACAGTTTCAGGCAACCAAACCTGTTCTCTAACTCAGAATCAGTTCGGCAGATAACTCCAGCTACTAAACGTGTCAATGGGGGGAAGGTCTTAAGGATTTATGTACATGGATCTAACAACCCACCTGGGGAAAAAACCAAACAAACAAACAAACAAAAAAAAAACCCAACAACAACAAAAACCAACCACCACAGTAACAACCACCATTATGTAAAAGCATACATTTTTATTAAAAAGAAATAAACCTGTGTGGATAACAAATGCAGTATCTATACTCATGTCTACAAAATTAAATCAGCCTATTTCCTCACACAAGTCATAACATCCCTTGCATTAGCATGGAAACCAACTACAAAATTAAAAACTTACTAAAGATTGAGGGGACAGTAGAGCCTCGCTAAGATGGAGCACTCGAAATAAGAGTGACAAGCTCTCCTTCATTAATACTGCATTTTTAGCTATGTCTAAACAAAATTTCATTTTTCCAACACTCCTGCAGTATGCTGTAAGTGAGCAATTTCTCAAAAAATCCCAACTGCCTGTTGCAAGTGCCAACGATCCAGCAATTATGATAAGCATTTCTGAACACCTAATCAAAACAATGCAAGCTGTACAACTGCGTTATTTACTCTGCTCTGCTAACAGAAATTCATAACCAGAGTGCTGCTTTTGAAAACAAAGCCATTATAGTCTTTACATTTCTTGGGGTTTTTTTGTTTGTTTTGGTTTTGTTGTTGTTTTTTTTTTAATGTGTATTGAAACTCATGCAATTAACTTGTCAACTGTTGGTTTACAAGCCACTTGCCCATTATTGCTACTTATAGGAGAATCTAGCTTTCAAGTTTAAACCAAATCTAGGCATTGCACATAACTAACACCACATACTGTACATAAACCTGGCTAAGACCAAAACCAAAAAGACCAACATCATGTACTATTATGGGCACCAGAAACACTTTTTAATACAATACACGTGATCTGACAAAGACAGAAGAATCAATCTGGGAAGTTTTAAGACTATCTTTAAAGTATGTCAGAGAGGAAGCTACCAAGGGCTGGGTTAAAAAAACAAACAAACAAAAAAACCCACAACCAAAAAACCCCAAAACAAACCACACAGAACAAGCAAACAAAAAAAAACCACACAAAAAACCCCACCCAAAAAGAACCCCGCCAAATTAAAAATTCATGGGTTTTTTGTTTTGTTTTGTGTTTTCAATTAAGAAACTTTTAAAGTATCATTTCTGGTCTGAGAGGAAAAGATAGAGGGGGGGAAAGCAGACTAAAACAAACCACTAGCAGAGAGATGTACAAATATGTTGAAAAAGACAAGACATATGAAGTTTCAGTTTAACTCAGCAGGTGCTCAACTTCTATTTCATTTCTAGGCTCTATATGTCTTCTGTTCTTGATACTCAGCTTTACTAACTACAGAGATAAACCCTCTCTGAAAGACTAAGCGTGTAGCCAGAATACCAAACTTGCAATTAGTGATATCCACTCCCTCCCCACCTCCAATTTAAACAAAGTCTCCAAAGTAACATTTCTAGAAACAATAAACATTATTTTAAAGGAAGTTCTGCAGAAAGCTGTGCCCTCCTCAGTTTCCTAAAGGAAAAGGTAAAAATCATACATAGCAAAGCATCTCTTACGGACTTCAAGAGCCACATCCCAACAGGGCAGGCAGGCTACCCCCAGCCTGCATGCCGTTCTTGCCCCAGATATGTTTTCTCCTTTCAAAGTACAAGCAGAACGACAAGGGGGATGTGGCACACACAATTCAAAACCTTCGATGTTCTCAACATTGTACCAATTTAGATGCCCTAAGTGATTTGAATGCATAGGACTGAAAACGCAGAGACTTCCCAAAGGAATTTTTATGTGCTTTTTTATGACGTGTAATTGAATTCATAGGAACTGTTGGCTAAAAATACTCCCCCTTTCTTTTCTGAACATTTTGACTCAAAAAAACCCATCACTTCTGGATTTCTGTACCACTTGGTTTAGCAAGACGACTTGGTATCCTAGGACATATACTGTTAATTCAAACAAAGCGGTAGAAGGTTGACTCTGCAAGGTACATGCTCCCCAAAATCCATAGGCATTTAATTAGGAAGTGCTAAACCACCCAAAGATTGATTAGTAACTGTAAGGCTTTCTCCTACTCTTCCACTGGATTCTTGCAAGAGATTCACTAGTTTTCCAAAAATACTCAGCAAGTTGTTTGTTGCTTCTTCCAACTCAGGAAAACCATTCAGTCTGGTTTTTACAACATATACCACAGAGCAGCACAGTCTTCCCGTTTTTCATCCCTTGCAGATCACCTTCAGGCATACCAGCAATTTGGCTGCTGACATGATAAAAAGCAATCTCTGAATTAGGAAGCCAGCGATACCATATGCTTCTCCAAGACAGACAGCTAGAGTGAGAACTGGGGGGTGGGGAGGTGTTTCTTTGGGGTGGTTTTTGCTTCTTTTTGGGTTTTGGTTTTCGGGGAGTTTTCTGGGTTTTTTTTTTTAGGTGAACCTCATACGGCATTGTTTTTCCTGAAACAAGAATTGAAACTGTTAGAGCAAGACAAAAGCAGCTGAATACCAAAAAAGACCTGACAGAGACAGCACTGACCCAAGACAAATCTAACAAGAGTTACAAAAGAGTTTATTGACTGCATGGTAAATAAGAACAGGAATTTTCATTTGTGTGGAAGACACTCAAAAGCTCCTCAAGCCCCAGAGGGACAGCTCCTGACAACACCCAGCGGCCAGCCGGCCGGCAGCAGAGCTGCGGAGGAACAGCACCAGAACCGCAGTGCTTGGCAAGGGGAGGCAGAACCCGAGAGGCCTCCCCATCCATGCTTTTGCGAAGGGCAAAATAAAAGCAAGAATTCAAAGCAAATCTTAAGACTTCAGACAAGCACATTATGAACAAAACAAATTATACTCTGTAGAAGCGGTGAGATAAGCAAGAGACCCACAATTACTTCAGTTTTCTTTCATCTCCCTGGACAAGCTCATACCTTGCCAGAAGCCTAATTCCAGGGAGAGCAATTCCAGGGCAGCTGAGGCAAGGGTACTGTAGTGAAATTTAACTTGAAGAATTCTGATGTGCCCAATTCCTCAAATTTTAAATATTTTCCTTACCCAAATTATTCCCTGTAATTAAAAAGCAGTAAGTAATGGACATAAACAAAGTCTGTGCTCCAGCTTAAACGCAGCATTCCCCAAAAGCTCACGTGGCCTTTTACACCAGCCTCAGCTGTTACAGAAACACTGGGGAGCTATTGCTCTTAAGATACATTATTTAGTGATCATCCTCCCAGGGATTTTTCTTTTGCAGGCTCAGTCATTTAAAAAATGAGAACACTTGAAAATGCATAAGTACTCCTTATCTGTTAAGGCCATTTACAACTTGAACCAACTCCTTAAAAACTGTTTCTTTCTTTCTTTAAAATTTCTGTTTTGGAGAGCCATGGAGCTGGGCTGAATGCATGGAGCAAAGACAACTGTAAGCAGACACAATCCAAACTTGTTCGGCACTACCCAGCAGCATGGGAAATACGTGCAACCAGCCCAGCCTGCCGGTGTCCAGCTCCGGAGTGTTTTGTTTCAGCAGGACTGATAAAAAACTAAACTTTTTAAAGGGTTCAGAAAACTTATCACTCATTTTTTAATTGCAATTTAACACTAAAAACAGCCACTTTCCAACTGTTTCCGTGAATAGTTCTGCAAATACTAACGCATTTTTATCTGTGAAATGCCAAATCATACTAAGCAGTTTGTCACAGAAAATGCTAACTCACAACAGGTCTAAAAAAATAAGTAAATAAAGTTTAAGGCTTAATTATGTTTTGGTAACTCCAAAACTCATGTCCTAAAAATCAACAATCAGATAACTTATGCTGTATTTGCAAACAGTGTTATTGTCTACAAAACCTTGTATGACCAGACATGGCTGTATTCCCCTCACGGTGTGTGTTTAAAGGCACTGGGAGCTCCCTGATGGGACAGAATTTAAATCCCACAATTTGAACAGAGAACATCTGATCTGACCTCCTGCACATCACAGGCTATTACATTTCTCCTGTTTACCACGATGGAGCCCAACATCTTGTATTTACCTCTTTGGAAAATTAGTTGCGCCGTCTTCACATCAGGAGGCAAAAAATACATTTCTGTTCTCAGTTTGCCCTGAGCCCGTGCTGTCACAAAAACATGTCCCCAGTTTCCTATCTGAATGCCTTCCAGACAGCAGTACTTGGCATGCCTTTGCTTGCCTGGTATTTCCTCTTTGTGAAGGCAACTAAGGCGCTGTTCAATCTTCCTTTTGATAAATTACAGATTGTTTTTCTCATCTGGTTTTAACTCCAAAGCTGGAATTAAAAAACATTTAAATTTTTTTTAAATTACCTCTATCCATCAGAGCCACTAACTCCTGTCTCAGCCCTCTCCTCCCTGAGCTCTTCTCAGAGAAGATGGGCTCAGCTCCCCAAAACCACATCTAGCACACAACAAGGTAACCTCAAATCCATGGTGAGTGTACCTAACCTCACCGTGCAGCAAAGGCCCGCTGCTCAGTCATGGGGCGGCGAGGGGGCAGGAGGTCTGGGCAGAGAAGGAGCCCAGGACAGGGGGAAGCCCCGTGGAGCACAAGGTGGGTGCCCCTGCCTTCACCCAAGGCTAATCCTTCCCATGGCCCATTTTCCGTACGGGCTCCAGGCCTCAACATCTCTCTTTTAAATGAGGAGGCCACTTAATTACCAGCCTCAGCGTCAAACACCGGTTTTACAGCAACAACAGAAAACTCAGCCTCCTACCCGCTACTGTCGAGTCTCACAAGTCAAGAGCACCATTTAAGTCACATTTTGTCTTACTGCTTATGAAGGAGTACATAACAGCCTTTTGTTACTCAGAAGTTTTCTTTTAAGTGACAGATTAATTAAAGCTTTCTTCCTCTTATCAGTTAAGAGATACGATTTCCTTAAAACACATTACAAACATTTATGCACGCATTTATATTCAAGCATGCGCAGCACCACTCCAATTGAAGGGGACGGTTCAGATGAGCCAAGCAACACACATCAGCCTCCATTTTCAGAGCCTGGGTCTTCACCTTCAGTATTTTTGCCCATTGCCCACACAAGTTTTGTTAAACAGGAACTTAGTAGATTAAGTTATAGCTACAACAGAAATTCTAATCTAAAGCTGTTTGACAAATTCTAAGTCACATCTAAATACGTTTTCAGAAATAGTTTAGACTGTGATTTCGAAGTAAAATGCTTTGATTTAATTTTACCCTGCTATTTATCAAAGATTACATTTTCTCTCCGAGCTCAGCTGTTTATGGGATTTTCTTGCAAACACCTTCAGAAAGGCATCAGATCCTCTGGCAAAAGGAAAGCTCCCCCATAATCAGAGCAGGGACTTAACGAAGCCTGCCAGCCATGGCAAGCCAGCAGCTCTGTGCATGGTGCCACTGCAGATGGATACCATAACCCTCCCTACCCAACCGCACAATAACAACTGCCCATCGTGGGCACCTACCCCTCTCCCGCCCGCCCTGCTCATCCTGCCCCTTCACCGAAACAACACAGTTTGTGTCCCAACCAGGCAAATGCTGATTTTTATCAGAGATGTCGCCTCAGCCTGGATTCAAACAGGCCCAACAGCCTAGCAGTGAGAGGTGAAACACCTCCTATCAACAGCTCAGAGTTGAGCTCTGCACATGCAAAAGGAGAAACTGGCTTTTCAGGTGTTAAGGCTAGCAGGAAAAAGAAAAAAATTCCCCACGACTTCATTATACCACTATGAGAAACAGAAGACAATGTCAAAGTAGAAACAACTCTAACCCTGAATTTTAGGAAAGTAAACTTTCGGCTCTTCAAGGAGTTAGTCAATAGGACCCCCTGGGAAACTCTCTTCAGGGACAAGGGAGCAGAACAGAGCTGGCAGACCTTTATGGACTCTTTCCATGGAGAGCAAGAGCTCTCGATCCCCAGGTGTAAGAAATCAGGAAAGGAAGGCAAGGGACTGGCATGGATGAGTTGAGATCTGCTGGTCAACCTAAAGGGCAAGAAGGAAAGGCACAGGCAGTGGAAGCAGGGAATGGGTATGCTGGGAAGAGTATAGGGATGTTGCCCTGTTGTGTAGGGATGGGGTCAGGAAGGAGAAGGTGCAGCTGGAGCTGAACTTGGCCAGAGATGCAAAGAATAATAAGAAGGGCTTCCACAGGTATGTCAGCCAGAAAAGGAAGGTCAAAGGAAACGTACCCCCCCCCCCCGATGAGCCAGATAGGTAACAACTGGTAACAACAGATGAGAAGAAGGCTGAGGTACTCAACTTCTTTGCCTCAGTCTTCACTGCAGCCTCTCTTCCCACACCTCTCGAGTGGAGGGACTGCAAGACAGGACCTGGGGGAGCAAAGTCCCTCCGACTGTGAGAGAAGATCAGGTTCGTGACCACCTGAGGAACCTGAACATACATAAGTCTATGGGACCTGACCAGATGCATCCCAGCTTCCTGAGGGAACTGGCTGATGCAGTTGCCAAGCCACTCTCCGTGATATTTGAAAAGTCATGGCAGTCAGGTGAGGTCCCTGGGGACTGGAAAAAGGGAAACATTGCACCCATTTTTAAAAAGGGTAGAAAGGAGGAACCTGGGAACTACCGACCTGCTGGCCTCACCTCTGTGCCTGGGAAGATCATGGAACAGATCCTCCTAGAAGCTATGCTAAGGCACATGGAGGACAGCGAGGTGATTCAAGACAACCAGCATGGCTTCACCAAGGGCAAGTCCTGCCTGACCAACCGAGTGGCCTTCTGCGATGGAGTGACTACATCAGTGGACAAGGGAAGTGCTACGGATGTCATCTATCTGGACTTCTCTAAGGTTGTTGACGTGGTCCCCCCACAACATCCTTCTCTCTAAATTGGCGAGATATGGATTTGATGGGTGGACTGTTTGGTGGATGAGGAATTGGTTGGATGGTCGCATCCAGAGGGAAGTGGTCAACAGCTTAAGACTCAGATGGAGATTGGTGACAAGTGGTGTCCCTCAGGGGTCCGTATTGGGACTAGT
This sequence comes from Nipponia nippon, assembly GCF_047370975.1. Taxonomy (NCBI): domain Eukaryota; kingdom Metazoa; phylum Chordata; class Aves; order Pelecaniformes; family Threskiornithidae; genus Nipponia; species Nipponia nippon. Next base: position 27,631,578 of record NW_028262336.1, read on the forward strand.
ACTGTTTAATACCTTCATCAATGACATAGCAGGATCAAGTGCACCCTCAGCAAGTTTGCAGACGCCACACCTGAGGGACAGGATGCCATCCAGAGGCACCTGGACAAGTTTATAGGGGACACGTATTAAAAAGAGTTTTTTTCCCAAGCAAATAAATACCCCTAGAAGTCATGACTCAGTTTATGAGGAGCTTCAAAAATTAACTACAACAGAATCAAACCTTTAACAATAATAAAATGAAAATCTATCTCCCCATGTTTTCAGGTGAGACACAGGGAACAAATGTAGTTTTTCAAGTTACCTTTCAAATTATGAGAAAGCAGCATGCAATAAAACTACTGTATCTGCTCAGTACTCTATATTCCAGATCCAAAACACCAGTTACAAATAAATTTACGTAACTAAGCACAGAAAGAAGAACTCAAGTTAGCCATATGGTATCTGACAAAGCAGGTGGGGAGGGGGGGGGAAATCAGCCCTTTGCAGAGTCCATAATTTAAAGAAAAATCAATTTTACAGGGTCAGAGCTTCAGAATGAACAATCTCTGCTTTAAAAATGCACTGATAAGGTAAGAGAAGGTTTGCTGCCAGCACAAAGACGATGCAATAGCATGACAAGAAAATTGGAAATAACTTCAAAATCCTGCCTCATCTCTATTTTTTCCTATGCGTGTCCACTGGATACTATTTCTAAATTTTGGAGGTGGATGAGGAGGCAATTCTCACCTTCACCATAAAAAAAATAGTAATTAATGGTATTATTTCTAATCTGTTAGCACCAAATAACTGCATTACCTAAATTTGAGCTGTGTATGTGTAAACTCCTGTTTCGTAGTTTCAAAAACTCAAAGTGCAAAATGAATACAGTTCCCAAACAATATAAGGTTTTGCTTACCCTCTCTCCTGCCCCTACCCTGAACTCCTATTAGACACGCGCTTTGCTTTACCAATTGCAATTCCGAACAGAAATTACATAAATCATATAAACTGCCAAATTGGATCACATTGGTAGCCTGCTCTGAAAAGGAGCAATTTTTAAATGCTTTTACTAACAGGTACAACCAGTTTTGCCCCATTCCTGTCATATGTTATCTGCTGTGGTTGAATAGATAAGCTCTGCTCTAAGGAAAGACAGACCAGGAAAGGGTGAATAGGGAATTCCTATCTGGATTAGCTCAAAATGGGTCAGAGGGAACTGAATGGAGTTATCCATCCCTGAACACAGCTCCTAGGGGATTTTTGCCTTTCACAGTGACTTAATGCTAACTTCTAACAATCGGGAAGCAAATAGGGGTCAGGTGTGAAAGGACTGTTCATGCTCTGCTGCAGGTCACCAGAGGGAGGCAAAGGGACTAACACCTTAATTAAATGCTATTAACATCAACTTCAGCAAATGTGGTTTCAGAGGTTGGCACTCTTCCCCAAAGAAGCTGCCTGCTCTTTTAGCTGGGCCAGTCCAACTGCTTGTGGCCATTTTCTGACTCAGGTCTCTGAAGCATCTGCCAGAAGATGACACCTACCAAAAAAGGCACAGCTCATTTCTTTCAACACAGCACAGGATTATAAAGCCAGCCTAGAGAGGGGTCAAAGAGAGCTGAAAAGGCTGAGCTTACAGAGTGGTGGCCACTGGTGGAAGCAAGAGCAGCAGCTTTCAGCAGCCAGCTCCTGAGAGCTAGGTTGGTTGCCAGCCAAACAGCAGTGTTTAACTACCGCCTGAAAAGAACAGCCAGATTATAAAACTACAAAGCACGCTGGCTCACGTGCTCCTCTGTTTAAAGCTCAGCTGTCCCACAATCCACGGAATGCCATCAGTTGACCAGAAGGTTTGCTTCTTTCGGAAAGCCTTGTAAATCACTGCAGTCTAGACTTATCCTTTAATATTAAGTCCTCAAGAGAAGATGAAGTTCTCCTGAACTTGCTGGGAGGACCAACAAGAAAACACTGCAAGCCAGAAGTCCTGCTTCTCAGCTGAAGAAGTCACAGCTCATATGAAGTTGTTACACTGGAAGCTAAAGTAAAGAAACCAGCAATACCCCTATCTACCATGCTCTCCTGTTTCTATTAATCAATGCAGGGCAAGAAACCTGCAATACGCAATTGTGGAATAGCAGCGTTCTTACTGTCAGTAGCTGGTTTAAAGTTTTCCACCCTTCTAAAAAGCATCACTTATTTTAATATCTTTACGTTCACACACCAAGATGCGCTTGTCATCTGGAAAGCCCGTTCTATGAGCCACTGCAAGATACCGGCATTAATTACAGACTGTGGAGTGTATTGCCCCTTATAAAACAAAATTTCACATGATGGAAATACAGGTTATGGCTTGAATCATTGTCAAGTACTTGTTCTGCCACAAAGTGCAGAAACAAAACAATCCTATATCCTCCATATAGCAAGGAGCTTGAGGTGCGGTGTTGGGTTTTTTTAAATAAACACTCATATATATACATATACACACACACACACTAATTGGCTGTCATTCAAATTGATCCCCTTGAAGAGAGGCCATTATCCCGATTTATTTTGTTTCTCTTTTGTGATATGACTAAATTCTCACAAGGAAAGGCAGATATTTTTGGTAACTGGAGGCATCTCCAAAGCTTTTGGAATCTACAGCAGAGCACAACAAGATTTAATAATCAGGTAGCTCTCTAAACATTTTTTTTTTTAATCAAAATGAATAAAAAAAGAAGATGACAAATACCCAGGTTTCAGAACCAATGTCACATTACAATCGAGGGCAGAAAAGTGACTTATTTAGGGCTGAAGACTCAAAACCACACAGCAGCCATTACTGGCTGATATTCTCAGCTGGTTTGGTATCACCAAAAAAGGACGGAAAATGTGTTTTCAATACCTCAACTGTAGGTATTTCTGAAGTAGAGTCAGGGAAGGAGGGCGGATTCCAGATCAAGTTGTGAGAACAAGGGCTCATCCTACCAACTGCATTCAGTTTTAAATAAACAAAAAAAGCAGATCAGAGCAAAGTTTTGACTTCTTTTAAGAGGAGTCCTTTGTTTCCAATTCCAGGCTCAAGCTCGTTATCAACATTGCTCTTGGCAATCCTCAGCCTGGCAGCAACTGTTGTAAACTCTCATCGCAACAGCAAGCCCTAACAGTTAACCAAGCTTACAGAAAGTCATTCCGTGTTTTTTCAATTTGCTTTACTTTTAATCTTCTTACACCACGGGATTTTTTAAAAATCCCCCTAATTTAAATCCAATAACATACCGCTCTAGACTTACGTGTTAAAACCACACCAGACAGCTCACCTAACAACTTCAGTAAACCTATTACCATATATAAAACCAATTACATTTTTATCAGCAGCAGTCTAGAACTCTGTCTCTTCATTACCTGGACATAAGGAGGTATGTAAGTGACTATTGGTTTAATATAGCCTATACACTAATATAATGTATATACACAGATGTATGCATATGGTGATTTTAATGTCATACATTAAATACGCAAATGTATGGGGGATTTCACTATATATTTGCATACATTATGTTGACACATTAGGTGATTTTAATGCATTGTGTGTATGCATACATGTATATACATACACATTTATATAGATTTGACAGACGTTAATATTTTATTAAGCCCAAATACAATTTTTTCTACTCATTATTATTACATACATTTTTTTGAAGATGTGACAAATGTCAAAACGACGCTCACTCAGAGTATTCAGGATTAAGGATGTAAATTAAGCCTAGAGATACCACCTTAAAAATAAACAAGTAACAGCTTGGAGACCTGTTTCAATCCAGAGGTGAACCAACCAAACTGCAGATGGAGCAGGTTGCCCAGCGAGGCTGCACAGGCTCTGCCCTTGGAGCTCCATTTTCAAGACCCAACTGCAGAAAGCTCTGAGCAGCCTGGTTTGATGCCAGAGCTGGCCCTGCTTTGGGCAGGGGGGTGGACCAGAGACCTCCCGAGGGATCCTGTGATCCTATGTACTAATTTCTTGACCAAGTCTCCGCACCCAGCAGCTTGTGTTCATTATTTTACTGAGTCACTAAAAAAAAAAAAAAAAAGATTCTGCCCAGAAAACAGCTGCCAATTCATCAAGCAGTTACATGAAGTTACCAGCTCTTAAGCTATTTTGCTAAGCTTTGCATTGGGAAAGAACTGCCAATTAAAAGTCATATCTTTTCTTCATACAACTTACAAACCAAACTGTTTGTTATCTTTTATGGTTTATTAAACACATGCAAAGAGAAAGTCAAGAAAAGGCATCCAAGACAATCTATACTTCTTGTAGGTTTGCCATACAATTCAACACTGATCAATTACAAATGATTAAGAAAGATCACTTGCATCTGTCACACAAACAGTTCATGGAAAAAAAAATAAAAAATATAAAAATCTTGTCAGTTCCCTCATGTTTTCATACATGTTTTGTGGAGAAGCACAGCAGCTGATCACATTTTTCCCAGAAAATGCATTTGAAGAGAATGGGAGTCTCAAAACTGTCTGTTGCTCATTAATCCAACAAAAGACAAATGCGGCAGCAAGGGAGAAGCTCCTTTTTAACTCTTCTAACTTGTCCATCTGACTGCCAAGGATCCTGATGGCACAGGAGAACCCACAGTGCCAGCCCTGCCCCGCTTACCCCCACAGCTGCCCACCCCAACACAGCAGCATTTTAAATAGCAAGTGTCAAAGGGACCCTTCAACAAATGCAAAAACCTTTGCCAGGGGAATTCGGGAACAGAACTGACGGGAAGAAGAACCGAAAGTCTGTAAAAGAAGCAAAGGAAAGGCTTCCTTCCCATTCACACATTGCAAAGTCATTTCTAAAGGTCTGCTTGAAAACTAAGCAATGAAGAAACAAGTATTTTGCGTCTTCCATTTAAAAAAAAAAAAAAAACAACAAAAATAATAACCTATAAAGCACTACATTACCCAATTTCACAAAAAGCTGTCAGTCAATATACTTTTTGCCATCTAACTTTGAGGGTCAGCTTGTATGACATCAGTGTCTTAACTTGATTTCAGTTGGCTGGTATAAGCCTCTCGCTTATAAACATGGAGCTAGAGCAGCAAGCAGAACAGGCATGGCAGAAATCCTGATAACCTCAGTGTGCTAATCAGAAGAATTCTTGCTTTATAAACCGGGATCATTCACACAAAATTCACAAGGATCGTTACTGTCTGTTGCATTTATCTACTGAAATCAGACAATTAATGTAAAGAGATGAAATGGAAAAATAGCTACTGAAGAATATGAGAGTTTTGCAAATTATGAGAGCTCTTGGCCAATGGATTTCCTAATCCCAGTAAGTATGATTCACACAAGTGGCAGAAGCAACATGCTAAGCAACCACGACACCACTGGAGCATCACTAAGGAATATTTCCTTTAAAGCTGCATAAATAAATATTAATCTACCTGTAATTTTAGAAAGGAATCCTTCATGTGTAATACAGAAAGAATTTGGGCTGTTCCTGCTTTCCCTCTTCCTTATACCATTCCTTGTGAAAGCAAAGTACAGGTTCTTTGCTGCTTTCCAGAAAGAATTTTTGTAAATGGCAGGAAAAATGTTGCATTTCCGAAAAGAGATCTAAAGAGAATCTAATTCAAACACCAAAATTTCACACTTCAGCATACGAAGACAGTTCAAGTGCAGTCGATGCACGCATACGATTCCTATTACACAATATTTTAGTATTATAACAGCAGTCACTCGTTCAAAACATCAACCTGAGAGTATCAAGACTGACAAATGCCTCATCACAAGAAGACCAGATGTTAAAACCTACCCCCATATCAAACATTTAAAAAAAAGGATAAATGTGAAGCCTCAAATGTCCATATGGAATGACAGAACAAGATTGAAAGCTTCTGCAGAAACATCAGTGCCCGTTTAAGCAAATGTTTCGAGGCAAAGAATGGCTCTGAAAATTCTGGATATCACTAAGGCAGGCACCATTGCAGAGGTCTCTGAATACAGACTCTCCCCCCAAATGGTTTTGGTGCAAAACCCAAGCCCCCTTTCCTGCAAGCACCTTTACAGTGGCGATACCCACCCACCCATCTGTAAGGCCAGGGCTACAGGAATCCAACAGACATGCCCATCCCACTGTGGTCTGTTCTCAAGCACGGTCTCAACCGTAAAACCTCATTTTTCACTTCAGCTATGCACCCAAGGCAGAGATTTCCTTCTATTGCATTCAGACAACAAACGGTCACATCAAGCTGATAAAATCCAAGGGAGTTTTGTAACTGGAAGCTTTAAACCTCTGAGCATCTTTACAACTGCTGGGCTTGATATACCCTGCTCAACATCGGCAAGATCATGCCTGGAAGCGGGAGCCTGTGGCTTGCAGCCTCGGCGCCGGGGATGGAGAGCCGGGATGGAGAGCGGTCTCCTCTCACCCTCCAGGTACCGAGCCCCCTTCTGGGAAGGGCACCTGAGCCGCAGGCCAGCATCCCCCTGCCAAGGACGGGACTGGGAGCGCCAAGCTTCAGGCTCTGCTTTCAGGATAAATGTTGGAATTCAGCTCACCCCCGGCAGAAGCGGGGGTTAACACTAGAGGAGGACGAAGCTGAGGCCTCAAGACCAAGGTCTGGCCACCAAGGACCGAAGGAGGCCAGGAGATAACTCTCCCCTCCCACGCCTCTTTTGGGGGGGGAGCACCGACACCCAGCCTTGCCGGCTCCTCCTCTGAGGTCCGGGCTTCCGACGCCCCGCCGGGCTTGTCCCGGCTGCCCCCGGCCCCGGCAGGAACCGCGGTGCGCTCACACCCCCGGCCGGAGGAGGGGTACGGGGAACCCCTCCCACCCCCAGCCCCACCCAGAGGGGGGCCCGGCGGAGGGTGCCGCCGGGCCGGGGCGGGCGGAGCCGCCAGGCCGGGGCGGGGAGGGCAGGGGCGGCCGCGGAGGGGCGCGGGCTGCCGGCGGCCGCAGCGCGCACGGCGGTGCCTCTCTGCTGCACTGCAGAGGCGCCATCTTCTCCCGCCTCCGCGCCGCTCGACACCGACCGGCCCGCCCACGGGGGGGGGGGGGGGGCACGGCACGGCCCCGGCCGCCACCGCCCCCTCCCCGCGCACCCCCGCGGGCGCCGCCTTCCCGCCCCCGCAGGGCCGCTGCGCCAGCCCGCGGGGAGCTCCCCACCGCCGCCCCACGCACCTGCGGGTGGGTGCGCCCCGGGGGAGGCGCTGCCCTGCCCTCCCCCGCCGGGGGCGGCGGTACCCGCAGCCCGGCTCCGCGCCCCCAGCCCCCGCCCGGCGGGGGGAAGCCGCCGGGACCCCGCTCTCCCGCCCGCAGCGCGCCCCCACGCAGGGAAAGTTTCCCTTCCCCGGCCCCCGGCGGAGGAACCCCCGCGGCGGAGCCGGCGCCTCCGCGGGACGCGCTCGGCGCTCCCCCCTGCCCTGCTCTGCTCGCCGGCTGGCGGCGCCGCCGCCCTCCCCGCGGACCCCCGCCGCCGCCCCCCGCGCCAGACGGCTCCGCGGGCGGCGGCCGAAGTTAACCGGGAAGAGCCCCGGCGGCGGCGGCTGCCGGAGCAGCGAAGGCAGCCGACCCCGGCGGCAGGGACGGCCCCAGCCGCCCGCCGCGGACACGCGTGACGGGGGCGGGGGGCGCCCGCTCCGGCGGCTCCCAGCCCTCCTCCTCCTCCTCCTCGCCGCCTCCGCCACCTCTCGGCTCGCCGCCCCGCTCGGCGGGAGCGGCCCCATTGTTCGGCGGCGGGAGGGCGACGGCAGCCGGGGAAGGAGCCCCCCGCCGCCCGGCTGCGTGACGGGCGCCTGCGACCCCCGCCCGCCCCGCCCCGCCGCGGGGGAGCCCGCGCCGCAAGGGCGGCTGCGGGCAGACAAAGCCCGGGGAAAGCGGAGGAGGACGGCGGGGAAGCCCCCGCCCGGCCGCCCCCTGCCCCGCTTACCTCGAGAGCCCGAGCGGCGCCGGAGGCCAGCAGCAGGAGGGCTAAGTGGGGCAGCATCGCGGCGGCCGGGGCGGGGGGGAGGGAGGAAGGGAAGGAGGGAGGCCGGCCGGCGAGAGCGGCGGGGTCCGGCTGTAAATCCGCGGGGCCGCGCCGCTGCCGGGGAGAGCGACTGAGCTGCGGCGGCACCAGCCGAGCGCCGCGGCGGGGCCGGTCAGCTGATGGCCCGGCCCGCCCCCGGGCGGGCGGTGCGGCGCGGCGCGGCCCTCCCCGCCCCGCGGAGACCCCTAGCGGCGGCGCCCGGGCGCTGCAGCGCCGGCGGGCGGCCCTGGGCGCCGGCGGCCCGGGCGCGGCTCGCCGGCTGACGCGGTGATCCGCGCCGCCCGTTCTCCTCGCTCCCCGCCGCACCGCAAGCCCGGCCGGGGCCCGGTCACCGCGGGGTTAGGCCCGAGCTGCGAGGCGGCTCCTCAGGGCTGAGCCCGGCGGCTCGGGGCCGGCTCCCGGGCCAGCCTTAAACCGGTGAGGGGGTTGCCCTGCACGGGGGGTTCGCAGCTGCGGCGCCCGCGCAGTCTCCCCGGCCGCTCGGGCACCACCGGTAACCACGGCGTCCAAAGCCACCGCGGCGCCCTGCGTGCCGTGCTCCCCGCCGCTGCAGGAGGCGCCCGCGCCCGCAGGAGCCCCGAGGCCTCGGCGCGCCGTCGCCCCTCTGAAGAGCCGCGTGCAGGAGCGCAACCCCCGTCGTTGCGGAGCGTTCACAAAAAAACCCAAACATATACGTGATTTAGAGGCTATTTAACAAATTCTGCCTCTCCTGGCAAGGTTGCACACCAACCTGAGCTCTTCAGTCCCTCTCCAGGTGGAGGTGATGAGTAAGCGCAGCCATTGCGCCCAGGGGCCGTACCTGACAGGCCAGGGCACGCAGGCGAGGCCTCAGCCGCCGGCTGATCAGCCTGGGCAGGCAGCCGTGGGCTCCACGGTATTCCTCTGCTCACTGCTAACTGCACGATCAATGTGAAATTTGTGGGAGCGCTATTGATAACGAAGGCACGCAGGAACATTGGCAGAGCTGAGGCTTGTGACAGATTGAACAAGGAATCAAATTAAAACCATAGAATCATAGAATCATTCAGGTTGGAAAAGACCTTTAAGATCACCAAGTCCAACCATTAACCCAGCGCTGCCAAGTCCACCACTAAACCATGGCCCTAAGCACCACATCTGCACGTCTCTGAAATACCTCCCAGGGATGGGGACTCAACCACTTCCCTGGGCAGCCTGTGCCAGTGCCTTTCGGTGAAGAAGTTTTTCCTCATGTCCAACCTAAGCCTGGCCTGGTGCGACTTGAGGCCGTTTCCTTTAGTAGGATGTATGGGCTTTGTCAAATAGCTTGTAATCAGGAGGCCAAAGCAAACTTAGTTTCTCATCTTCTCAGTAGCATTGTAATAATTGGTATAGTAAACCTGTAAGGAGAGGTAAAAATGAGTATTAGCAGAGTTGCATGTTGAAACAGCAGCTACTGTAACCAAAATTCAGCGTGACACAGCCCGACCCGTTCAGCCTCTGACCTGCAGACTCCGTGGCAGCATCTGCTCCCACCAAGGCTCCCAAGATGGCAGCTACCAGAGCCACCCCGCCACGGGGACCTGCGGCCAGGCCACGCAAGGGGCAGGTGGTGGGCATCTTCCCGGCGTACAGCTGGATAACGGACGCCTGAGCCGCGTTGTCCTCACTGCCGCTCTCACCCTCATCTTCTGCTGAACTCGGAATAGAGATCCACCAGGACTCTTGGCCAAAGCACGCAGAGGGATGCTCACTGGGTGAGAGCAAACTGGGCTGCTGTGTCAGGCACAAGGTAACATGCAGTGAGAGACCTTAGTGCCTCCCACCTTCGCGCATTACACCCCCACAGCCCGGCCCTAGAGTTAGAACGCCATTCTTACGCAAACATGAATCTTCTTACACAAATTAATGAACCGGCAATGTATGAAGGCTTTGGGAAATTGCCTGAGTCACACTTAATGAATTTGAGAGATCTCTGACAGCCAGATAACAAATGAGGCCCCTCCCTTCCCCCCCTTCCCGAACATACAGATGTGAAGTATATCTTACAAGTGCAGTTAGTAGGTGCATTTAAGAAACACACACCCCTGACACAACAAAACCTGTAAAATAAAATGAGTTAAACAGCAACAATGGCAGGCTTCGCTATAATAATTTAATACTGTTATCTGCTTGTTGGGATAATGATCACATGGCTTGGAGGGGTTAGGGAAGGATTTGCTGTGCAAATGTTGGCTTCTAAACTCAGCTATTGGAAAGGCAGCACCATGGTTGCAAATAAGCAACATCCTGCTAAAGCTGATGGAGGTCATTCAAAAACAATTCTTTGCAGAAACAATGGAGGCAATCAGAAGGAAGCTCTTCGCGAGTTCTGAAACAAAAAATTAGGCTTCCAGATGGGATGGATGGAAGACCAAAATAGATTCATGTAGCCGTTGTATTGTAAGTTGGCTTGGGAGTTCTTAGTAATCACTTCTTCCTCGTGCTAAAATCAAACAGTATTTCAACTGCTGCTTCTCTGGCTGAGCCAAGCACGCTTCCTTCCTCCCGGTGGGCAGGCAGGCAGGTAGGAGGTCCCTTTTGCCTGTGGCTAAGAGTGGGGTAGACGCGTGTGATTGCACACCTTGGGGCAGAGAGGGAAGGCTCAAGTGAAAAGGTGGGGAAAAGTCAAAGGAAGACCTCTACGAGATAGGTGTTTCCATTTAGAGCCAGTAAAAACCAGTGACAATATCAAAAAAAGTGACAATATTTGCTAAGATTTCATGGTTAGCTATGCTGAAAGGTCATAACTAAAGACTCTTTTGAAAGCTGTTTGTAAGGTCTACAAAATTTGGAGATGACCTGCTGACAGGAAAAAAACCAGAGATTGTGTCCTGTTTTCTACTCTCCATCTTCTTTCAGGATCTGTACAGAAGGTCTGATATACTGTTTTCCTTGCTTTCTCTACCTGTCGTCTTAGTATGGAAATTCAGTCTTACCCGACCTTGGAAGCTGTCATAGCTGGAGTACAACGAAGACCACTGCCACCTCACAACAGAGAGAACAATGGAAATGGTCTTCCTGAAAAAGAAAGCAGCACAGGTTGGATCACAAAATGGTAGGGCTTACATTCAAATCTAATAAAATGCTTTGAGCAAATAATCACAAACTATGTTCAGATATGATTTTCCCTTTAACTGCTGAGCTTTGTTATCCAATCTTAATGTGACAACCTTCAAAGTGATGACCAAGCATACATGTCAGCTTTCATTTTTTGGCCACTTCTGTGCTCTGCTTGTGTATCTTTGTGTGCAAATGACGTCCAATATTATTTTACAGCCTTTTTGTTTTAATATATTATGTATATGGAAACATTGTTAAGCCATACAATTTATTGAACACTCATGAAGCAAGTGAATCTTATCCACATATGCTGATATTATTCTACAATAGGTAATAAAACACCTCAGCCTGCTTCATAACATAATGAAATTCAGGGGTAAATAAGTGAATAGCTATTTCACCCCACCTACGTTTTGCTGCCGCGCTTACCAAAGCAGCACGTGGTCGGGTCAGATGTATGTTTTTTCCTGGAAAACAGTCTGTTCTTTTCATGAAGAGGGGAGAGGGAAATTTTAAAATTCTCCAGCCCCCCTCCCAAAATAACAGCTAATTTAAGGTGTTTGCTGGAGGAAACAAAGGCAGTATAGCGACCCTTGGAACATTCTTTAATTAATTTTATGCCATAAACTTCCCTTTGATGCTCCCATGGATATCTCAGCAGAGAGTTGTAATGAGAGGGCTCGTACGCGGTTTCTGAGGGGGGACCAGGCAGCCTGTGGCATCGATGCAATTATGGCGTTGCCAGATGTCTCCGAATACGTGCAAGTGGTTTTATAGAATACATGCAATTTACCGATGTTCACTGAATTTCTGATTGTGGAAGCTTATTTCATCCATGCCAATGAAATTATTGTTATTAGTCCAATTGTCAGCTGTATTTTATTCATATTAGGGATGATTCCTCAGGCAGATTCTTTCAGTAAAATGCTACAGCCAGTGCTTTCACAGAGATGATTTCTCCATTTGTTCTCAACTCTGAGGAGAGGGCTCCAAGTTGGCAATCTTGAGTTTTGGTCCGGGCTTTGATGCTGACTCACTGTCTCCTTCTAGGTCTCTTCATTTCAGTGTTCACCATTTTCTTTACCGGGGATAATACTGTTTCCCTGCCTTTGTGATTCATGTAGGGAACAGAACAAAGCACTAGGGTTAGTATTTCTGAATGAACTTCTGCAAGTTCAAGACTTGGATCCTACTGAGCTGGCACCTTCTGTGTTAGTCCCAGTTAAGGAGTTTTTCTGTGCTCTGAAAATTACTACAGCATAAACTACCAGATTTATTTCAGAAAGCTCCAGCAGGAATTTGTATTTTCGAATAGCACAGAATTAATTTTCATGGAAAACCTTTAGGTTTTATGCTACACCTTGAACAACCGCAGGTATAATTAATCCGCTCACTGTCATGCAAGTGTCCTCTAGAGACATTTTTTTTCCTTTGGAGTCATCCTGCAGCCCTGAGAAAGAGACCCTCTAAACCTTAATCCAAAATAGGAAGAGAGAGATTGTACCTAATCAACCTTACACAAGTATGTGCTGTTAGCAACAACAATGGGTGCGGATATGATTTCAAATAGTGAACAGTTGATCCTTGTCTGAATTCTGCAAAGCACCTTCAGTTTTGGGCTTTTACAGATGCAGTACACAGTTAGGTAGCCAGTAGCCATAGCGACCTACTCAAATGCAAATGATTTGTTCTGCATAGCACAGGAGTATTAAGAGTTGATGATATCTACTGGAGTAGGTACACAATACAAATGGCAGAGCCAAGCCAATAATGAAATCACAGTCCAAAATCCCAGGAGTGCTCAGCCAAGGAAATAAAATGGAGATGCAAACAACAGTAATTGCTCCAGTGATTAGGATGTGAACATACATGGACATCACTCTGCACCAAACAAATGCAGTGTTATTATGGCTTCTCCCTTTGTTGACAGAAGCTGTTGTCGCTTGCTGGTGGTGTCAGTAGAGAGGAGATCTTCAGGATGGCTATTTCTTCATTTGATTCTGTACCCCTGATTTTGTTTGCCCAATTACTACATAATGCAAATATTCCTAGCAGAATCAGGGTTTAACATTTATTCCTTTTTCTTTTTTCCACTGCATGCACTGAATCCTCCTAGATATTTTTGGCCTCATGCCTCGTGTGGTCAATTTACTAGTGAAGTATTGCACGTACAGCCTTTCTGGTGTTGTTTTTCCTCACAATCCTATATGCAAACATCTCAATACCAACATGCTTCTCCCAACAAATAAAAATGTCACCCTACAGTACAACAGGCCAATTTCTTTTCAGGCTAGTCATGTTTGGCGTTGCTCAGAGAACAATCAGCATTTCCGAATGATTAAAGCAAATCCTTGAGAGCATCTAACTCTACAGAAACTCCAGAGCAACTACACAAATGACATTTAGCTATTTGCACCCCTGTAACTGAAAGTTATGATGTGCTTTTTGCATGTTATGAAGGCCACCAGGTGAGATGATTATGGTCCTCTCGGCCTCTTTTCAGCAGCTTGCTCTACTATGATTTGTCCTCCCAGATAAAACAACATTGCAGTTTGTGGTGTGAATATCCCAAATCATTAATATGTAACAAAAATAGAGGCAACTAACAGGATGTCTTTGATTTCTCTCAATCTGTGAGTGCACCAGTAAGCTTTTTTAGCACTATGCAAAAGTCATTAAGGAATTTTTTTGTCTCAAGGACTTACTTTTATTTTAATCCCGTCCTCTGTTTCCCCAAGGCTTTGCCCCTCTCTGAACAGACACAGCTCTCGAGCTTTGTCCACGTCAGGTTCCCCTCCATGGGATCTAGCTCTTCTGTAGCTTTGCCCAGAGCTGTCCTGCTGTCCGACATCTGTCCAGTCCTCTGCAAAGACCAGTAATCCCCAAACACTCCTCTCAGCTTTTGGGCCCTTGTTACCTCCTCTTCCGTAGTATGAGACTGAACATATTAATACACACCTTATTTCCCTTACAGACTTTGTGCTTGAGAGAAGGGTGCTGCTGATAAATCAACCAATCAATCAACCATTCCATGAATGTCTGAATGGACCCCAAGATAGAAAAGAGGTCGCTAGCTGGGCAAAAGGAGCTGTCTGTACAAAGTTAGACATGGTGCTTTGTTTCAACATTGTCTTGGAACTGAAATAAAAAAATAGAAACAGGAAATTTAGCAGATGGTGTATGTATGTATATATATAAATAAAATATATCTTAGATTCTGAGTTCAGTTAACTGAAGACATTTGTACAGAATGAGAAAATACATTGCTATTTTGATTCTTTCAGCATAGTGTCTCAGATCCTAGAATACCTGCTTAATTGCTAACACAGCAGGTTGGGATGCTCAAAGACCCATCCTACCACCTCTTGCTATACATACAGTGCTCGACTCGATTTTGAAAGTCCCAACTAGTTTGCAATAATGAAATTAAAACCAATAAATTTAAGAACAGTAGCAGACCCCACTTAATATAGAACAGCTATTTGTCAAGAAACTTTAACAAAAACACCCCCATTCCTCAACTTGCTTATAGGAGGCTTAACTCACCATATAATTTAGCCTTTCCTTAACTGTCCCTGGAGAAAAAAATATAGTAGCTTTTCAGAAGGCTGTGAAAATCTGAAGCAGTCAACAGAGACTGTTCAGAGGAAGCGAAGTCTGAGGCCTTTACGTTATAAAATGACAAATTCAGCTGGAACACAACTCCACCGATATTCAGCAGGCGACAAGGAAGTCTCTCGAGCCACAAGCCTGCACTTCAAATGTGGACAACAAGCACCCAATCCAAGAAACTGTTACACGGGTGCAATGATTTCAGCAGCAGCTGGGTGCATAGGTGCCACAGGTTTCTGTCTCTTCACTCCCTATACAGTCATTTGAAAGACTAAAAGCGTTACCTGAAAGGCTGTGGCTCCAGCTGGAGGGGTGGAAATAGGAAGCTATTAACAACGGTGATGCTGCTGTAGCCCCAGACGCTCTCTCTGTAAGCGAGCGGGGCTTTCCCTCTGACAGTTCCCATCACCCTCCACAGCACCGGCACGTTTGCATTCCCAGTGCCATGCTGCAGCAGCATTTGCGGTGGGAGGAGTGGGAGACGGAGGCTAAAGCGTGCCTCTGTAACTCGCCGTTTGTAAATTTATATTAGGAGACTGTGACAGAGTATCATGGAGTAGTAGCCTGTGCAGTGCCTATATGTGTGAGGTTGTTATTAAAGTGGAAACAAAGTGGAAAGATAAAAAGAAATCTCCCTTCATTCCTATTACCAAAATCTGGTAGTTTTTTCCTCAAGATCTGCAGTTCAAGCCAAGTGGTAGACATGAAAATAAAGGAAACATTTGTTTTAAATTAAAAGTACTGCTTCCTGTTGGCTTCCTATATTTTACATGCCGCAGAGATTGCTAATGCCTCCTCGGGTTATCACCCAGAAGTAAATTTATTTTGCAGAATAAAATGTAAGAAGGCAGGAGAGGAGGAAGCTTCAAAATATTACATCCTTTGCTGAGTCCTGTTATGGACCCTCCCCGCAGCTGTAATTCACATTTGCCAGGCGAGCTGACTCAGTGCCCTCCTCAGAACGCCACATGCAACTGTGGAACCTGAAGCATCTTCTCATATATTAGCTGGGGCTCAAAATAATAAGCCTAGGCTAATATGCACACATGAGAAAGTACAGATCAGATTGCTTGGTGAGACTGTTGATAATGTTTGGGGACAAGGACCGGTATCATCTCATGTGGCCTCGAAAATGCCTGTAGGGTAGCTATCAGGATTTTGGTATCACGGACTGTTATCACAAAGCACAGTACACAGTGCAGCTATGCAGATTAGGTGATCATCAAAATACAAACTCTTCCAAGAGATTAATTTCTGTAGAGTCTCATAGTAAGACTGAAATCACTGATGAGAGGCCAGGAGCATAATAAAGCAGCTGCACAGCAGCACAGGAACAGACACGCTCAGTCCATCTAGGAACTGCAACCATCTTTTATAAAATGCTCTCAGTATTAGAAGCAGGAAAGTTTGATCACAAGCACATAAATCAGTGACTGCAGGAGCTTTGTAATGGATGGTTTTGTGTTGAAGAAGGAGGGGGGGGGGATTGCAATGAAGAACTGCAGACTGTTCTGTATACAAGAATAATGCCATCCTTAGATCCTCTGTGTTTTGTAATCACCCTGCAATTTCTCTCAGCAAAAGGATTTTAAAATATTTGTTCAAGTTGATTTGGCATACATCTGCCTTATTCCTTTATACAAAAAAAGTAATGGACATATCTTTCCCTGACTTATAGCAGAGACACAAAAACATATTGAGATTAGGAGAGTAGGTGAAATTTCCTTCCCCCATAGCACAGTTTGTGAAAGGTGCCCACCAGTACAGACAACGCTGGTTCTGTTGAAAAAGGCTACAAAACTAGACTTTGCATGCCGGCAGCTAAAGCAAGGCTCCTCTCATCAGCTGTTAACACACAGATCCAGCGTTACAACCTGCTCACACGGGGCGCGGAGGGCTTGTGCACACTGCGCCTGCCGCCTCCGCACCCCGCGGGGCCGGAGGGCTGCAGGGCCTCCCCCTCCCTGCCTTCAGGCTGGGGCTGGGTCCCAGGCACCCACCGCCTGTGCCGCTCACACAGCGGGCTCCTTCAGGCACCCATCGGCAGAGGTCTGAACGTCAACGTATTCATCGTAACAGAGGTGCTGACATTATTCTTTGTGGGTTTTTTTATGAGCTACTAGTGAAGCGTTGAAAGTGATGTGGCTGCTTTTATATTAGCATGGAAATACGCGGAGTTAAAGAGGATCAGTGTCATGTCAGACATTTGAAGAACCATCTATTTTTTTCAAAATAACAACACAGTGCAGTAGAGAGAACGGATTCTGACACCTGCGTATGAAAGCCTATCTTTGTACACAAAAGAAAGCCCTCCCCGGGAACTAATTCTCGGTTCAGTTTATTGTGAGCTACTGCACTACATAATCATAGAGGGAATCAGATCAAGCTGTAAAAGCTAATATCCAGTTAAAGCTCGCTAAGTCCTATTTTCAAAAGCGATTCTTTTGAAGTTGACTTAGTTTCATTTAAATTCACTTTTGAAAATGTGAGAAACGGCTCTGAAATCACTGAGGTTATTTCAAATGCATCCCCTGGCATATTTTACTTACAAATTCATTGCCCCAAATGGAGCCTCCATTGTTTTTCAAATTAAAAAACAAACCCACGCTTTTGAAGAGGTGGCCGGGGGTTGTACAGCACAGCTGAGGTAGCAAATATATCTGTCATTTGCTCTGAATTTTGAAAAGAATACATTCAGGAAACCTCATACAAATTCAGTTTTCAGAGACAGCAGGAGAAATTCTTATGGCAGAGAAAATTAATGAAAAGTTCTACTGGAATTTGCAGCATCTCAAAACATAATGGGCAAATATTTCTATCGTAATAACCCTCCAGTATATAAACAGGTATAAATACTGATGTTCAGCCTCTGAAGTCTCAAATGTAAAAAATTTTGCAGGAAATTAAGCAGATAAATGCAACATTAGTGGGTCCGATTTCTAAGTTGTTCACTTTGGCTTCTTATGCTTTTTACACCAAATGTAGTACAGCTCTTACTATCACACCATGAAAGTAACTATTTCTTCCCCCTCCTCCTGGCACTTAAACATTGTATCTATACCCAGAAAGTATTTATATACATAACTATATTAAATATATATATATCTCCTATACACTTATATAAATATATATATAATGCGATACACTCTCTATGGTGCATTTTATAACTATATCTGTTAAGGTAGTTATTGATATAACTATACGCCTGGATGAGGAAAAGAGCCCTGACCTCCATTAATCACGTGGGCTGGTGGAAGCAACACATGAGCATTGCAGCAGCACTGGCGACATTCAAAACTGGCTGAACCATCGCTGATCACTTCATCTTATGAAAAATGCTTAAGAAAGCAGGACATTTATTGTTCTTATTACATGCTCGCAGGCTGATCCAGGTCTCATTGTGATCAGCCAAAGCCTTTCTATTAAGGAGCAGATGCCAGACAGAATTTGAAGGGAACAATCCTACAGTCTCCAGTTCACACCAAGAAATACCGAAGATGTATGTTGCAATATGTTGATGTATGTTGAAGATTCTGGTGCAATTCCAGAGCCATTTAAACCAACCTGTGCGAGGGTCACCCATGCCCCTGCCTTCAGCCAGGCTTCTCCACCTTCTATCTTACTCCAGCACCAGTACGTAGGTAATGAGTCCACTCAGAACTGATTTGGCTGAAGCACACATTTTTTGATAAGATTTGTTTGTGCAGTCATCCTGACCTATGTAGGCTTTAATTAGCATGGAACCACGGCCTCATTCTTCAGGAAACATCCTAAATCTAGTGGGAAAGAGGCATTAAAAATCAGTGTGCTGAAATTACCACAATATATACGTCCATATGAATGTATATCTGTGAATATAGATATAAAGGTATAAATGGGAATTGCTATGATTAAGGATGCTCTTTTCTGTTCTTGCAAAACTGCATCATCTGTCTTTAGTTGGATATTAATGGTATATTGCTCAAGCTTAAACACAAATTACCTAAATTCCTTCAGATGTCTGCATTCAAAAAAAGAGAATGGAAAGGAGTTATGTGTAGCAGCAAGGATGCAAATGGTTGGTTTCGGGTAAAAATTGTGAGCTACATAACGTGTCATAACAGCAGCTTGAATTAAGCAGCGGTATCTGTAGGAAGTATTATTTGACTTATTCTGTGGTATGTCTCTGCCTGTGCAGGCAAGGCACCCATAGCAAGGAAAAAAATGTGGACTGAAGATATGGTGACATATTTAATTACATGTTTTGACTTCATTTCTTCATGATTATACCTGGGCAGAATTTGGTCAAAGTGACGCTTAAGTTGTGCCTTTCATAACTGTTCAGAGTTGACATAGTTCTACTCCCAAGTAAAAATCAGTAGGAGTTTTACTGCTGACTTCCACAGAATATAAGCCAATGCTGAGCACTTCTGAAAATAGCTTTCCATCTGTATATTTATTTAAATGAATAGGGACTGGTAGTAGAAATAGGAACTGAAAAGATCAGGCTTTTAATTTTCAAAGTTAAAGTTAAATATAGGTTACTACACTAGAAAACTAAAACACAAGAAATACCCAGACAAACTTTAACAGTTTTTGTTCTCGTTTATGGCAGGAATGGATGGAGAACTGCTCCATTGCCCCAGGTGACATAGCCCCAGGATTTCTGAGGTCATTAGACACCACTGACTCTTTAGTAATGGCATTTCATGCTTCCAGTAGGCAGATGAGGACTCTAACAGAGCCATCTATAAGTTAGTCCTGGGTAGTCAACCCACTGTAAAAGAAGTTATTGTATCAGCCAAGGCAGTCAAACCCACCTTTTTCTACATTCAGGTAGATTTCTACTTCCCATTTTCCCAAAGCGACCCTTTTCTTTTGCTGCTAAATACAGTAGCTTTCTTTAAAGGAATAGCCCTTTGTGACAAACAAATGTCTGTTGGCTCTGCGCCAGCGAAACATTTACTGTAGTCAATATTTAACATATGACTGTGGTGTGGCTGCTTGCGTGATTGAAGTTAAACAGCTATACGAGTACTTTGTTGGCTCAAGGCCTGACTACTGCAGAAGCTAGCAAAGGTCATGGTAAGATGTGGCAATATCACTTTTTGGCATTTTAGGTCTTCTAAGATTTGGGCCCCTGAGGTCTTTCTGACCTCACTGCACTTTCAGAGGGCTTTGCTGATTGAAAGGTTGTCTTGGGTTCTTGCTCTGTTGTGTACTACTATGGACAAGAGATCTAGTGGGCTAGAGGACAAGCTGATGTATATTGGCAGGAGCCTTACCAGCTGCAAATTTAGCTCTTGAAGTCTTGAAGGCTCAGTTCTGAACAGTGGTGCAGTGTGGGAAGAAGCACCTATACAAGGTTGCTCTCAGGAAACAGTAAGAAGAAACTGTGTCTGAGGGAGATGATTCTTTATCTCCCACTTGTCTAGGGAACAGGACTGGTTGCTGCAGCTCTGCAACCAACGCTGGTTTCTCTTGCTTTCAAATTCCGAATAGGCAAAGCGGTAGGCTCCATGCCAAAGACTCCAAAGTCAGTGCAAGATGGCCCCAGGAAATCTCTGTAACAACTGAATAACAAAAGCCAAGTAAAGTCACATTCTACAGATTTCTGATCCTTAAGCTTCAAATACACCAGACGATAAAAGGAATAACACCTTTTGTATTTATTTTCTTTATCCTTTACTTTTTTTGGTCATAACTTTACATTTAAGTATTGCTTTGTTTTTTGGAGAGTTTTTTTTTGCAACGAGAAGTCCCTGTTGTAGTTCGTCTTTCGCAAATGAGAGAGAAGCCCAGAAACTAAGAGTCTAGCCTTAAGTTTTCATCAGATCTCAATGGCAGATGAAAAAAGTCAAAGCTACTCAGTGACATTCAACGCACAGGAGGTCAAACTGGGTCTCCGTTCCACCCAAAGCAGGGTGGTAATTATTATTGCTCATTGCTTTTGCAGCTATTTTGTTACTTGTTACAGGTCAACAATTACCTGCTTAGAAAAGTCATATTTTCTCTGTTTATATTTGGAATGCAAATTCCTGTTCTAATTTTGGTAAGACATTTTCTGATTTTACCTGGGGTTGTTTTTTGCCCTGTATCATCTCTGACTTCATGAGTATTCAAACATGCATTTAAACACAAGATTATTCAAAGTCATTAAAGTCTGGCATGTTTTAAGAGTTTTTTCTGGTCAAAGGCTTGAAATCTTTGGTGTACTTTGTTATATTACCCAATTCAGATTTAAGTCCATAGAATTTAAGTACATCCTTTATTGATTTGCCAACCCAGGTGGCACCACCAGTGTTACATTTTGGGAGGTTTTTTTCTTCTTTTCTTTGAATAGGTCTTTGAAAAGAAATGAGGAAGTCAAGAAAAGAGGGAAATAGTACTGAATATGAGATAAGCTTATCTTCTCGTGGCACTCAGAGCTTGATGATCCCATGTTCTGAGCATATTGGGTTGTAATTGTGGTCTCGGAAAAACACTGAAGCTCGTTCCAGAATCAAGGTCTGCAGAGTGGAATTAGCTTTGTCATGGGGTTTTTTGCTTTGTTTTTTAGATGCTGTAGAGAACCAATAATGCTTTCAGGTTTGTGCTAATAATTGATCTCTACCACCACAGTGCAGAAAGCTTTACAACTAGTGCTTCACATGGAGTATTTCTGCCCTGTGATCAGTCTAAAGTTGGCTTAATTCAAGTTGAAACTATCCTAATCAAAGCTGTTACATCTAGAACAGGCAAGCCCAATGAGAATGCAAAAGAAATGAGATGCAAAAGAAAGTGCAAGGGTGAAATGTGAATACTGATGTAGGTTTTAGTCACTTTGACTTTCCATGGAATATTTTCTCAAGTTCTAGAATTTGTCCCTCAACGCAACATATCTTAAAAGTTACCTCAGTGCTCCTTGGGGTGGAAGTTGAAGTCTGTGGTTGACAATTCTCAGCAGTATTCTGCTGTGTGAGTACCCCTGTGTTTATGCACGAGACAAAGATCTCAGAGGCTTCTCTGAATTTGTTAATAGAGATTCCTCAGACACTCATAAGACTTTATACCAAGTGCTAGGAGAATTTCTTTGACCTGTCTTTGCTACTATATAGCAACCAGTTACATATTCACACAAACAAATCATTCCTAAAACCCCCACAGTGCCTGGACAGTTTGCAGCCTGCAGAAAAAAAAAAAAATCATATTTTGTGTTTGTCACTTATCCTAAGGAAAACAGCATATGAGCACAGCAGAGTAGAAGAAAAAGGCGTCTTTCACTAAGGAATTGTTCCTTTCCTCTCATCAGTGTCACTGGAACCACCATAAGCAGACATGTTTACTGACCTCCATTGACTAGGCAGCAATGCTATGTAAACCTCTTCATCACAAATCAAATGATTTATCTGTGTGTGTCATTTCTGGCCATACTGTGGAGTATTTTTCAGTCTTTTGCTGGGTGTACTTTCCTAATGTCTCCTATAATGTGTGGTAAATTATGAGCAGAGCTGGAAACTTCTGCATAGCTAGATCTACAACACAATCTCTTATTGTTTCAGGATGTGATTTAATAGAAGTTCTGCTCCTCTAGTCTCATGCACACATCTGCCAAAATATTCAATTTAAGTAAATTGTGTTAGGAATGAAGTCATACTGTCATACAATATAATAATGGAAAGTGGCTGATTAGGTTTTGTACTATAAAGAGCTGGGTCTCATCGTAGCAGGAGATTCAACGCCTTTTAAGAAAAAAAATTACTATCTATCTGAAGTAATGTCATTTAAACATTATTTGTCAAGTAAGAAAATATTGGAGCATATCTGTTTAGGCTCAAGTCCACATTAATCTCAATATTCAAAAAGAAAAGAGCTTATCAACCTAAGCAGACCCTCCCTTTTTCAGAACACCAAATTTGAAGACAATCTTGTACATCAATTTCCTTAAAAAAAAAAAAAGACATAAACATAACAAACCAAAAATATCCACTACCAAAAGATGCCCAAGCACACACAGAGAGTTAAAATCAAAGGAAGTTAATGTTGGCATGCGCCAGTAAACATCAAAGGAAGATACGACAGATTCATGCTAATAAATCGGTAGTGACGCAAGAGTTTTATGAGCCTTGGCAGTCCTGTTGGCCCAGACATTTTTGCAGGCATAACGAACTGAAGATATTATCTCTTACTGTTACTGAGATATTATGACTTAGAGCGATCAGATTTTTTTTTTCTTTAGGGCAGACTGAGTTCACACTGAACCAAGTGCTGTGTTGAGTTAAATAACAGAAGTGCACAGACAAACAGAAACAAGCCCAAAAGAATGAACGTATTTCACAACTAATGAATCTTTTAAAATCAGTGCTTTGAACAGCGCTCCTGCTTTCTAGATATTCCGATCTACAGTTCATTGGATTTGACTTTGTAAATCATATTTTGCTGTGATGCTAAAAGCTGTGCATATAAATCAAAACGGACAAACGCAGTTGATGAAAAGAACGAGGTTTTGTCAATAAAAGTGAAAATGCCAATCTAAAGTGCTATGGAGTACCTTTGTTTTGCCACTTTTGGCATTTGTATTGGCATCCAAAGATTTGTGGAGACATTTCTGACTGCTTGCTGAGACATTGGACAGCAAACCCAATCATTTTTGTGAGGAGGAGTGCAGCCAAATAGGAAATGACCGAGTCGACCAAAAGAATGTCATCTCAGAGCTTTGATTCAGGAAAGCATTTAAGGAAGCGCACAACTCCAAGCAGTTGAATAAACCCACTGAAAAGAACAGCATCTGCTCACAAGTAGGTACCTATCTCTGAGCAATGAAACGAGCTTTGCTGGGCTCAGTAAGACCATATGTTGGAGGAGAGGCAGTTAAATCCCCCTTCCTTTACCTGAGCTTGTAAAAGTACAACTGTTTTAGTAAAAGTCCTCCTAAGCTCCTGCAGTTAATAAAACAGACATAACATTTTTTACATTTTTATAAGGAACTCTCTCCTGATAAAAACGTTTTGAGTTGCACAGCTCATCTAGTTATTGGATTTATTTAAATCAACAACATGACTGAAACGATCCTGCAGAGTGTTTTGCATCAATTGCAAAGCCCAGCTGAAAACCTGAAGTTCCTGCCCTGGCAAATGGAAGTTGTGGTTGGAAGGTCCTTTATCCAGTCCAGTCATAGATCTTTGTCTATTTGGCAAGTCCTTATTTGAGGCAGCACCAGCTGTACCATAAAAAACTTTGCCGTGGTTGAGTGTTGAAGTAGAAACTGATCTTTTAGGGCATTCTAAAAATGGGCATATTTCATTGTTCCTGTCAGTACATGATAAATGCTTCTAGAGAATGTAAATGTTTTATAGGTTGTTCCAGTACCAGAATGGCACACTTAATGAATTGCTGACTTCAAAGTACATCAGAAGTCCAATATTCAGAGTGAGAATCTCTGGATTTCAATCTTTCTTTTTTTTTTTTTTTTTTTTTTTAAGGTTACAAGGGACAGTGGTAGAGTTGTGGAGTTTGTCTGAGGCATACGCATGGTAGGGATACATTTTACTCTGTCAGGTTTTGACATGCATTCTTTTTGAAGGTGATTATTGATTTTCTGCCTCCACAAGAAGAAATGACTCAAAAAAAAAAATCCCCAACCTGAGAATATAAATCATGGCTTAAGGAAAAAAAGAAACCCCCAATCTTGCTCTTTTAAAAAATGTATATATGTTAAAATAGGAATGGGGAAGGAAATACTAATGCAAGTACTTTTTATGGAAAGATGTGCTGCTCTGAAATAACACTATGCACTACTTAAATAGCTTGTAGAAGACTTGGAAATTATCAGATGTGGCAAACCAATGCTTCTTATGATGTAATTTTCTTTAGGTGGATGCTAAGTGTTTGTGCTTAATACGCTCGCACTCTCTGACATCACACAAGTGATAATCATCTTTGCTGTGGACTGTGTCTCTGGAAATGAAGCAAAATGGCTGACTAAATATGGAGTGATAAAATGTGTACTTTACTGTCTGTCATAAGGATTTACAAATATGGCAGCCTTGCACTGTTTTAAGATGAATTGTGTCTTATTTTTGCTGTGGGTTTTGTGTTCCAATCTCATCTCAACAGCAGCTGTACTTGAAAATGAAGATGAAAAACTGAACAAGAAGTCAAGGTTTTGACCCTGTGGATTTGTATATTTGGGGCAGTAGCATTTTTATATTAGTAGTAACATTTTTTATATTGTAGATTATATTTGTTCCCTTTTTCTTACCTACATCCAAAAATGTAACCCAAAATATAGAAGATACCTAGGAGAAAAAAATATTCCAACTGGAAGAGAAGAGCACTAGAGTATTGGGTTTTTTGCCCGTAGCCATCAAGGACAATATGGTTCTACAATACAACGAGATGTTTGCTTTCTCTTGGCATATAGCTTAGATCCACGTTCCCAAGAAAGATAGGAAAGAATTAGGAGCGGGTAGAAGGTTGAAATCAGAAGGAAGCTGAGAAATTGAGATGGAGCATAGAGTGCAGATGGGGAGAAGGTACATGGGGGAGGCAGAATAGGTGGGAGGAAGAAAAGAGTAAGAAATAAAAAAAAAAAGATAGAAACAGCAGGAATAAAACCTGTAAGGGCAAAGACAAGGAAAAGGTGGGGTGGAAAAACCCAGATGGTATGGAAAATAAAAAGCCCTCTTACTCCTTTCAGGTCAGGATAGAAGAACCCCAGCAGGAAACGGATGAAGTTTGTGCCTTTTCAGATTTCGCTGAGGAGAGAAGTTCCCACGCTATTCTGGCAACCTTTTTAAACACTAAATTTACTTTAAAATATTTCCCTGCCCCTTACTCCCAAAGAAAATGTCAGCTGAGAGGGAAAAAAAAAAGTCTCATCCCAAACTGCTGGTAGTCAGGAAGTGTAAAAGTGACAGGGATGACTCATATCACGTACATCAGGCACACTGAAAACAGAAGAGATGAACAGCAAAATAGGAAGATGAGTGTCTTGTGGTCTATTTGAAGTGCTTTAAATCTGGAGTTTATAAAACAGCAGGTGGGAATAGGTGTCTAGAAATAACTAGCCAATAGATAAAATGCCAAGGGATTTTTCTTTTTTCCCCCAAATCATATATTGCTTCAAGGATAAAATACAGCTATTTTGGTACAGAGGTCCACAAAAACCACCAATAAAAAGTTCCAAACCTCAAACCATTAAAAACACAAACTGGATGCCACCTCTCTCCTGGACATGGAAGGTTTTTCTTCTCCAGGCAAATACTAACCTGCTTGTCTACCACAGGGCAATATTTTTTGCTCATACAAATGCCCACAACGGTGGTATTTATACCACTTTTGTCCTGAGAAAGAATGGCATATCTAGGTTCTAGGGCAAGTCCTAGGCAAACATGCATTGGCCAGTGAAAGAATAGGCAGAGCTCTGGGGGCAATGCTGAACCGCAGGAAAATAGCATCTGAAGCAACACTAGGGCTATACACCTTGTCTGCTCTTACCACTTCAGATTACAGAGAAAATACCATTATTTACTGATTCTTTTTACACATAAGAGGCAGTGCCAGGAGTAGTAACATAGCTGACAGGAGTAATGCCAACTTAGGACAGAATTTTCCAGCCTAGTCCTGCGCCACTTCCTTTGTGCTACGGTACAGATGAAGTCAACGTGTTATTGAATCCACATTTACACTCTGTCAAGCGCTATTCAGAAATAAGTGCTCCTTACAAGCAAGGAGACCTAGCACATTCACTGTGTCTTACATCTGCTTGTGTTCAACCCTACCTATTTTGTGAATCCCCAAATGAAAATAACCATAGAATAATTTATGCTGGAAGGGACATGTTGAGCATGCACTCAGTCGAATTGTCCACGTTGTAAATAAAGCCATTAACAGTCTTGGCCATGGTATTGATCCCTGAGGCACACCACTAGTCATCAGCTGCCAGCTGGACTTTGTACTGCTGATCACCACCCTTTGAGCCCAGCGGTCCAGCCAAATTTCCACCCACCTTATTGTCTACTTATTCAATCTAGATCTCACCAATTTGGCAGCAAGAAACAGTATCTGCAGGAAACAGTATCAAAGGCCTCCGCTAAAGTCAAGGTATACAACACCCACTGCTCTCCCCTTCATTGCGCAGTCAGTGATCTTGTCGTAGAGAGCAGGCAGGCTGGTCAGGCGTGATAACAAAATATTTCTTCTTCAAATAATCTTTGCTTCCTCTCTTCTTCTGGGTGTAAACTAAACAGAAAAACATCCAAATCCCAGATGTAAATTTGCCCAGTAAATGTGCATGCAATACATTATTACAGGCATACGTTACTGTAACACCCAAAGTCTCAAATTCAAATCCAGGGTGGTATTACAGAATACTATCTTTGCTCAAAGAGAATTTACGGTCAAGGACCAAACCTTAACATAAATGACTCATGATTTCCTGTTACCAGTGTAATACTATTTCTTTTGGGAATGATTGTGCAAAGTATTGCTTGCTAATAGAAGGTAGTTGTTTAAGAGCCAGCTTACAGTTTTATTTAAGTATCATAAAGCTAATAACCTTAGAAAGAATTATCAAAAGCTACATTTCCACTGCATATTACAATCAAGGGGGTAGTGTTATACATTTTTGCATACCTATGCAGTAAACATTTTTAGGCAACAGAAACTTGTATTTGAGGGACTAAGGCTTATGCTTCAGCTGGAGATGCTTGCCCAAGCTTTCCAAAACACAGAATCTTCAACAATCTGCTTCACACCTACAAGCAGTGTTTTAGAGAAGAATAGATTTTTTTTTTTATCTGTATGATAGATGTGTTCTGCCCTCTGATGAACACAAATCATTACCATTACTAATCAAGGATGATCTCCAGGGTACAGGTAGCGATTCCTTTCTGCAGAGGTTTTTGTTTGCTCCATTGACTTCCGGGGAACTCAGCACCTATAGGAGTGCTGAGAATCCACTGCAAATCCATCGTAGTTGGAAAATTCATTGTAAGATAGCAATAAAACCAAAAAAAAAAGTTATTTCCTTCTTTCTCTTCCAGCTCAGAGAACATCCAAAATACAGAAAACCCTGTAGAGAAAATGAGATAAATTGGTTTCAGATGACTTGGCACTATAAATCATCTTGGACCTCAACAACAGAAGTGGACACGAAAATCCTTCTGAGTTTTCACAGACACTAAAGTACTGCAAAGAAATTTCATGACCAATTTCAGTAGAAATATTTCTTGGTCTGTTTTGTCCACAACATTCCTTATTCACACAAATTTGGCTAAGTCAAAGGTAAATAACTTTCAACCGTATTTGATTCTACCTTAAAAGTTTCATACAGTTTCTGTTGCCTGAGCTCAAGAGATGCATCACAGAGTCATCTGCCAGGACTGAGTGACAGCGATCTGAATCCATTCATAAGTCCTGACTTAGTTATGCACAAGCAAAAATAGGCCAAACTCCAGCACATTCTTTAAACTGAGACATTCGTTATAGTTGGTGCATCTCAGCTCTGTCATGCAGCCTGGACAGACGAGGCATAGCACTGGCCTCCACATCTTACAACAGCCCACCAGTGGATGTTCTAGTTTTAAACCTTTCTTGGAGACGGGAGCAGGCATCGAGCCTGAGCTGCAGCCAGAGGACTGGTGGCGGGTGCCTGCGCAGCTCAGGCTCCCCCGATGTGCAGGATGAACATAGCAGTGATATTGCACACAACTTCCCAGCCTCCTCCTTTTAAACACAGCGACGCCACTGCTTGCAGAGCTGAACACAGAGCTTTGCCAAACAGAGACAGCCTCATTAGCAACCCCCTGGAGGGGAGCTCTGCGCTGGTTTGAGTGGGAACTGGATTGAAGCCTTTTTAGTTCTCAAAAAGAATAAGGGAAAAGTGACTACACCACGATAAGGGAGCAGCGACAGATCAGGTCATCGGTTTTCCTTCTAAAGTTCTGGAAATTCAGTTTGCAAAATCAAAGTCTAGAAGCACACACCAAGCAAGTTCAGTTCTTCTACAGACAAAACGGAAGTAGCAGGACATACTGAATCGGGCCTTTTCCTGGGTTATACCTGAAATAAAGTGCTTATAAGCCTGTTGTAATAGTGGGGAACATGAAAGATTATTCACTGTCAACAAAGGCTGGAAACAAAACATTGCAAGAACACTGCAGATGGTTAAAAAAGGGTTTCTCATGTAACGTTGCCTTATGTAAAAGTGTCCTCCCCTCTGTCCTCCAACATCAACAGGAAACGGTTGCGTGTCCTTCAGCATGGCTTGAATACATTTTTATAGTACTACCCTGTGTTGGTGCTTTTAGATTTAAATCATATGCAAAGCTGAGTGCTCTACGATGATTAGGAGGATTTTCCTTTGAGTTTGTAGGTTCACTTAATTCCAGAACAGGAAGCCATTTTATTTACTTGCTTAATACAGCATCAGCACGATGAGCAGGAGAGCTTCCTAGCTGCAAATGAAAAGGTTCAGAGATAAGCACTTTCCCCCGATGGATGTTATGGCTCATATACCAAACAGCCCTGAATGGAGATGCCGGAGATGTTTCAGACCTTAAAACTGTAAAACTGCGTGTTAACTCAGATGAGTCTTGTATTTTATTACTACAGATAAAACATACAATTTAATTAAACGTGCACCTATAAAATGTAAGGTTCAGTTAACTCTCAGCTTTATTTTAATACAACCTACATAGGTAACTAATGGTAATGTTATGTAAAGAATGAATAGCTTTTCAAGCCATAAAACACCTTGGAGCTATGTTGTTTTCTCAATTTATAACAGCTCCAATTTCAAGCTCAGTTTCTGCTCACATCATCACTTAACCCTTCATCTTCTATGCTCTTCCTCACTTGTCTATATAGTTTATCTTTAGACACTATAATAGATCCATTACCACAGATACTTTCTGTATCGTAAATGTAAGTGAATTTCAACCTGTATGCATCCAAACCCAAGGCTGAATTTTAAATAGGGGAGATACAATATTTAAAAGAATGCATATACAGTGTTATAGTCAGAATATCAAGAGCAGCAGAGCCAATGAAAGTAAATTTGGGTATGCTTTTTACCTGGGTGCATATTTGAAAGTCAAAGGAATTGAATCACAGGACGTTATTTTCTTATGTGTAAACAGATGCCTCAAGGATTCATCTTTTACTTTGGTATCCAATGAAAATTGTTTTTGATCAACAAGCCTGAGTAGGCTGCTTTTCATCCTGATGCTGATATGACTTATAACTTCTGTTGTCAAAATAAAACCTAAAGCATTGCTGCTGTGCAAACATACACATGTATCCACTTAGCAAGGTCAAGAGACCTGGTCTTCAGCTGGGATAAACAGAAGAAAATGAAAATGCTACAGTTGTTTTGAATTAAATCAACTGATGAGCCATCCAAGATCTCCTTACACCAAGTACCTGTACTATTACCCATCTACCGTACATTTAAAGTACCTTTCCTGAAAACAAGAAGCATAGGCCTCCTTTCTCCAAGACATTGCTTTTCTTTGCTAAGGCAGCCTTAGAATATCCCCTTTTCAGATGCTCATTCTTCAGCCATTTCTCCTCAGAAGTAAGAGTGCTATTTCAACTTCAATAAATAATATTGGAGGGTTTTTTGAGGAAAAAAAAAGTTAGCCCAAATTCTCCCAAATTCAGTTGAACATACTGAACACCATGTTTTCTGTAAAACAGGAACAAAACAAAAGCAACTCTACTCCTTGAGGCAGCAGTAGTACATTGGATGACGAGAGCAATTTATGCTGTACATCCTTCCGTCTGGTTTAGGATGCCCCTCAGCATACTCGGCAGGCAGCATCCCTAAAGCACACCTTTCTTCCTTCGCTTCTCTTATCAGCGCTTCCTCCCTCATGCATAGCTGGTTTGCAGAAACTCTCAGCATACAGATGATCAGGTAAGAGCTACAAATGCTTAATTACTACAATCCTGTGCTAAGAGCAACAGAAACGAAGCTCAGACACCAGACTTGGGGAGATGAGAGGAAGGGCAAGTCGGAAAAAACGGTGCCCTGCCTCTCCGGGGCTTGGGGTACTAATACTGCCCCTCCTGCAGCTTTCTTGCTCAGGACCAGGTCAGGCAACTCCACCTCGCACATCATTACGGAGCACCAGTGTAACACCAGGGGCATTAGTGCCCAGTGGAAAGCTCAGCACCAGGTCTTTACGTTCCCTTCAGAGGAGTTTTTGCTAGCTAAACACATGCATGGTACAAATCCTCTCCTGCACTGCTTGGAGCTCATGCCCTGAGAGGTCAAGTCATCCTCACACCCCTGTCGTCTTAATTTGCTTTAGTTTAGGGAAGTTATTCTGACATGTGGCAGGGCTGCCTAAAGTTATGCCTCTCCCTTTATGTCAGGCAGAGGTGAGCCATAGTAGAGACCTGAGGCAGCTGTGGAACTGGCCTTTTGTCCAGATTTATTAACTGTAATTACAACACCATCCATTCCTTTGGCTTTTAGACATTCATTTGTTTCTTGCGGGTTTACATCATCTTTTGCCAAGGGAATAATGCTGATTGACTCAAAGGACAGCTCATCAAATAATATTTTTCTTATCTGCAGCCCCTCAGATTTCTCGTTAATGAACACATTTAAGTTAATCAGAAGTAGACTTAATACAGTTTACATGATAAAAGAGTATTACTGCATTAATGAAAACATTTTAATTGGCATTTGACAGATGTTAAAAGAAATGCATTCCAAGGCTATATTGACTGCATGAGTTTTTCTATCCTGTACAAAGACCAGTCATCAAATCAGCTACCTGACAGCAATAAAAATCTGGATCTTTACAATATGGGAATTCATCATTCCTTAACTGTTACCCTAAAGGCATGCCAAAATCATTGGTCAATTTTGAAAGTCATGTCTAGAACCATAAAAAAATTAAAAAATAACTAACTTTTGTTGTAAGCTGTAAAAATTCTCACTAAAATATCCACTAAATTTTGGTTAATGAAAAAAATGTAAAGACAAAACCTGCTTTCTATCAGTGCTTCATAAATGTTTAATTTCAAACTTGTAAGAACAGCTTTTATTGATTTATCTTCCCTCTGGTGTGCCTTCCAAACCAACCATACACACACACAGGATTAGGGAAACAATTGTAGTATTGGATAAAAAAATCAGTGTTTTCCCTGCCTTCTGCTTCCCATTCCTCACTAGTCCCACCCTATCTGCTGCTTTCCTAGCAGCAGGTGATGGGGGAATTAAAACCAACTGGAACGAAAGGCAGATGGATTTTTCCACCCAAACTGAAAACAGTTTGTTAGAATGATCCCAAAGGAGAAAAGAAATCCATTTGAAAAGCAATCTTTTCTCCCTTGGCGTTTCACATGGAGAAACATTTTCAGCCAGTTCAGTCCTAGCATATTGTATGTGTGTATTTAGAAACAGACTCAACACTTGGTCTCCTGCTGCCACCTGCTCTCCAGAGCTTCAGGCCTAGGTTAGAGAGGTGCATTTCAAGAAAGGCACAATACCTAGGAACAGGTAGCACCTGCAACAATCATAACCATTTATTTAAGTAAAAAGGAACATTTTATGCTCTGTTTAAATGGTATGGCAGAATTTTTACTCCTAAATTTGGCTTAGGCTTTTGTTTGAATGTCAATAATAGTCTAAAGTTATTCACTTTTACTGCAATTTGGTGGTTTAGTTTTTATAACTGCAGTTTGAAAATTAAAGGCACACACTTGTTTTCATGGGAGCAGGGAAGGCTAACACTGAAGTATTCTCCAAATCTTCATGCTTCTAGAATAGGGACAAATTTGCTCTCATGTGCATGGTGCCCGGTGTACACAGTCTGTGTCCATCCTTACTGATGGGACACCTAACATTTTTAGTTTATTGTGCAAAGAACACACTAAATCTTTCCTTTTGGACAGAATTTAATCAGCAGGACAGGGACTACATTTTCTGAAAGCTCTAGCACAAAGTTCACAAAATTCAGCATAAAAATGCCTTATTAGTACTTTTTGTCCTGATCTCATCAGCTCTGTGTTTGTAGCAGAATTTTTTTGTCTTCTTCCTATTATCTTTTTCCTCATTTCTCTTACAATACAGAAGGGCAACTAGGATGCTGCTTGAAGGCAACCATTTCCAAGAAGATTTCCTCCGAGTCAGACATTTATAGAAGCCCTAATGAGGTCGTACTCAAAGAACCGCATCTCTCTCTGCTATCCCTTTTAGCTACACATTAAGCACTTCATGAACATTTGCATGAAGAGGCAGACTGTGAGTCTGGTATTATAAAACCATGAAAATCTCAGAGGATCTAAGGCCTTTCTAGCAACATCTCTCTCTATGTGGTCCATGACAGAGATGTGCAAAACCTAGGTTTATTTTCAGTTGGACAGTGAGAGAAGCAAAAAATTGCATGCACATATAATTCAGATAAAATTTAAGGTCTTTAGATCTTTGCTTTACAAGAATGAAAATCTTCCACAGTACATCTAATTTCATTCAAAACATGCCACTTGAGTCCATTTGAATCCCCAGACAGATGGGGATGGTACCACTGACTCTGTATTACCCAGAAGCACAGGGTTAGAGCATTTGGAGGGAAATTTGAGGCAACGGTTTTCCATTTCTACACCTCCCTCCTCCTGCCTGCCCTGAGCAAACTATTTTGATTTGGCCATAACGCACAGCTCATCTGGGATAACAAAACCCAGATATTTCACCAGATTTATTCTTCACTGGAAAATATTTGGCATCTCCTGCAAAGCAGCGTGCCAAGAGGGGCCTCCTTGTCAGACTCAGCATGGTTTGCTCAGATACAGAAGTAAAAACACTAAATGCCCAGATTTTGTGGCTACAGATCAGCTTAAGGATCAGAAGACAGCAGATGCAGCATATGCCTCAGTTTGTGTTCCCAATACTGGTTAAAAAAAAATAGCGAGCACGGCAGCCAGCCTGTCAGCCAGCGCAAAGGGGCTGACTTATCCAGGCTGATACTCTAGCCAGGGGAAAGAAACAGCACAGATTTATACATGTGGGAAGAATGGCGATCCCCTGCCAGGCAGGAGGCAGTAAGGGCTCATGTAGCAAAACTCATCCTCTCTCACACAAACCATGCTTTTTAAGGAGGTTCACAACATTTTTGCTGCAGGACTCTGATTCAGACAGGAGTTTCCCCTCAGAGCTCAGCACAGGCTTTCTGGAAACAGTCTGTGTAGGGAACGGGAACGCTGCCTGCAGGGCTGTTGGGTGCCTCTATCAGCACCATTCCTGAACATCCCTCTCTGGGGCACTCCTGCCTGTGCCATCTGGTTCCAACTTGCCATCTGGGCCCAGCAGAGGACGGATGTGGCAGCTCTAGGCTTCTCTTTGGCAGCCTGGGTCTCCTCTCCACCCCACAGCATGGCACTGGCAAAGGTGGCCATCCTGCTCGGATGGAGATATGGGACCTCAACACTCTCACCAGCAGCGTGGCCCAGCAGCCCCAGGGCTGTGCCACGCTGGAGGGGGGACTGCACTTAGAGCAGGGGTAGCCTCAGGAGAGGTTTACCTGGTCCTGCCTGGTATCCTTTCTGACACCCATTCCAGTGGGACGCGAGGCTTTAAGTGGTCCATGAGCTGGCACCTGGGGACCACAGCCTGGGGAAAGGCAGGAGCAGGCTATCCTCAGGGCCCAGGTCTCTGCTTGGAGGCCAGAGTGCCTCAGCTTTGAAGGACTAAGTATCTGCTTTTTGTGGGGATCCTAGCCACTAAGGACAGGTGGCCGCCCACACAGGGGACATACCACAGCATGGTCCTGGGCACCAGTACCACCCCCTGCCACTGCTCAGAGGTGAGGAGGGAAGGCAGGAAAGGTTTGCAGTGGGTGGGCAGTGGGGTACAGTCAGGTCCCAGGGGGGCCCTCACTGCGGGGCTGCAAGGCTGGCAGGAAAATGAAAACCCAAGAGCAGTAGCTCAAGGCAGGAGGAGCTGGCCTGGAGGTAACTGGGGGGGCTTTGGGGTAGGGGCGGGGGCCTGAGAGCACTTCACTGGGGTGCACCTGGTGCATCTTGGAGGCTGCATGATAGACATCCAGAGTGTTCAAGCCAAGGCAGACCTTAATAATTTAATAGAACAGCAAAGATGTTATCAAAACTATCTTTCTAAATTCATCATTCCCTGCTTTCCGCACTTCAGGTTTGTATCTAAGTATACATCACACTACCAGTAAACGCAAAGCAGTTAGTACCTGCCCATCAATATTAGCAACACACCTGTGTGTTACAGCACTTATCTCTTGTCTATGAGACATCTCAGGTGACTACATGCCTAGAATGCTTTGCCGAGTACGTCTACGAAATAAATGTCCTGGCTAAGGTTTTCTAGGCAAGAGACACTAATCTTCCATTATTTTTCATGGAAGATGTATGGCATACCTAGTCTGAAAACCCAACCCCCTGTAGCTATGCTACAAGGCAGCAGTTTTGAACTTCAGTGAAGTGCTGACAGTAAATAGAAAGTTACTTACAAGGCCTGAGCAGCAGCTACAACATTGTAAAGGCAGGCTTCAATTCATTAAAACAAAATTTTAAGTAGGAAGGTAAATTTTGCAGCTGCTAACTGGCATAGAATTTTCCAAAAGTTTCTTAGGTTAAAAATTAAAAAGTACATAAGAACAAGAGTCAACAGTCAC
The DNA here is from genome assembly GCF_047370975.1 of Nipponia nippon. Taxonomy (NCBI): domain Eukaryota; kingdom Metazoa; phylum Chordata; class Aves; order Pelecaniformes; family Threskiornithidae; genus Nipponia; species Nipponia nippon. Next base: position 27,666,858 of record NW_028262336.1, read on the forward strand.
ATTTTCCTTAATTTCATATACCAGTACATTTATATAAACGACTGAGTCATTCCTTTCTCTTGTAGGCAGTATGAAATTCAATAATTTACTCTTTTCACAGAATCTTAGAATGGTTTGGGTTGGAAAGAACCTTTAAAGGTCATCTAGTCCAATCCCCTTGCCATGGGCAGAGACATCTTCCACTAGATCAGGTTGCTGAAAGCCCCATCCAACCTGACTTCAAACACTTCCAGGGATGGGGCATCCACAAGTCAGGACAACCTGTTCCAGTGTCTCACCACCCTCGTAGTAAAGAACTTCTTCCTTATATCTAGTCTGAAACTATCTTCTTTTAGTTTAAAACCATTAGCACTAGAGGCCATGGTAAAAAGTCTCTCTCCATCTTTCTTACAAGTCCCCTTTGTGACAGGCCACAATAAGGTCTCCCTGGAGGCTTCTCTTCTCCAGGCTGAACAACCCCAACCCACTCAGCCTTTCTTCATAGGAGAGGTGCTCCATCCCTCTGACCATTTTTGTGGCCTCCTCTGGACCCACTCCAACAGGTCCATGTCTGTCTTCTGCTGGGGACCCCAAAGCTGCAGTACTGCAGGTGGGAGCCTCACAAGAGCAGAGTAGAGAGGGAGAATCACCTCTTTCAACCTGCTGGCCATGCTTCTTTTTATGCAGCTTTTTTCAGTTCCTCCCTGTCATGACAACAGCCCAAGAACATCACTTTTCCCTTTATCATCTCACATGGTGCTGAACAAGTGTCCACAACAAAATAAGAACAAGGAAGTTTCAGGGCTGTTTTGCTTACAAGCTTCTTCCTGAATCCTCTATTGTCCCTTTTAAGTAGATTTCTAAGTTTTAACAAAACCGAGGATATTAAATCCTCACCAGACTCCTCTGGAAAAATACTAGTTACCTTTGTAGCATTCATGACAAATACTTGGGGCATCTCATCACACAGGTGCTTCTGCTGCAAGCACTCGTCAGCTTTCACTGAGAATATCAACATGGGAACTATCAAATCCAAACACTTATTTGAGCCCCTGGAAAGTATCTTCACAAAAGATGTTAAGGCAGTTTTGGGCTCTAATGGTTAAAACAGATTTAACCATGTCATATAAATCCCTGGAGGCAAACTATACCGGCCACAGAGCACGTACAATGACTGCTAACAAGACAAAACACAAAAGAAAGGAACATTTACTTTTTTCTGAATAGTATTGTGAAATGTAAGAAAACTCTTACTCAGAAGATTGAAGATAATGTTCTGCCTATGGGTTAAAATCAAGGCCTCCTGGTAATCAGGCTGTTTATTAGGATGTGGTAAACAAACCATCCTCAAGCCCATGAAGACAAATAACCATGTATTTATAATACAAAATAGGAACGTTAGCACCAGTTGTAAGGAAAAAAATTAAAGAAACAAGTGCATGTAGGAGAAAATAAGGAAACAATCTACTCCTTTAAAACTCAGTGGATCAAATGCATTACTGATATAACTTTATTAAGATCAATTGAGTCATACCATGAATGGAGTGGTTAATTGAACAGAAATTGAGGCAAAATTAGGTATCTCTTTTTTTAACAAATGGAAAAAGCAGACTATCCTAAGTAAAGAATGAACAGAATAAAGAGGTTGAGAGTGGGAAAAGCTTTTTCCTTCTTTTTTATTGAATTAATAGGAAAACAGATTAATTCTGGGAGCTGGTCATGGTACAACTTGCTTGCTTACACTTCACAAACCCTGCGTCCACAGGACCCTTGAGCTCTTATTAGGCAGCTTCTCCACTCCAGTGTATTCCATGAGCAAAGCAAACCAGAGGTGGTTGTTTGGAGTCTAGCTGCACTGAAGCTGCTCAGCTAGAAGCCAGCCTCCTGTTGTCAAAGGTTATAATCCATAATGAATCATTTCAGTAATGTGATCATGAGTTACTGATGAGTTACATCATAATAATTCTATGCCCAACATCTGAAGACTTAGGTTGTGAGAAAGTTAAGTAAAATGGAAAAGGCAGGAGCTGAGCAGCTACTCGGACTCGCTTTCCTTTCTTAAAGCAAAAACAAACAACTTCGTGAATGTTGGAAAGATCTAGCATAAAAAAGCTATTGTATGACTCATCATTGTACAATGCTCATCACAAGTGTGAATAATTTCTTAATAAGCAGAGAGAAATCAGAGCAATACTAGTAAGAATCCAACAGCTGCACCAAGCATAAAATTTCTGTACCTTGTACGCTATACAATTCAGCAGAACAGATTCTGATGTATACAGTCCTTAAATCTATTATGCCTCAACTCACATGCTAGTGCAAGATGGGGCCTGAGGTATTTTTTCTTCTTCTTTCAGTACAGTGGTTACTCACCTAGACGGTAGGACACACGGTAGGTAGGAGGCTCTTCTGAGCTGTTTCATCCCTGTCCTGCACAGAGTACACACAAGTCAGATTATCATGAGCCCTGCGCTGATCCAAATCTTAAGCAATGGGAAGATAAGGGCAATCTGGGAAAATCATGTTGCCCAGGTGGTAGCATCATTCCAACAGACCTCCACTCTTCAATTCCTAAACTATTAATATTAAACATTTATAAGTGTGTAACAAATGAAATTATTATTTGCAAAGTCTTTTTTTCCAGTTAAGCAATTTAATAAGTCAATGAATTAGCAAACAGAAGGAAATAGAAAATAAATTAGAACATCATACTTGTGTTTACAATAAATGGTCACTTGTATTAATGTTTATAGCTGGTTTATCTAAGGGCAACATCCTATGATTCATTATTCATCAATATTAATGAACCTTTTGTCCTTTAATTTCTATAAAGAGTTTTGCCCACAATGTAACTTGAGTACAATATTTGAGGGATATTTTGAGAAGATCAAGGAGCTGAAACAGGAGAAAACCATCGACAAGAAGGGAAGGGTACGTTACAGAGAAGATGTGTCCCTATGTTTGTAAATAAGAACACACAGTTAAATATCAGTAGAAGTTATTTTATCTACTGCCATTACATCAACCCTTACTTGCCCCTCCTGAAACCCATACTCAGGCAGACACTCTCAGAAGGCACCTGACAACCACTGGCAGATCTGGATGCGTTAAGACACTGTAGTAGTGGCTGCAGGCTTGGTAGAAAAAGTGATACTGCTACCACCCTTTGTTATAGAAAAATATCAATCCTCCAATTCTGTTAGGACCTGTTCAGCCTGTTTACTTCAAGAGAATGGTCTGATCACCAGGATAACGGCTGTCATCCATGGGAGAAGGAAGGAAAAGAAACCTCCTTCCATGGGGATTTTCAAGATCTGCCTGGAGAAAGCCCTGAGCAGCCTGGCCTGATCTGAGAGCTGGTCTTGCTTTGGGCAAGAGGTTGAGTCAGCAACCTCCTGAATGCCCTTCCCAACCCAAGGGATTCCATGCAAATGGAAGCATAGGAACAAGGAGCGATAATCCCTATCCCTTTTACTGGAACTGTGAAAGATCTGAGAAAGCAAATAATACAATAACTATACGTCCAAAATAGTCATCTTGCAGAAAATGAGGATGTACATTCAACATACATTACCAAAGACTTTTCACACTCACCAGTTAAAACTTGCAACCAAATACACAAAAACAGTTCTTGAGCAATGTTTTTAAAGAGAAAACAACCCTTGATCTATTCTTGCAAGGAAACAAAGAAAACAACTATTAAACACAGGTATTGGACTTGCGGTCCTAACTGAAGGAAAACAGGGAGCCACAAGTAAACTCCAGAGACCTAAAGAGAGGCAGAATTTGTGAATTTCCTTATTATTTTCTTTAAGATTACATTTAGACAGAATACAGACTGAGGAGCTGTATAGTTTTTGGATCCCTCCCATGGTAGCCAGCTCTTCCTACTGCAGCACATGAGAAGCCAGCACATACCACTACTCCACTGAGGCCAAGTGCCTAGAAATTCACTGTGGCAATATCCAAGTTGTGGGGCCACTGCAGTCTCAGTGCTTGACAACAAAACAAAAATCAAAAAAAAAAGCTGCATTCCTTCCTCTCACTTGCAAAACTCAATTTTTGATGCAAAACAGCATTCATTTCTAATCTGCATAGGTAAATAGGAACAGGAGCTTTATAATCCCAATTTTAGGTTGCATAGAATAGCTTTTAGGTAGCTAAATTACATTCTGAAGTGCTAAACATTGCTATGTTTTCCTTATACAGAGGCTGTTTAATTGGATTCCCTGTACTACAGTAGCCTAGCTCTGGAGTCAGAGGTGACTGCTGTTAGAACAGAAGGTAAAGCAGGTTTTCTAAATAATATATAGTACCTCAGTGATCTTTTTGGTGGAATGATATATAAACACACCTATTTAACTGACTCATATGATGTCTGATAGCTGAAGCTAGAGAAATTTAGGCAAAAAAAGTGCATCTCACTAGATGAAAGGTATTTATTCTCTATCCAAGCAAATCTGTAAATCAACATTAAATGCTTAGAAGATATGTTCAGGTAGAAGGTAAGGGCTTGATGGAAAAAACTTTTGGTAAAGTTATGGACTAAGCTCTGCAAGATGGCAAATTATTCCAGTAATGCCTTCTAGGGCATTAGTCATTTTGCTAGCAGCAGTGTTACCACTACCATTAAAACCTGCATGAAACAGAATTTCAACTAGAAACCAATAATCACGCCTTTTCTTCACAGATGGATCTATTTCTCAGAACCTAATCTGTGAAACAGGTAGATTAAATCCCCTCTTGTTTGATCCTTTCTAAAGCCTCTTTTCCTCATAAGGTGTCCATTCCCATTCACTCCCTGAGCATCTCCAAATAGATCTCCTAGCCAAAGAGTACAAATACCCCTCCTTTACTCTTTTTGTCTTCTTTATGTTTGTAATTGAGATCCAGGATCCCTGCAGACTGCCACCTTCTTCCATAAACATTTGTCTGGGCAGCCTCTCATTACTCACAGCTTCAGCTAAGTCCATCTCCATTAGTGGATATTAAGCCACAAACAGGAACTTTAACAACTGTTGTATGGATTCTGTCTCTCTAAAATAGTCTTTAAGCATATTTTCATGCCTTTTTTTGTGCTCTTGGTGGGCTAAGATTAAATTCTGACTTTGGGACAGAATGCTGTTCTTGCCTGCCCTGTTGCGGAGAATTTTGATTGTGTGTTGATATTTTTCTAAAATACTCGCTTATGTAAGTACCAAAGATATCAAACCTATCAGTCCTGTTTTGACTCAGGGTAAGAGCATTGCTCTCTGAAAGCTCTTCTATGGTAGGACACCACATTATGACAGTAAGAAGAATTCTTTAAAATTATCACAACATTGGGCTTCATATAAGTCATTCATTTGTACTTAACTCTGAAGAACTTAGTCTGTTTGCCTCTGTTTCCTAGCGTAAAAATTGGAGATACTTGGTACAGACTTTTGTATTCTGCTACAAAAGGGAGTCCGCACTGTTTCATTTCATTCTTTTATGTTCCCACTTTCTTCAGGAGTACTTCTTGCTGTCCCATTTCTTCTGAATATAGAAAAGCTGTAATTCCAACTCAGTGGCTATGCTTCAGGTTTCCTAGTTCATACAGCATAAGGTAAAAGTTAGAGACCTCATGGATACACTTTGGTTAAAACCGTCAACATTATACATCCTAGACAACATGCAATTTTAGGATAGAAGACCACAGTAGAGATTTCTCAGGATATAGATATATACATATATTTTCTTCAGTAGTGTAGTGGACTGAGGTGGCCCAAAGTCTTCCCACCTCCACTATCAGTTCCTCTTCATGCATCATGGTTTGTCACTATCTCAGATATACCTATGCAATCTGAGACCACGTTGTAATCCTGATAAGCACAGCAATCCACTTTTTATGGAAAAAAAAAATCCCTCCTCTCTGCTGCTGGTCTGCAACCAGTTGCAATGGCATGCCTGAAAGGGCAGTCAACTTCAAGAGAGCACACAGGGCAAGGGAGGGCTTCAGCCTCTTAAAACTGCTTTGCCTCTAGAGAAAATGTAGTTTTAAAAGATGTGATTCAATCTGAATACCTCACATATGGTATCTCCGATACTATGATTCAGCTGAAAACATTTAAAGTAGGAAGGTAAAATTAGAGTTTAGAAATGTCCAGTTCAATAACGGTGTTTACAGTAGACACAAGCCACCTCCTTTATCCCCATTTCTGTATACCAGTATAGCTGCTGATTTAGCAAAGTAATTAAACCATGCCTAATTTTAAGCATGTGAGGAGTCCCATTGGGTTCAGAGAGATTACTCATATGCCTAAGTACATTGCTGAATCAGTGCTGAAATGAAAATAGTTACATAATTACAGGATTATATGAACATAGAGTTGCAAATGTGATGTTTAAAAGAGAAAGGCTAATTTACAGGATGATAGGAACATTTAATTGCAGTTTAGAGATGGAAGGAAATCCACAACCATAAATGATGATACAAAACACAGCACGTCTTTTACAATCACTGTGGCATCTTTAACTTGGAAAGCTTAAACTGAGAACCCAGGCAGGTGTATGAGCAGCACAGTGCTGCAAACAAGTTTTCACATACATCCTTTGTATATTCCATCCTGTACCTGTACACGTCTATATAAAAATGTCTGCTTTTCAACATTCTTGGGTTTTTACTCTAACCCAACACCAGTTTCACTGTACTGTAACACTCAGGTCATAACTCTGAATTATTTCACAAGCCATTCCATTATCCCAGCTATAAGAGCAGAAATCTCTAACAGACTACTAGGCAATACTGCCTTTTTTAAAAAAAAAAATCATCTATCACTGATTAAACCCAGCATCTATGTCCACACCCACAGATTTTAGGGACTTTATCCAGAGTAGGATCCAGAGCCAAGCACCAAATCTACCAATGGTAGAAGGCAGCCCTGCCTTGCAAGTAGGGACTATGTCATGTTGTGATGGTGACATGGGTGCCCCCCCGCTGCCCACAACACCCTTCTCTCATAGGTTTCCACTTTTTCTTCCTACAAGGAAAGACAAGTTGCTGATGAAGCCTCTGAGCTTTCCCTACTGCTGATGGCAATGTGATGAGTTCAGACAAAACCTTCCCAGGAACTGCTCCGGGCCAGCACAGCCTCCATGGAGTGAGGGCAGATGCATCATCTGCTAACCCAATATAAGTTGCCCTGTTTGCAATTCAGAGCCTTCAAATGTGGTCCAAAGATCAGAACAGAAAAACTTGGTGTGCCCGAGTCCTGTCCCCCTCTGGATTTCACATCCCTGAACTGTGACTACAGAGAGGTTTCTCTCTCCCCTCTGTTTATAACCCACAACCAGCTTCTGAAGGGAGAGGTCTACAATTATCCATTGAAAGAACGGGCCTATCTTCTGAGTCATCTAGCAGGCCACACGCTGTTCTCAGTCACATCCAGTTAAGTCAGTGGCGTTGCATCAATATAAGCCCACAGGTTGACCTCAGCTCTGCTGTTGTGCACGCCCAGCTTCCTCAGCTGAATAGCTGGTGACTATAGAGGAGGTCAGCAATGTCTAACAATATTAATGAAACTGGAAGCTGTAACTATATATAGCAAGTTTGGCTTTGTTTGCATGGCTGTTTCCTTCCTCTTTAAATTTCTCACCACTGCGTAACACTGATGCCATTCTATCAGATACAGCAATTTTCCAAGGGGCAACAGTTCAAATGTGGACAGGCCACTACTCTGCTTTGCAAATCAATACAGCTTGGAATAAATCTAGGTAATCCATGTCTGCGTGAGGGTAGAATGAGATGGGCAAAGCCCGCAAGAAGATCTACTGCATTAAGGGGAAGTAATTGAGACGCTCCTTAGTTTGCTTGGTTAGCTAGCAGAACAAGTTTTGGGTGGTTTATGAGAATGCCTGACATGTGATACTTATTTTTATTTGCTTTTCAATTCCATTGAGTGCTCACTCTAAAAGAACACAGGGCTATCAAAGCAGCCCAAAACAGTGAACCAGTGAAAACTTCACAATAGAAACTTAAAATCCACATCAATGTGAAATATACTTGCAGAAAATCTTGGTAGCGTTAAGCTGTATCACGCCTCACAAAATGGTTCCCAAACATATAAACTTGCAGAAATACTACCAAAGATCACCAAGATCAACTAAAGTTGAAACAACTGTTTTCTGTGGTAACAGGGAAATACTCAAAGCTTGCTGACAGATGTCATATTGTGCTTTGTGCTTTACCTGGTAGAAGAGCATAGTGTCAGTTTTCCACTATCTAAATCAAAGTTTTTGAAGGACAAAAGCCTGCTTTTAGAAGACAGAAACAAGTTACTAAGTTTCAGAGTACAAACCTGGCACTGCAAGTTGCCCTTTTATAGCCCTTGTGACACTGTTGTGAGTTCAGTACTTGGTACCCTGGGTTCCTGAGATGAAGGATCACGTTCACACCTGCGAGCTTCTGGAGTTACAGGCTCATGACTGTGCTGTAAGAGTATACTCTTGTGCTTGACACTGTCTTCACCTCACTGTATCGTGTAAGGTTAGATGTTTGAGGGTGCATTTAATCTAGTCAATGTAATCCCAGTATCAGGAATAGTTGTGGGCACTTTCCAGCATAAATTCTGCTGAAGAGTATTTTTGCTGAGGTACATGAGAAAAGGTTTGCCAGCTTTTTCTGTTGGACTTTAACTCCTGAGAAATTAGGGAAGTCTGAGAATCTGCACATAGGTGACTTTTCACAGCTTCTCTCCTCCTGACTTACCTCCTCTAAACAGGGAAAAATGGTCAGTTTTGTTATGAATAAATTGCCTATTATGCTTGCAAAAAAAACCAAAACCAAAAATCAAAGTCGGACAGGAGCAGCAGGGGTTTCTCAGCAGGGGAGGAGCATGGCTGCAGGGGGCCACTCAGCCCAGGCCTCCTGCCAGAGCCCCACAGCAGCTCCCTGAAACAGCCAGGGATTTCTCCAGGCACCTATGCACACATACCAAGATCTTTATCTGAATGTGATGAGACCCCTGCTCACAATTTAAACTTGCACCCAAACCAAGAAGTCTTAAAGCAGCCTAACTTGCACAGAAGCAAGATCTGGGGGAGTTCAAAGGAAGGGATGCTTCAATTTTAAAAGAATTCCTCATCTTCTGATACTCCCCCCCCAACAGAAACACAGGAATTGCTAACTCAAGCAGCTGGCAAAAGAAACAAAATGGCATTGTCTGGTCAGTCAGGAAACAAGGGGAAGTTTCGAGATCAATCGCAGCTAGCCTCCAGAGCTCAAGTTTAAAGCACTGAATAACAGTCCCCTGCAGCCGGAGGTCTGCAAGCACTGAATAGAACTAAAAAATGAAAAATAGTTCACTTGAATTCACTCAAGCAAGCAGTTTATTAAAAAAAAAAATATGTAATGCTTATGTTTCACAAAAAAAGAGGAAAAACACAATTTAATGAGCTTCACTTATGAAGTAAGTGTGATTTTCACATCATGAAGCCAAGTGTACTATGTCTTCACAGGTGGGCTCTGATGTCAAATATTCCCTTAGGCCAGTGTCACTGTTCTGCTGTCCCAGAAACATTCATCCCAACGGGAACCTTAGCAGCTTGGTGTTTGAGAGGCAAGTTGCAAAGGTTTTGTTTTTTTTTCCCTAATTACTTTCTAAAAGTTAAAAACATATGCTAGGTCTTTATGCAGTAAGAAAGCACACCCTTTTAATCTTTCAATTTTTTTCTAGTCCTACCATTTTTTTTTTTAATTTGGAAATGATTAAAGCAGTGGTTTTAATAAAAATTGGCAAATTACAAACAAATCTCTCAAAGCTACATATGTTAAGCCAAGAACACAAACATCATAACCTTGCAATTCTTTGGTTTGTTTCAGTAAACTCTGATTAAAAGCTTCTTAGATAGTTTAAATAATTGGCTAAAATAGTTGTGGAACAGTCCTAGTTCCTTTGTGCAGTCAGCTATACTGGAAGTCATCACAAAAGTGTTAGCTGAAGGAAGAAAAGGAAATTTACCACTTGAAATTTTCTTGCTCTAACTTGGAAATACCCCTGGTACATAACCCCATAATCAAATATCAACGATCTGATTACTGAATATCAACGGTTCAACATAAATTGCCTTCCTGCTGCATAAGATTTAGGTTTTCTGCTCTGGGATTAGGATAAATTGTTTTTTGAGAAAAAAGAACAAATAAGCTTTGCAAAAAGTCTGATATTTCCATTTTTAGTGAGCTTTCCTCAACCTCATGAGAATGAGCCTGCAGAACACCAACTGACTGCAAAAGCATTTAACTGATAATCAGTGAAACCCTTCTAACTTTGCAATTACCTTTGATTAGCAAAGGGCACTTCAGGAAACACAATCGCCAGCTTTGCCTAGAAATTTTGCTCTAGATTTCAGCATAAAAAGGTGAGCAGCGCACCAGGAGCTGAAGGGTAGCAAGGGAAAGCACTGAAAAAAAAATGTTAGTCCTTACAGTACTTTTAAAATTGTAGGCTGTGGATAGGCTCGTGTTCTCCATTTTGATATATCTATTTTAAGAGAAGATTAAAATCTTCATGAAATAAGACCTGATGAGAAGTAAATAAAGCCCTTTATCATCTCTGTCTACATCTTGTCTCCTTAATCATACTTCCATTTCCAGTATACATCTGTCAAAGATCAGTTACTATCTCAGCAGATACACACACACACACCCCGCCGGCTGCCAAAGCCATCAGAGGGGCTGATCATGCAGGTTCTCTGTATTTGCAGGCTCCAGTGACTTTTTCTCCCCAGCTTCAAGCGACGGATTAACCATGGTTGCTGCAAGGTGGTGGCAGACCAGGCATCAACAGCCAGCAGCACCCCAGAGCGATATCCCAGTGCAAGTGCAACCTGGGCATTTCCCAGGAAGAACAGATGCAGCTTGTGACAAAGTTCCCCTCAGCAAGATGCATCTCAGCCCCCGGAGCTCTCCCTCCGGCGATTTGCAGAGTCCGTCTTGCCTTGTTTTTGACAAGCTATCAGCATTCTTCTGGCCTTGTATTATATTTGGCTGCATGGTAACATCTTTGGGAAGCTCTGAGGACATCTAGTCAGGAAATAAATGGTGCATAAAATGCCATAAAATCTCTTATGAACACACTGATGGACCACGCAGCAGGTGAGAGCTGTGAAGGATTTTGGTATTCTAGCTGGACACTGACCAACAAAGTTATTCCCTTCAGTCTCCAGACCTCTGGGTGTCAGAGGAAGCCGAGGCTCTGCAGGGGCAAGGGAAAGGCTGGAGCTTCTTCTAGCTGTCCCTGACTGCACTTCAGGGAGACACTGTTCACATCCTTGTCTTTCAGGACAAGCGATACAAGTTAGAGGTAAGACGACAGTATGTCAGCAGAGCAGAGATTACACACTGCTACAATATACTTCTGTTCTAGGTCAGCTCTATGATGTGCTCTGGGCTCTCCTCCCAGCCCCCACCCCAAAGCCCAAACTGAAATGCCTTCTCTGAAGCTTTCAGGATTCTCTCCTCATTTCTATCGGGCCACATGTTGGAGCAGCTTTGCTTGCCAGCAGAAAGTAGCATTCCTCAATAATCCATTTCACCTTGGATTTCATTTAGGCAAATCTTCCAACAGCTCCAAAGAGCTCTCTCTTGCAAGAGACAGCTCTATCTCTCAAAATTTGAGTGAAGTCTGCTACTCCATCAAGTTTTCTTGCAAAATTATAGCATGATTTATAGTTTTTTAATGACTACTGCTTCTTAGGCATGGGAAAAATTACAGAATTCGAGAGATGTGAGCTATGTTTCCTTGGCTATAATGGTGACAGAAAAACTACATAGGCTGAGCCTTTATATAGCACAGATATACCACAGAATACAGTGGATTCCATACTGCTTTATGATATAGTAAATCAAGATTATCTAATCAGTATTGCTACTTAGAACATCTATGGATTTTGGAAGCCTTATGAGCCTTGCATGATACACTGTTAATCTAGCGTTAGGGGAACTAGAGTATTTTTGTGTGAAACATCTGACTGCAGCAACGTCAGTGAATGTTTTGGGATGAAGCAGGAAGGTTTTTTTGGACACCCAGGTTTTCACTCCACTTTGTACTCCCATTAGTATAGACTAGGACAGCATCAGAGCCAGCCCAACTCTGTACTCATATTAATACAGGGCTGTCCCATGAAAGCCGCACACAAATAGGAACATCCTGCAGAATTGGCCAGAAAGATAAAAATATTCTACTGAAATGTCACAAAGTCGCTGAAGTAACACTCATAAAAGTTCAGTCACATTTCTCTTAAGGTACAGGATTACAAGTCTGGAGATCTTCCTTTTGCTGGCTGACTAGTACAGATGCCCAGGAACATCAAGTCACATATCCTCTTGGTTCTCCAGCTTTCCTCAACACAAGCTGTCAAGAATCCCCACCTCGCAAGCGCACTGAGAAACTAAACTGATTTTTTCAGGCACGCACTGGTCATGGAACAGAAGGTATGAGTGCGTGGCGAGTTAGTTCATGCAAGTCGAAAGTGGGTAGCATGACCTTTTCCTCCCTCAAAAGTACCCAGCAACAGTACTCAGCTTGTGTCGACCCTAATTCCATGCAGATGAGATTTCTTTGCTGCAGCTTGTCAAGAGTTAATAGTTAAGCCAAGAGAAACAAACACTAAGAAAGAATAACACTATTATGGCTACATTACATCCTTTAACATACTCTTTTAAGAGGCCGAGTATACATATTTGAAGGAATAATTTTCAGACCATTAAGTACAATGCCTTCCTGAAGAAAACATTCTTGCCTGATCACTTCTAGAAATAGCTGATATCTGAGGCTATGAGAGCAAATTGTCATGGATCAAGTTAAAGTAGGATTTGAAAGCAGTCCAGCTGGACTAGTGAAAAGACTATATATTCACCCTCATTCCGAATTAAAGTGGATTTTTTTTTTAACAACATAATGGCTTGAAAAGTCTTTGCTCCTTAGCAAGGAGGTATCAACAAATCAAACGATAAATGCAAAAAATTTCCTTAAATTTATAAAGTAGGTTTTCTGTGCAACACATCAGGTATAAAGTGGTATATGAAATCACATCAGCTTGTGCAATACCGTTTAGCATTCTGAGCCTTTTTTTACATTATAGTATTTGGGAACAAATCCAATAGGTTAATTTTCAAAATATGTAAGAGTTAACATAGTAATTAAATATTTCTTTTAGGTGTTGTTTTATAGGCTTCCTCCTCTCTTCAGTTTTATGAGCACTGCTGGAAAAGCTGGATTATGACTTTGTTATTTTCCAGCCCCTCAGCATTTCCCCTTCCCCTCAGGATCATTTTATTTGCAATGAGAATTCATGAGACAAAACCCTCAGTAAAACTGACGTTGTCCAAACATGCAGTTTTGGAACCTACAGGGCCTTCAGCAGGCATCTCGCTTTCCTGCTGAGCTCAGGAGGAAAGCTGCCGACATGGTCAGTGGGAAGATTAATGTTCCAAGAGACATTTTTTAAAAAGGAATAAGGCAAGATATTGGCATGCATTTTGTATGTTTGGTTTAACAATTAAGATAAACCAAATAAAAGCTTATTGCACCATATGCTTATAATAAAGAATTTAGTGTTAAGAAAACTTGATATTATTTCAGCTGAGAAAGCATATCCATCTCTGTCATTGCGTTCTATGCATGCATATGCAGGACACAGCTCTCATCAGTGGCTGAAATTGTGCTGTGTCAAAAAGACTGAAATATTATTTATTAGATTTCATGGATGTAGCAAAGGTTCATTTTTCTGGGGAGCTACTTATCTTATAATGAAGGTAAGAGGTTCCCTTCTCTCTGATCACACAAATATTCCTTCAGAAGGATTAAATCCTCTGAATTATAACTTGGAAACACTGAGCTCTGCTGTGAGTTTGATGGCAAGCCTGTCTCTGAATACAGTGTTTTTGTATCTCAATGGAATAACTACATCAGCCACATTTGTAACTCTGGCTGCCTTTAGGGTTTCACAGAGTTGGCTTTGTGCTTCCATTAAACAGAAGCTGTGGGCCTCCGGGTGTCTGACAGCCACTTGAAAGTCAATTTGTAGTTGTTTATGCCTGTTTCACTAGAGCTACTCCTCATGGCATTAGCCAAAGGGTCAACAGCAAACATGTAGCACAACATTTCAAGTGGCCCATGAAAGGCAGGCAATGGGGAGCTTCACAGGTTGTTACCAGCAATCCTGCATTTCCGCTTGGCAGGACTTGGACACACACAGAGGAATTCATTTGGATGTGAGGCAAAAATCACTAGGAGCTGGACTGGCTTAGGATTCCCTGGAAGCTCATAAAAGTAAATTGTTGTCCTGGATTTATTCCTAAGATTCAGTCTGTTTTCCCCCCAATACTTAGAATCATAGAATCGTCAAGGTTGGAAAAGACCCTTAAGAAAGATCATTGAGTCCAACTGTTAACCTAGCACTGCCAAGTCCATCTATACCATGTCCTCGAGCACCACATCTATCCGTTCTTTAAATACCTCCAGGGATGGAGACTCCACCACTTCCCTGGGCAGCCTGGTCCAATGCTTGACCACCCTCTTGGTGAAGAAGTTTTTCCTAATATCTAACCTAAACCTCCCCTGGTGCAGCTTGAGGCTGTTTCCTCTCGTTCTATCACTCTTTACTAGGGAGAAGAGACTGACCCCCACCTCGCTACAACCTCCTTTCCGGTAGTTGTAGAGAGCAATAAGGTCTCCCCTCAGCCTCCTTTTCTCCAGACTAAACAACCCCAGCTCCCTCAGCTGCTCCTCATAAGACTTGTGCTCTAGACCCTTCACCAGCTTCGTTGCCCTTCTCTGGACACGCTCCAGCACCTCGATGTCCTTCTTGTAGTGAGGGGCCCAAAACTGAACACAGTGCTCAAGGTGCGGCCTCACCAGTGCTGAGTACAGGGGGACGATCACCTCCCTGGTCCTGCTGGCCACACTGTTTCTGATAAAAGCCAGGACGCCATTGGCCCTCTTGGCCACCTGGGCACACTGCTGGCTCATGTTCAGGTGGCTGTCAACCAACACCCCCAGGTCCTTTTCTGCCAGGCAGCTCTCCAGCCACTCTTCCCCAAGCCTGTAGCGTTGCATAGGGTTGTTGTGACCCGGCACTTAGCCTTGTTGAACCTCATACAGTTGGCCCCGGCCCAACGATCCAGCCTGTCCAGGTCCCTCTGCAGGGCCTTCCTACCCTCCAGCAGATCAACACTTCCACCCAACTTGGTGTCATCTGCAAACTTACTGAGGGTGCACTCAATGCCCTCATCCAGATCATCAATGAAGATGTTGAACAGGACCGGCTCCAACACTGAGCCCTGGAAAACACCACTCATGACCAGCCGCCAACTGGATTTAACTCCATTTACCACCACTCTCTGGGCTCGGCCATCCAGCCAGTTTTTAACCCAGCGTAGAGTGCACCCATCCAAGCTGTGTGCAGCCAGCTTCTCCAGGAGAATGCTGTGGGAGACTGTGTCAAAGGCCTTACTAAAGTCCAGGTAGACAACATCCACAGCATTCCCCTCATCCACTAAACGGGTCACCTTGTCATAGAAGTAGACCAGGAATACTTACTTTATTTCAACACTTAAGCATTATTTTCCTTACAGTTGTCTAGCCACCCCCATTTTACATTCACTACATTTTATCTTTTAGGGATTAAAACCAGCAGCTCTGCCTCTTCCTCTGCCTGTAAAATAAAGCCCCAAACATAGTTATAACTGCTTTTATCTTCTGAGTTTTACCTATCATATCCTTTTCGTTCTCCAGGGAGATACTGCTGTTGCCAAGTCTGGGGTGATGCTATATTCTGTTCCTGTTATGAGACTTCACATTTGTAAAATTTACCACAAAAATCCATTTTGCTTCTTGCCAAAGGAAAACACTCTAGTATACAAGCTAGCTTTAATTTTAAGTTACATTTCTTGTCTTATATGGTGTAAAGTAAACTTAAAATGGAATAATATGAACAGATGTAATGATTCCTCTGAGCTTGTAGAGAGCCCAAAAACCACCCAGGGTAAGAAGCAAGGATTGACCAATTCACTTTATAAAGTCAAACTAACAATTATGAACAAGTTACTCTAGCTTGAAATTTTCACTCAGTCTTTTTCCAGGTCATGTTTGGCTATTCGGTGTTTGACTTTCACAGAACACCAAGTGCATTATCTGTATTTTATGCCTTTTAACATCACCCACACAGTCCACGTGGAATGCTATGTAACGCCAACCTGACAGTGGGGAGGAGATAATTCTGCATCTCAAGAAAAGAAGGTCTCAAAACAGTATTAAATACACTAACATGCATGTGGACCCCCTGAACCCACCAATTTACAGGCCCTACCAGCTGGAACTACGTCCAAGTTGGAGGCACCAGGAACATCTGCTGAGCTCTAGGTTTGGATGCACAACCCCACCTGCAGCTCATGTTCATCGTGTGTGTTAGACTTCAGTGTAGATCACTGAGAAGAGCCTAGTGTGTTCATGAGGACAAGGAGGACAACCCCTCTGTGCTCCCTCACCTCCCCCCAACCTCTCATTTTGCTTGGGGAGTAAGGCTTGAGGGTAAACTGCAGAGCACAGCTGTACCACTCTATCAACATAGTTTTAATCTGCCTGCAGTTAAAAATATATTAACACATCAAAGTCACAGAAGCTCCTCCTATTATCAACTCCCACAAAAAAGGCTGATCAAAATAAAATAAGAAAAGGTCATAGTGGTAGAGAGACAGAAGCAAATTTTTGCATACAGTAAGAATATCCCAAGTGGATTAACATGAAATAGAAGTACATTTAATGTAGCACCATGGTACACAAAAGAGAGGCAAACCAGCCATTAATTAGCCATCTTTTATCATTCCTGAAGACAGCATCTAGCATCAAAGCCTGGAGTAACAGCTCAATAGTATGTCAAAATAAGCATCGCATATGCCATGCTCAATTCCTGCCCCATTTGCTGAATGCTTTAATTCAGAATCCAGATGTCACAATAGCAAACCTCACCATCTCCTTTCCAGCAACTGGAAGCTTAGCAGCAAATAAAAGAGTAGCATTCATTCTTGAGTGAAGTTATACCAAGGTTAAGGGATATAATCACATTATCAAAGCTTGATCTTGGGAACATTCAAAGGCAAACTTTTATCTCTAGAAATATATCTGTCCTCCAAGATGGACTCAGATTGTCTAATTTAAACTCCTGCTTTTAGTCTGCTTCTAGAAGATCCAGCCTCTAAGATTATTTTGAGTAATTTCTTATCTTGGATGTAATGTGTAATTTTCTTTAATGACTATCCTACTAACAGGTTGGTCATTCCTCCAGGCACTTACAATTCCAAGTTTTCCTCCATATTTAATGGTGCTTCCAGCTTAATCCAATATTTCCTCTTTTTCCAAAGCCTCATTTGCACTGGGTGCATAAACTTCAAGTTTAGATTCAAAGTCTTGATGGTTGGAGGGAAAAAAATTAGGGAAGCCTTCCACAGTGCCAGGTCAACACCCAAGCATATACTTCGAGTGGATGCTTAAGCCTCATTAAGGTCTGTTTCTCTGTATACAGATAACTAGGAGATATTCTGAGCTGTTAAGTCTCTCAAACCAGCATACTAGCTGCTTCTCTTTCGCTTCCAAGACAACATGTCAGGAAGCGCATTCGATCAATACATCATACCAGCTTTACATTTAGAAAGTCTTCTTGAAACCACCCTTTGCATGCACTGTGAGAACTAAAGCCACGTGACAATACTTCTTTAACCAGCGTCTGGGAAAAGAACCACCCACACACTCACAAAATAAAAAATAAAAACTTGTGATGCTATGCCCTTATTCAACACAAAGATGTAAAGTTGGAAATTTGTTTTTAGAGAAGAACAGATTTTTTCCTCCAGCTATGCAGAAGAATCCTTAGTTTTTATTCTAGGAGAGAACTGAGACTCAAAATACATGTCTCTTTAAACCTAGCCACGATTATCAGCACTGTGTATAAGCAATATTTAAAGAGTTTATTCCAATTTATTGAAGTACTCCATGGTTATTTGCATTGCACTTGTTTCTTTGCCTCTTTCACTGAGCTTCATAATACTTAGGTGTACAATTGTTAATGGTAACTGTTAAAAGTGAAGTCTCTGACTTACGTATGTTATCTCTAAGAGACAACCCACAGCAAGTAAGGAGCTGCACCAGGCCTCATGCAATTGAAGCTGGTTAATGGTCTGTGCACCAATTCCCACTTCAAGATGATTTCTGATTAGAAAGAAATACCTTTGGACTAATCCAGTCTTTTGCTGCCAGTACCCAGGCAAGTCATTATCAAGGGCTGAAACACAGTGAAATGGTAAACATAGGAGGACCTGAAGTAAAAGGCCACCTTTAACCAGAAAGCATCCCAAAATGATGACCAGAAAGCAGCAGAGGCACCGCAGAGGGCATCCCCCAGCAGTTCAAGACAGCCAGGCAAGTGATCATTGTGCCAGAGACAGGCAGCAGCCCTGGCAGGGAGGCAGCCAAAGGAACGACCCTGCAGGACCACTCACACTTCTTGCTGCTTCTCCAGCCAGCAGCAGGGATGACTTGTAACAGGGTCCCAGCGGGTCGGGGTGCCTCCATACAGGCTGCCACCACCGCCTCCTCCACCGTCTGCAGGACCGCAACCCCACACCTCCATGCTTCAGGGCTCTGGCAACACTTTGACAGTAATAAGATGGCTACTCTGGGCTGCTCACACATTTTCCAGAATAGCTACTCATTCCCAACCAGCACAGAAAACTCAGTAAGTATGAGCTTCATGTCTCTGGAAGACTTACCTTCTATTAATACAAGCTATAGCCCAAATTCGCATATTCCAATAGCCATTTAGAAGAAGTCTCTGGACAAACAGATGTTTGTCAAGAATGAGAGGAAAGATACAGTCTTAAAGTACGTTGTAGCAAGCACAGTCTGGTACCTTTGAGGTGTTCTAGCAGTAAGAGGTTTGGCTAGTTATAAGAGAACTTATATTGAGAACATCTGGCATCTCTAATGAAATGCTTAGTATTTCTCCTAACTGATCTTATAATTAGATCTCATTCTTACATGAAATAAAATGCAAGACACTAACCAGTAAGTGTTAACAAAATTGGTGCTGCTGAATGCCCGCTGACACAAGGATATATCCTATTTGCCTTCCAGGCGATGCCCCAAAACACACTGACAGTTATTGTATTGCCCTTTTCTTTGTTACTCCTGGGGAAGCCTTACCATGGAACAGCTGGTTTTCCTCCACTGAGCAGGTGAATAAAATTATCATCCACACCTTTTCTACTTGAATTGACATGCTATTGCCTGCAGAATTATAAGGCTGAAGGATTAGACCGAAGAAGCAGTTGTTCCTCTTAATCTAACACATACCAGAAACACCAGAACAGCAGTCATCACACAATAACTGGCTTCCTGAAACATGGCAGATCTGAAGTCTTTACACCAGGTCCTGGCTGATCAGAAGAATAAATGGAAGATGCAAGGGTTCCCTCATTACTACTGTTAATAAACATAATATTTAAAAATATATATCTTTGGAGACCCATTCATGTTTCATCCTTGAAACCTGAACAATTCTATTTACAAGGAAGAGATTAGGCATTCAAGAAACGTGAAGTGCCAGGAAATGAATCTAGAGTTTATTTTAATAGATTCATTGTTACCTGCAGACATAGACTAAGCAAACACTTCCTTCAGCAATAAAGTCAATGGCAGCCTTTCCAGCTGCTGTAATAACTGCCTTTTTTGACATCTCAGTTGATAGTTGTCTGCTCCATATTAGTTTGTTGAACTGACACCCACACAATAACAGAGAAAACTGAGACAGTTTTAATTTTAATCTCCACACTCTAAACAGATGAGCAGTTTCCTCACATATTCATGGTATAATTAAGAAGTTATATCAAACAAAATGTGATTATCAGACAGGGAGACAAATTACCCAGCACTTCAGAGATCCATAAGGCAGAAGCTGGCACTGGCAGAGGGCTCGTCCTTATTTAGGCGCACAGCTCCCTGCTGCAGCCCATGAGGCTGTCTGTCTGAAACAGGGCACAGCACTAGATATTTACTTACAAAAAACAAACTGTGAGTGTATTAAGGGTATTCGGGGGCAATTCTAGGCAGCTGAAGAATAAAGGAAGGAGGGAGAAGGAGACTTTTCACAGCATACATCTTCCTGCCTCTTGTTTTGTGAGATACTTCTGGATTTGTTCCAGTTACCCCTCCCTCTGATTTTGTTTGCTCTCTTTTTATCACTAGCATTGCTTACATCAGAAATACAGAAGCATAAAAAAGAAATTACAGAAAATTGTAGTGACAACAAACAACTTTAGATTTCCTATTCCTTGAACTTTCTTCCCCATGCACACTGGGGTGGGAGCAGACTTCATATTATGTTCTAGGTCTTACAGGCTGAAGAGTGTGCTGGCAAGTGATTCACCTCCCAGTTGTAGAGGCTTTCCTGTCCATTTGAATTAATGTGCTGCTATCATGGGGAATCGTTTATTCCCCTCCTTCCCCCCATTCTCCCTATAGGATTTTTACACACTCATACACAAAGGTACATGCTTGCTCACGTGCACATATGCCTGTGTAAACATGCTCACACACAAAGCAGGTCTTATTTCTGTGGCACTGCAGCAAAAATATTCTGTTAGATATCAGAAAACAAAACCCAGCAAGCAATTATAGGTCTAAAACTAAATGAATGACTTGCTACACTAGTGTGTAAATAAGAAATATTAATGGATACCACAGCCAAAGTGTATATGGCTGAGGAACTCCAGAAACAAAAGCATTGATCAGCAGGATACTACTAGCGTCACCGCTCCAGCAAAGAGTCAGATTTAAAAATTATTTCTTGCTTTCTTGAAACAGGAACTGGGAATTCAAGAACTTCACCAGTCTGAAGTTCTTGTAGTTACAGTGGTGCCAAAGAACCACCACAATTTATAGATAAACACCCTCCCACACCCCTTCAGCTGATTTCATTGCTGTCACAACAGTAGAGCTCCATGGACGTTACCCAGAGCTACAGGGCATGCTAAGAATCATTCCAGAAGTTACCATAATTCCTTGTGGCTTAAAGCTTATTTTTTATCACATAGTCAATGAAAGCCTTTTCTCAGCATTGAAACAGCCAAAAGAGATTTACATTGCTTTTCTTGTCTTTCACTTGAAATTTCAAGAGCCACAGATCTCTTATCAAGGCATATTCCCCAACAGGAATAAACCAGGGGAAATGGAGAAAGGAGAGAAAACCAGGAGAGAAATAAACCAGGGAGAAACCAGGGGAACACTCCCCTCTGCTAACTGTGGCGTTCTAGGTATAATTCAGTAACAAAGCCACAAACATCCAGTATCATTTGGGTACCCTCAGCCTAACCTACCTGCTACTTCAGAAGAGGTATGGATCTACCAGTCCTAGGTCATCACTACCAGCCCCACACTGCCCTTCCAAGAAACCTGAATCAACCTGAGGACTGATATTTAAGCAACTGAATCCCACCCCAGGTGTTTAGTCTACACATTTTATCTAGGATCCATCTGCAGGCAATGAAGAGAACAAGGTGTCTTCAGCAGGTGATTCA